>NC_073728.1:58551810-58863510 GCF_023634155.1 Falco peregrinus | reverse complement strand
CTAAAATTAATGAATATTAGCTTCTGCTTTGGTGTTCATCCTAGCACCCTGAAGAACAATCAAGTATCTCAATTTTCTACTTAAATAGTATACTGTCTCCATACAAATGATGGAAATCTATTGAAGCAGGAGCAGCACAAGATACCCCTTACATCTCCCTTTGAGAAGAAGACAGGAGCGTGTCAGGCTGTTCCCAGCAGGGAGGGGATCGGACACTGCTTTCACTGAACTGAGCTCTCTGGGATGCTCCGGCAGGGCAGGACTCCTGCTTGCAGTTACCCAGATGGAGATGCAGGATGTCCAGCTGCCAGGCAGGGACCCCAGACCTGCGGCTGTGCTGGTAGGTTGGGATTTGAGGGAGAAGGGGTCCATACTGTGTTATCCACTGCTGCTGGTAGCATGGTTTTGGGGTAAGGGATGGGGTACTGAAAGCGATTGTCTGTCTTTGGCACAGGGATAAGAACTGCGTTTTATTAAGGAATGGTAGTACAGTACAAAAATATGATTGTATAAAATCTGTGAAAAATATGGCACCATTTAAAATACCCTTTTTTCCTTTCATATGTTCCTTTCTTTTAAAAAAATATATATTGTGAGCACTTCTAATCTTTTGTCCACCAGCATTAGGAAATGAAGCAAGGTCTTCAAATTACAGTTGAGATAAAGGACAACCAATAGTATAATTTGAATTGTCTTAGATTTGCCTCAAAATCAAAAGTCTTCAGAAGAACCAGAAGGGGGTGGTGGTATAAAGAAGCCCAGAAAAGTCTGGGGAAATCAACAAAAAACCTTTTTTTTTTTGCTCACAGGACATGAGAATATTCAGCATTTGAACTCTTGAGGCTTTTAGGAGTGAAGTTCCCCAGCCCTGACCAGCAAAAGCTTCTGGGACAAGAAGCCCATGAAGCAAACGACCCTGCCTGTGTTTGAAGAGAGGCTGGTGCTTTGCCAGGGTCAAGCCTAAGCCTTACAGCCTGTACCAGACCGCATTCTTACTTGTCTGTTCTGGATGCTCTTCAGCACCTCTCTCAGATTTCCATGGTACTGGGATCCCAGATGGAAAGCCACTTTGATCAGGAATTAAAGTAGGAAAACACTCCTTTACCTGACCAGAAAAATGGTAAGCTTATCCTGCTTTTTTCTATTTTCCACAGTTATATATAAGGAAAAATAATTACTGAGTATGAAGTGATATGTTTCCAGCAACATCTGGAAATAATATTGTTTGGGATAAAACTGTTTCTCCAAAGAGTCCAAGCAAATCAGAATCCTGTTTTTTCTCTTTACTGTCGGGCTGACTGCTATTTTACACAGAGCTTTGTTCGTAACAGGAGCTAATGATTACAGAGTTAAATTCCATCAATATGCCTGGAAGTTACCTTGCAATATCAAATCCTGTACATTCTTACTAATAAATATAATTGCTGACACTATTAAAACAGCCTACTTTGAAGATGAGATAGGTTATCAAAGCAAGTTCTATTGCAATACAGAGACTAAGCACAGTCTAGTACAGATGGAGAAAAAAGGTTAGATTTTGAAAACTGCAGACTCGCCGGGGCTCTTAGGACAGTCTAAGGTCCTGTCTATGTGGTGAAACTGTCTGGCACGACATCTGTGGGGCAGCGACCTTAGCACTGTCAGACCTTTGCCAAGACCCCAGTGTGTTTCATGTTGGGATGCGAGTGCTGCTCGCTGTCACCGTGCAGGCAGCCCTGGGGCTGGAAAATGGCCCAAATGGAAACTGGCTGCTTAATGAAGAGAAAATAACACTGCTTATGGTGAGCATCAAATGCCTAGTGGTTGGCAGAGTCGGACTGGATGCAAAAGCAAGCTGGTAAGAGTGTAATTCTTATTTCAGTCCCTATACTCCATTGGCTCTGCTAGCAGCTGAAATGCTTCTGTATGAGCAGGGAACACAAGCATTTTTCTGATGACTTCTAGTTCCTAATTTGCCTTCTTCTGGCCTTACTCTGTGCCAAGAAGTGACACTGGAGCTCTAGCGAAGCAGTAACTGCGAGCTTGTCTGCATCTTCAAGCAGTAGGTCTGGGATGAACATGGGATTCCTCTTTGGTCTCAAGGCCCTTCTCTAGGCTGGAGGAGAATGAAACGAGGTGGGAACGTATTCTTTCTCCTTGCTCTGGTCTTGCCTTTGGGATGTAGGATCAAAATCTCACTTGAGTGGGAGGATGGTGCACAGGATTTGTTAACAATGTAAAGGCAACTCCTTAGAGCAGCTCCAGTTAGGAAGAAAACCCACGGCTGTGCCCTGGTGAGCCATCCCAAGTACCTTGGGGAGACAGAGAAGTTGTGTGAACCACAACCAAATTGCCTGACTCCTAAGTGCAAGGTCTGAGCATCCAGGGAGGACCTCTTTTGCCCAAACGAGAGCGATTTGTGGTTGTTCACCTGCGTGAACAAGGAGCCACAATGCATAGGCTGCCAAGCCTCTGCCTGCTGCCGGGCAGGGAAGGGAATTCCCTGGATTTACTCTTTCATCTCAGACAAGGATGCACCGTTTAAAGCAATCGCATAACCCGCAGTTGGCACGGCTGACCGTCGTGCATGCAGGAAGAGTTCAATAATTCAGCAAGCAAAACCAGAGCCAGCAGCAGACTTGGGCTCCAGCCAAGGCTCAGAAAGTTGTCCTAGCATCAAATAATGCCTCTGCTTGACAGCTTGAGATCTCCCTGCTTGGGAAAGCAGGGTTTCACGGTTTGCCAGGGGAAGGAGAAATCCTCAGCCCACAGGTTTTCTGCTGCCCCATTGGAGCGATGGGACTGATACACTGGTTCACACTGGTATTGCATGACCTTTCCTTGTCTCAGCAATGCAAAGGGACCCGGAAAGCTATGTAGCCTTTGCCAAAACATTAGGAAATATTGCTGTTTGCCCTAGTCCACACGGTGACCACCATGTGTGGGGTTTTTTCTCTCTTTTTTTTTCTTTTTTTTCCTTGTTATCCTTCGTTTCTTCTGATTTTTTTTTTTTCTTTAAATAAAGTGTATTTAGTGCTGGTGAAAGGTGCTGAATTGGCAGCCTTGGAGATGGGTGTCTCTCTACCCCTCCCAGCAAAGCCCTGGTGGTTTCCTTTCTTGGCACCAACCCTGTGCTAGGAGAGCTTGCAGGTCCCTGCCCTCTTCCACAGCCACCTCTTGCTGCACTGGTTGGGACACCCAGGGCTCCCACCTCCTGTCCCAGGCTTGGATGCTGCTGACCTGGGCCAGACTGCAGCTGCCAGTGCCAGAGGGTCCTTGGTGTGAGCTGTTGCAGCTCCCATAGAGGATGCAGCTTCTGCAAGCAGGAACTTGATTGTTCCCAGAGCAAGCATTGGACCTGCCACCCAGGTCGGCTGTGGTCTGGTCCTGAGCAGGAGATGGAGGGGAAGGAGAGTGGATGCACCCCTTCGGGTGCCACTTGTGTCTCTGCCTTCGTTTAGTGCCTAATCCAGACCTGACCCCAAGTGCTTCAGTGCAGACTGATTGTCTCTTCCTTCATGCTCTCTTTTACCTGCCTCGCTAAAGTGCAAAGGAGCACGACTGCATGGCCCGAGCGCTGCAGCCCAGCTCGTGCCCAGGGCCCCCGAGGGGCAAGTGGGGCATCAAGCCCTTGACCTGCCCGTGCCAGCCCTGAGGCAGGCTTTTGAATAACACCCTGGAGGCATTTGGTACTTACCCCCCACCCCACCCCAAACGCCAACACCAACCTGTGCTACCTCTTGGCCAAAGGGAAACCCCTTTGCTCACCCATTCCCACCTCCCTCCCCTCCCCCCCCTTCCCTATCCCCATCAAACTGTGCCAGCCTACCCTGGGACTCTGCTGGGCAGCAGAGAGGGGCAAAGCAAGCCGCTCCATCTTCCCATCCACATTAAAGCTAAATGCAGCACCAAAATAGATACAAAAATAGAATTTTGGGTCCATCGGCCCAGCTTCGCTATTAATATTACTGCTATGACATGTCTGAAAATATGAACTGCTCTCTCTATACACACTATCCCCCACCCCCCACCCCCCTTACTGACAGTATTGCCCTTTGCCCGGTCCTGTTGCAAAAGGCATGAATATGCCTGTTTTCTCTATGTTTTAAATATAATTCCTTCCACCACAACCCATTGTAAATGAACATGGCAGAAAGGGGTTTGGCAATGCAGAAAGGAGTTTGGCAATGGGAGGAAAAAAAAAAAAAAGCTTTTTAAAAAATCCCTCATCATTTCTAGTGTTCTGAATAGTATTTCTGCTTCCTGGGACTCGAATCCTGCCAGGTCATTTCAAAGGACAGAAGGTACCTGTGATTTCTGATGAAGGCCCTGATGTCCTTCTCAGGTTTCCCATTGGATGTTCTCTGATGGGGATGAGAGAGATAATGTATTTGCTTTCCTCTATCCAAAAGTCACAAAGTGTTTGATCAGCAGCCCTGTGACTAAAAAAAGTAAATATATAAAATAAACAACCAACAGCCTCTTTCTTAAGCTTCCCTGTCTATCCAGTTTTCAAAGTGCAAAACCAAAAGAACAACAGGATGATTTTCTTGTGTTTTTTCTTTTTTTTCCCTTTTCTTAGGGCTTCTTTTCCCTCACGTGCTTGACTGGTATGGCCTTTCTATAGCAAAAGTCAGATAAAGCATAATTGCAGTCATTTCTGCACATGGAATTATGAATCATTCCAGTGACTTGAGAATCTAAGCTGTTAATAGGCTAAAAAAATTTTTTTGTTTATCTTTTTTTGATTGATTTCTTTCTGCATTATAATTAAGCATGAATATATATTAATATATTACACTGCTTGGATTGCAGCTGGAACAATCCAAACCTTTCTATGCTGTAAAACTAACCCCCACCCTGCGCTCGGCAGATCAAGAGCTTTTTTCCTCCTCCCTGTGCCAGTTATCATCAGTTCACACGATTAGAAGTCCCTCCCAGCCCCCCTCCCCCTTTTTTTTTAGTAGATATTGCCACATTCTTAAATTCATGCATTGCTGCATTGCTATTGCACATATATAAAGGATTGCTCACTCCCTCCCAGCTGCTCCCCTTCCCTCACTGGTTGTGCACATCCTCTCTGCGAACGATCTTGTAGATGATCCAATAGAAAATGTTGAAGATGAGGAATGCCATCGGGAAGCCGATGCGTGAGATCTTGTCGATCTTCTTGGCTCGCTGAATGAAGAGCTTTCGCATCTCCTCAGGGGAGCGGGATGGTGGGGGAACGGGGTTGGCTGTGTTGTTGTTGTTGGCGCCCTTGACGGAGATGCCATCCTTGGCTTGCAGGCAAGCTGGTCCCATCCCGTAGGCAGTGAAGTTGAACCTGCCTTCAGCAGCTTCATCCTCCTGAAACAGATTCAGCATGGGACTCTACTTAAAATGAGATATAGACAGTGCACCCTCGCTATAAGGCTCTCCACTGACAGCTTCCTGCTCTGCAAGGGGAAAGACGCCCTGACCTCAGCGCCCTTGGACAAACCCTCTGCTCTTGGGAGACCAGCCTTATAGAGGGGTGCCAGCTGTATGATGCACAGATGCAAATCAGGGGATCCAGGCACCCCATGCAGAACAGGACTGACTTCCACCCCATTGGGGTCTTTGACATACTTGAAGGGTTTATGATACTGCTTTCATTTTTCCAATTGCATCCCCTGTTTTGCTTCTGCCTCTCCCTCCCCCCTGTTCCCATCAGCACCTTCTTTGCTTTGCCTGTGCTGTACCAGCTTGCCCAGAAGGAGTGGGCTCCATGTAACTCACGTAGCCGAAGCCACAGTGTGAGACTTCCTACAGAGTTACATGGACGTGCAGGCGCCGAGACCTGTCCAGGAAAAGACCTCTGCAGGCAGCGTGCAGCCAGCCCTCCGCTTGCCCACCCATGGGACCCCCGAGCCCCACGGCCTCTCCCCACAAACCCTCTCTTAGGGGAGGAGCAGGGGAGTGTCCTTCTGCAGGTCAATAGTAAGCAGTGGCTTCTGGTGCTAATTCCAATTATTGAGCAAAAAAAAAAATTTATTTTCCAGTCTAAAGGCAAATGCTATCGCTGTTTTTTGGTGGAGGCCTTGCAGGTCAGAATGACTTTGCCCTGTTTTATTGAACACAGGGATGCAATCACAGGGGAAACCAAGTCTGACCAAAGTAATACAACCAGTGAGTTGCAGAGGCAGGGTCAGAAACCCAAGTCTCTTGACCACAGGTCACCAAGGCTAATTGTTAGACCAGTGGCACTAATTAACTGTCACAGAGGCTGATCCATGCTGTGTCCCCCGGCACTGACCTACCGACCCCCTCCCTTGTAACCCGCCTGCCTGCCGTGCCCTGCTGCCCCTTCCCCTCTCCTTTGCAGAGTGTCTTTTCTGGATGGCCCCTGTACCGAGCGGGTAGCTGCGGGGGATGGAGGCACTGGGCTGAGGGTCTGGGGTGGAGGAGCAGACAGGACAGCACGCTGGCATAGCTGAGCAAAGCAAAACAAGTCAAATAAAATCACACCTTTTTTTTTTTTTTTTTTTGGGGGGGGGGGGGGAGGCTTTTTTTGTGAGAGTGGCAGGCTGGTGAGTTGTGTGACCTACCAGCAGGCTGCTTTGTTTCAAAGTCCTGGCTGAGACAATTTTGGAGGCCTTTGAATTAATTCTTCCCTGCTCTGATTGCACCCTTTTTGTGTATCTCTAGTCCTTGGCACCTGAGACGTGACAATCCTTAAGTGTCTTTGCCTCCTACCAGTGCCTCTGTGAGCACTGTGTGCACTGGCTGGGGATGCTGAGGGACCAAAAATTAGGACCCAGCTGCTCTCAGGGCTGGATGAGTCGAGATGCTGAACATCTAGTAAGAGGTGCTTTGTGAGCTGGGATTCAAGGTTCAGAGAAACTCTGCTCTTGCCTCTCTTGGTGATAATTTTTGAGTTAAAAGGCTGATTTTCTGATGGTGGGCAATGCAGCTGTTCTAATTCTTAGGTGGCCAGGACCTGCGATGTGGATGAGATATTGGCCGTGAGGGTCGATGGGGACCTTGAGGCGTACAGGGCTGCAGGGGCCAATTCTGACCGTCGCACTGCCTGGCAGTCTGGTGGATGCCTGCAGCCACGCTGCCAGCTCCTGCCAAGCCTGCGGGCAGGTGGCACAGAGCCAGGCAGGAGCCCCGGGCTGTGTTGGGGGCTGCGCCTGCAGGGCAGCAGGTCACCAGCATCCCTCGGTGCTGGGCCATCAGGGAGAGTTTTGCAAAGGTCCCTCTCATCCCTAACTTCTCCCCCTTTCCTTAACTGGACTCCTTTGTGCAGCTGATAATGCGTGTATGGGCTGCGAAAGCCTGGCTTTCTGAAATGCTCAGAGTTTACAGACCTTCTCATCACCTGTATGATGGGAGTTCGGGTAAAACTGTATCTGCTCTTCTCTGCTTGCACAAACACGTGCACTGACATGTGTCTGGTTTAGCCTAAATCACTTAATTCCCTAACTCACTGCGTTTCTTTCTCTTCTCATTGCTGAGGGGTCACTGGCTGTTTTCTGTCGCCGATTTTTTTTTTGTGTGAGTGCCCTACTGAGGATCGAGCAGCTAGCGGTGCCTCTTTCGAGGTGCTATATCAAAGGAGAAAGGCAAAGACATCACCAGCCACACTGGGCTGGGTCTCCAAATACACTCCAAGTGGGTCTGATGATGGGGTCATATTAACCAGACCGGGCCATACCTCAAAGGGACAGTAACTCTCCCTTGTCACAGTCCCTACATCTCCCCATGCCAGGACCTGTCTGCCCCAGTAAATCCAGACAGAATAATGGGTTCTGAGAGAGCTGCCTAGTTGATCTTTCCAGTCCAATCCTCGCCCTCCTTCCAGCGGAAAGGAGGTAAGAGGTGGCTCAGAAATGGAAAGGGCCAGTTGAAACCTGGCAACAGATATTTATTGATTTGATTTTTTTTTTTTTCCTTAGAGAGAAAGAAAGACTTTTAATGAGAATCAGCTAGCACCTTGCATCTAACTCTGAGAAAAGCAAAAACCAGATTTGTCTGGGTTCACTTGTATTAATGCCAGACCAGGGCACATTGTCTGGTGCATTGAGCTGTGAAGAGTGGCTGGTAGGTTTTGGTTTGGGCAGACCTGATAAATGTGAGCATGGGCTGGTACTACCCCCAGCTGCCTCCACCAGCATGGACCACTGCTGCATCTTGCTTGTTTTTAGCCTGGCATGTCCTGCCTAAACCAGGTAGAGCTACCCAAACAATTCAGGACATCAGGACAGAGCAATTAGGTTCTTTGGCAGCTGCAGTAACCAATTTGCATATTTGTAGTCAGCTCCTTGTTTTCTGATGAGCCTGCGAACCTTGTTCATTTTGCTTTTGCAACTGTTTTTGTTTATGTTTTGTTCCATTTAAATTGCTGTGAGATTGGGCAGGGATTGTAATAGCAGCCTTGTGTTCAGTGGAACATCTCTGTCAAATATATTTTAAACTCATCTGTATATTAGTGGCTTTTTTCTCCTTATTGTTTTATTAACAGACTCATCTGCATACAACAGCACAGATCCAGAGACAGAATGCCGGAATCCAGGTGAAGAGATAAAAGCACTATGAGGCACCTGTGTTGGGTGGTTTTGGCTTTGGCTCTGTTAAGCATACTGCATCTTCCGAACCAAAACGGCCTCAGCTGATTTTGAGGTGGCAGGGTCTCGCTCTGGCCAGAGAAAAATCAATGGGTGCTGATGGTCTCATCTGTTACTTCTTTTCCTTTGCATTGATCCAACACTTTTCATCCCTGGTCCTGACTCGGTGGGGACAAGTGAACAATTCTGTCCTGTTTTGCTGGTAGGACAAGTGAAGCAGAGAGAGATGTACAAAGGGGCAGGGTTTCCTGCTCCTTAGCCCCACTGCCTCCTGGCACGGTGGCAGTTCTGCAGGCACGCACTGTGGACAGCTGTAGGATGGGTTAGAGCCTGGGAAAGACTTTTAATGGCTGGGACAGTGAAGAAGTGGAATGGGGGTCTTTGGATGGGATGGATCATGGAGGGCTCTTAAAAATATAGTGTAGATAAATACCTAAGAGGAATATTTTAGGCAGAGCTCAGTGGTCTCCTAGAGGCTTTCTTGAGATTCCCATCAGCAAAATATTCTATGGTGTGGGTTGGTTTTTTTTTCTTAGCAAATTCACTGTTTTTTTAATGCTACCTTGAGGGCAGTCTTTCAGGCTTGGTGCTGAAAATTTGATACCCCCTATCTGATTCTGCTAGTTAATCAAGGATAACTTTTAAGCGCCTTTGGTCTTGTGATCACAATCACCTTTACATTTCTTTCTAGTGCATCCTGTGGGGTGAAATCTTTGCTGTGGTACCTTTAAAAAAAAAAAAAAAAAAAGCTAGTAGAGTCCAGGCTGCAGGATATGCATGTTTGTATGTATGTAATGCATGCCTGCCCGGATTGGCATCAGTCATGGCGAGTAAGCATGGAGCGAGGCTAAGGCTGAGCATAATGCTCTTTCCTTCTGAGAGGAATTTGCAGTCTGTCTGAGAAGCAGATGCTTTTCAACACGGAGATGACAGAATCAAAAGAGGTGTCACTTACCTCCGGGCAAATGTAGGCTGTCTGTCTTGTTGGGGGATGCTGTTCTGTGATAGACATCCCTCACACCTCCCTGCCTGCCTCCCCCCAGCCCTTGCTGTGTCTTCTGAAGAGAAAAACTCAGACCAGAATACTGCTGTGTGAAAATTGTTCTGTGGAGAGCAACCCTTTTGGCTTAGCTAATAAAAACCGGCTTGCTAGACCCCTGGGGTCAGCAGACCGTTAGAAGAAACAGAATTCATTGAGGTAGCCTTGCTTTTTGGTGTGTGACCCTCCTTAACATCTGACTGTACATGGAGGACTTCTCTGGGAGCTAGTGGCTGGGTTCAGCTGACTGTGTAGTGATGTTGTGCTGGGACAGATTCCAGCCATGTCCTTCATGCTTTATGTATTACCTTATGATGCCTCCTCTTCCTTCTGAACCTGAGCAGCTCTTTGTGCTGCCGAGACACGAAGTTGACAGCAGCATACTCTAGAAGTGCAGAGAACACAAACAGCAAGCACACAGCCATCCAGATGTCTATGGCCTTCACATAGGATACCTAGAATTCAGAGAGAGAGACTGAGATGGGGTGGCTTCTTTACCCAAATGCCTTTTGGCTTGCATTTTACATGTTACTCCCAAGGTCTTTGGATGGAGTTGGTCAAGCCATGATATGGTTGACATCTACTCTTGGATATGAAAAGCTAGTTCATTTAACATGAATGTCTTATCAGGCCACTGAAACTGCTCCAGGGTTCTTAAATAGCAATAATTCCACAGTTTTTAATTTATCCAGGTCTTGACCATGATGGTTTATATGCAAAGAAAATAGTAATGCAATCTGATAATACCAGAAGCCCTTCATAACAGGTATATTCAGTACTATTATAAAAGTATGATGGTCAAGTGAATAAAAAGCTTGAATGTAGAGTGAATATCCATGTGTGGTTGTCGCAGGGGTTTGTAAGGTACACAGCTGCTCGGAGATGTGGTGGATCTTGGGATGAGTGCTGAATCTTAGAGGAAGTTTTGCTGCTAGTCATAGAAACTCTACTGAAATTTTTACAGGAGGGGACTGCAATTTGTTCTGCTTGCCCTTAAATTGGAATAGTGCAATGGCAACAGAATGCCTCTTGTGTTGAGCAAGAGGATCTGTGTGGTGACTAACTTATGTACTGTCCCCAGAAAAGTGAGTATCTTGCCCCTCTGTGAAGGTGTGCTCCCTACCTTGGGCAGTGATGCTCGGGAACCAGAGCTCTGCGTGGTCATAGTGAGCACTGTGGTGATCCCCAGGCCAACACGAGCAGGTGCAGCATCCATATTGATCCAGAAGGAGATCCAGGACAGAATGACAATAAGGAGGCTGGGGATGTACATCTGGATCAAGTAATAGCCCATCTGCCGCTCCAGGTGGAAACGAGCTTCTATACATGTGAACTTGCCTGAGAAGGATGGGAGGTACGTGGAAGATTACTGATAAGGCACAGCGAGCCTTCTGGTTTCAGCTATGGTCTGGGGACTTCCCTTGCATTGCCTAGAACCAGAGCCTTGTTAGAGAAAGAAATTAACAGCTGCTGCCCAGTTCTGAAAAACGAATGTACAACATCAACATAGCAAGGAAAGCTCATGGCAGTGTGTCCTTTGTCACTTAAATTTCACCGGCCCCCTTGCATCAAAGACAAAAGATGCTGGGAGAGGTGGTCCAGGCCAAACACCCTTGAACTGATGCAGAAGTTACTGGGGATGAGAGGGTTCCACACATTTGTGTCTATTAGCTTTTTATTGGCTATATATGTGTATATTTACTGGCAACACATCTATGTGTATTTATATGTACGTTGTCCTTAGATGTGTAGGACAAGGCTTGCATCATTAGAGTGCCATCAGACAGGAAGAGACTCTGGCAAATGCGTAGTCCTGAATTCCTCTCTAATGAACCCAGAAGCTCAGAGTAAACACTGACCTGTGTTGTAGTGCTTTGTGCAGTATCTCAAGTCTTTTTCTTCTTTGAGGATAAACTGAGGCAATGTCAGCCCATCGGCAACTTGCACGGCTCCTTTTTCTTGCCACTCAAATATGAGATCATTCATTGTATAACCAACTGTTGAGAGGAGGGGAGAAATACCACGTGAAACATATTAAATACTGATCTGGACTTGTAGAACAGAGCTATGCTTGGAGGCAGGGGCTTATCCTGGCCTTTCTTGGCAATGCTGTAATGAATGGGATTTAGATTGAGGCAAAACTGCTTGTGCATGTGATAAAAGCTAGGGTAATGACCTGTGCTGGAGCTGTGGTGGTGTGCAATGAATTGTCTGCAATAAATCACTTTTCTTGAATTTGGCTTGTTGAGCTGTTTGCTGCTTTTTTCAGACCTGACCTCTTTTTCTGAAAGAAGCTGCTCATCATCTTTCCCTCCTTTGGGATAAGCAAGATGTACAAGGGGCAAATGTTCATCCAGAGAGAAAAAATCCCATTTGCAGCTGAAAGCACTTTCACCTTTCTCCTTCAAAGTGAAAGGCCAATGCAAATACAAGCAAGCCAGGGCTCCTCTTGTGGGATCTTTTAAGGTTTGGCTTCTCTAGGAAATGTCATGTGTGCTGAATGAATGGAAAATCCTGAGCAGGTGGTTCTTGAGCAAGCCTTCAGTGAAGGCTGAACAGGGAATGGGTTGCAGCTGGGGAGGGAGATGGCAGGGGAGAGGGAAAAGACATCATCTCCTCTCCAAAATGGAGATGAGCTCACAACTCACAGCTTTCTAACTGCATGATGCACGTCTGTACGTCCATGGGGAAGTTCTTCAGGTCCATGGGGCAGGCCAGAGTCAGCGTGATCCTGAGGAGAGAAGACAGTACAGGAGAATGCCAAACAGTTTGTGGTAATGGTGAAGGGATGAACCCTCTTGGACATCCAGTGTTGTAAACAGGCTGATACCTTGCCCGAGACAGACGGGTGTGCTGCGGGAACAGCTGATCGTTCACCTCCTTCCTGCCTGTGGGGTTGGAAAGCATCAGAAATGCCGAGCATTTGTGTCTGTGATACAGTTCCCAGCAGAGTCACCTGCTGCAGATGGTGTTTCATTGCCATGTTGTTTTGGACTGTGCAGAACAAAGAGTTCCCACACCAGACAGTTTTGCCACTTTGGTCTCCAATTCTTGCCTCAGGTTTGCAACAATCTGGATTAGCAGCAAGCCCAAACCCATTCTCTGGACCCCCCAGATGCATTTCTAGAGATTGGAACCCTTTAAACAGAATAGTTCTCTGTCAGAAAAAAATCTGAAATTTGGTCAAGATCACATGTTGCTGTGGGGGAAAAGAGAGACTTTGGCAGGATTTTCTGCAGGAAAAATGCCCTGTGGTAAGTCAATACGAACCTGTGTCTCTTCCTGAATTCCTGCTGTGCCTCTTGACACCTCTGCTTTTGTCTCTCAAGCTCCATTTCCCACTAGGTGCAGACTGCATTTTCTGGGGTGTATTGCTGTGCTGCACTAAACCATGATCTATGCTCAAAATATTTGCTTGGTTCAACAAGCTGATATGAAATGATTTGTTTCACATAGCTAGACTTGTGTTATGGGGTTTGGTAATACTGAAAATGCTGTTCCCTGAAGTGTTTAGGTTTTTCAGCTTTTTGCCTTTGTGTAGAAATAGTGGAATTTCCTGGGGGACAGGAATTGAAATTTTCTATCATCAGACCTACAAGAGACTTAGCAGGAGGGAAAGATATTTTTTAACTTCCTTATGTTGGAAGAAGATATCTGCGTGAGTTTAGAGGCATGTTGGGACAGAAGATGTGGCAGTAGAAAGAATCGACCTGTTCAAGCTTCCTCTTAATGAAAGCAACTGCATTTTCTGTGTTTAAACAAACACCTTACTAGAAAAGCATCACCACTAGCCTTTACCCACTTTATTTTTCTCATTGCATCTCTGGCAGGGAACTCCATCTCTGATCAATCAGAAAGACAAGCCTTCAACTACATCTTCAGACAAGTCCCTTGAGAAGAATGTACTGGAAGTATCTGCCAGATGTGAAACAGGGGTGACTGTGGCTACAACGAGGTCACGAGATGCTGAGCAAACGCTGGACAAGTGCATGCTGAGAAAGGATCAGAGAGTGAAATCCTCAAAGGTGATTTTGGGTGAATGGGCTGAGTCTTGGGTCCACGGGACAAAGTCCACCTTATTGTAAGTGCCTTGATTCAAGTCTGACTGTTGCAAATAGTTGTAGCAAAGAGCCAGTTACAAAATGGCAGAGACTTTAGATGGAAACTTTTTTTAAAAAGGGAAAGACTATTACTCCTTTTGGAAACTCTTCGCATTTGCATTGTGCCCTTCCATCACGAATGTCCTCTTTCTTTTTGATTTTCATAGGAAAATGTTCTTAAAAAGAAACCAACATTTTCATTTGGAGATGAGGGAGAGAGGAAAGTTCTTTTTAGAAAACAAGAACTGAAGTGTTTTCAACTTTTGCCTGGAAAAAGGTGATCAGCTCAGCCACCTTGCTCCATGTCCCCTGCTGAGTCTTTGCTCTGTTTTGCTGAGCAGCCCCAGGGCTGGGGTGACCCAGTATTCCCTGTCTGTGCTCCTGCAAACACACCTGGAACGGGACTCTGTGCCATGCTCTCTGCCAGGTTGCTGGTGGCAGTTTTATTACCTGCCTTTTTTTTAGAAATTAAGAAATGTGAGGTTTCCATGTTCAGCCAACAAGCATGGCAATTCTCGTACTGTTTCAGTCATGAGGGCGCCGGTCCTTGGGCTGGAACCACCTTGATGTTTGATGGATGCTGTCTACATTGCAGCATTAAGCTGTTCATTTTCTGTTTTACAGCTCTGTGCTGCTTTTTCTTCCCCATGGCTACCACTGGGAGCTGCAGTGTGAGATGGGGTGTGTGTACCTTATGCAAATTTACATTATACATGAGGTGGAAAAGTCTGTGAGATAGAGTTAAATTTCCCTCTTTAAGCTCATGAAGTTTGATCTTTATGCCATTGGTTTAAAATAAAGCGTAGATGGGCTTGGAAGTGAAGGTGGAGGATTGGACTGATTTCCTGTGGGAAATTCAGTACAATTAGTTCAGCTTCACTGATGGATTCTTGCGGCTAGTGATAAAGGGATAAATGGGAATAGTTATGCGGAGGCAAAACCACGGAGCTCTGTTTAGCAGTTTCCCTAATCTCTTGTCAGGAAATGCTGCAGCTTTCAAAACATGGTTTTCATGGACTTCTACTAGTTTCCACATAGTGCAGCTAGTTTTAGGCTTGTGCTAGTATAATATCTCAAGTAATTTTACAGTAGGGATGTTAAGGAATCTACTAGTGAGGAGCAGAAGTCCTTGGACTGAGAAAGCTAGAGATGAGCTAGACTCCTTCCCAGACCAACCCTCTGTCTCAATATGCTTTGACTAACACCTTCCTGGTTATTCCTTTACTACCTGTTGTGGAAGCACCTGCAAGTGGTGACCATGTGGCTGAAGTACCGACATCCTTCTGCTCCAGCAGATTCAGCTACTGATGTAAGGAGGCAGTTCCCAGACTCTCCTTTTCACTCAAGTTTTTTCCCTCCCTTCTCCAAATGAAACTTTCTGAAAATACATTTCCTGGTGTAGCTTTGTCTTAGCAGGTCTTGAAGGCAGGGGTGCCTGGGGGTATGGAAGTACCCTTAGCTGTGCAGTGGCCTCTGCTGTCCCAGGGGCAGCCCAGCCCATGGTGTGCGATCTCAGTGCCTTTCAGAAGCACCGTCCTTCTCAAGATCCTGACTTCTAGAGGGGGGCATGGGGCACAGGAAAACTTATCTCTCTCTCTGGCTCTTCATTGGTGTGGGACAGAGTACTGCCAGGCTGCCCAGTCCTTTGGGATGGGTGTCTTCTTATTTAAAGATGATGAAAAATAATGGTGTTTCTTGTGTTTTCTGTCAAAGGGAAGCTACTAATGTAAAATTAGGACTTGAAGCTCAGGTAGCTGGTGGTGCTTTCTCAGAAGGATTCCATACTTCTGCCAACCTCTTCTTGAGGTGGCTGGAGAAAGACCTCTTCGCTTACAGCACATAACTCTGCTCCCATAAGGACATGCTTAGACATGCAAACAGGGAACTGCACCTTGCTGCTCTTAAGCACAGGTTAATGTTGGATATAAAGGTGCAGATGAAGGAGGTGCTTAGGGACCTCTTTCTTTCTTTTAGCTTGTGTAGCTGAATTTAATTAAAAAACCCCAAACAAACAATATTTGTCAGGGAAATAAGGCTGTGTTTCACTTTTCAGTGCTTTTTGCGTGAAGGAATCTGCCCCAGAAGGAGGATGAAACACTGGCACAGGCTGCCCACAGAAGTCATGGGCACCATCTGTGGGGTATTTTGATTTGGCCAAAGCCACACCTGACCTGATCTGTTGTCAATCATCAGGATGAGGTTGCATGGGAGACCTCCAGAGATCTATTCCCACCACATTGCTATGACACTGCTAATTGTATGAACTCCCTAAAAAAAAACCCCACCTCAATTTCTTTTATCCAACAGCATGTTCAAAGCCTTCACTTTCTCTTTTTAGGCTTGCACAGTGGGAGTTTAGCTCTGCCCACCCCTACCTTGGTGGAGTCTTCCCATTGAGTTACCTCACCTGATGCTGTAGAGGACGTTGCCATTTCTGGAGATCCTCAGAAGCTTGTTGTCTGTTGTAATCTCATGGAAATGTGCCCCTTTCTCATTAGCAAAGAACAAGTCAGGCTTCCAGATGGAGTCCAGCATAGAGGGGTCCAGGTCCAGGGAGTCATCAGGGTATTCGTTGTACGCCAACCGTGGGTCATTCCACTGCTGTCGCAGGAAGATGTTCACCCTGTAATCCTGCAGAGTGGGAGCAGGGAGCAGAGACATGCAGGTAGTGCTGAAAATGCTGAAAACTGGCAAGCATGTACTAAAATCATTCTCAAAACCAAACCATGTCTAGGCCTACATTCCCAAGCTATGGCCATCCTTGTTGGCGTTATTTCTCAAGGAGCTGTTGCTAATCTTTAGCTCTGTAGCTTACAGCTATCTCATAACATGAGCAGATGCCTATCCTTGCATCCCTCTGTCACAGCAATTGTCAGCTGTGTGTGAAGTGTCAGGACCTCTAGTGTGAACCCCGCGGCTGCAGAAGTGATGTTCAGCTGCAGAGGCTGTGAGGGCTGGTGGCAGCATGGTAACTGCTGCAGAGGATTAAGGGGAAAGGAGGCCAGAGCCAACTCCCTTTCAGTGCTGAACAAGCCCATATTGTGACAATCTATGGTTCCTCCAGATTTGTGAAAGGAAAAGACACAGTGAGACAGGCTGTCCATGGGAGAGGCATTCCCTGTGTGTCTGCTCATACAAGGGTAACTCGGATGAACGGACGGGAGCAGCTGCCCTTGGTGAGAGTGTGTGAACATGAGAGGGATGTGCACGAAGTCTGCTCTCCTAATCCTGAGCGAGTGTTCTGGGTTACCCTCTCTAATGTCAAAATGCCAGAAATGCTACAGATTTTATAGGATGGCCATCTTCTTTAACTGAAGCTAGTCCCCCAGCGCTAAGGAAAATTTCATCTGCCTCGTAACCATGTGTCTTACAGCTCCCCTGAGTTCCCCAGGCCAAGGTTGGCTGCTGAGGTCAAGCTTAGACACTCTCCTGGACAATTAAAAGCAGTTTCTGTTCTCCCTGTCTGACCAAGAGCTTCCCAGGGTGATCTGCATGCCCCTTTTCTGCTGACTTTCACATAAGAAAGTGAGCCAACAAACTGAAATGGGGAGAGGACGTGCCAGTTGTCAGGAGAGGGATAAAAGCTCCCTGTCCATAAATTAATTGACATTTTCTAAGTATAGAGGCAGACTGTGTCTGAAGAGCAGCATATAATTTCACTGCCCTGGCCCAAACTAATAGTTGCTATCATGATTAAGGGTTTCTTTGGTGCCTTTCTAATACTAATGTACTTTGAAGACTTTTATTAAGAGATGCTTAATGGAGGGTGTCTGACGTGCTTGACAGTATCTAATACCTGCTGCAGGCACTAGGACATTGCTTTCAGTGAGACCTTCTGGCACCTCTGAGGGGATCTCCCTGACTCTGCCTCAGGTCTGTTCTTTCCATCTGGAGAACACAAAGCTCTGGAGTTGAAGGGTGCATGTGGATGGGAGTCCTTCTGATGTTGCTGCCTCAGGTGCTTGCTGGAGTATGAACCTACAGCCTCTTGTCCAGGAGGACATGACTCTTGTGGAGTCCAGTCACAGTGTAGGGCTGGGTGAGGATTGTGTCTTGGGTACCTTGTGCTTTGGATGGGGCAGTTCATGGCCAAGCCCATGGTCTAGAATCTGTTTCAGGCCACTTAGTGCCACCTTCATCCTCAGAGCACAGAAACTGCTAATGACAGTAATGACTGTGACAACAGCAAACGGACCAAAGACTTGAAGCTAAAAGGAGCAGACCTCTGAACATGAAAAAGAGTTGCGACACTCTCTTCTTCTGCTGATATTTCAAATGTCACCTTCACAAGTCCTAGTGCATTCCTTTGACTTGATTACTCATCTCTCTTGACCCTGGATAATGTGTCTTGAGAAAACGCGAATAGCTGTGGACAGATAGGAACCAGGGTCTCAGTGCAGGACTAGCCAACCATGCAAACCTGAAAAGGGAAAGTGACCCCGAATTTCTGCTTCCCATGGCACACAACAGCTCCCTGAACTACTTGTATACTTCCAGTTCACCCTTTTCTGTGTGTAAGGATCTGCAGCCGTTGCAGTCAGGGGAAATCAACGTCGCTGACCTAATAGGTAGAAAGCAAAAGGTTGTTTTGCTTATTCAGCTACAAATAAGCTAGACGCTAGCAGGTCAGCTCCTGTTGGGGGCTTATGTCATGTACAACACAAATTAAACTCATGTTTGGAAGAAACTTCAGTGGTAGCTGCCCAGAAGTGTTCTCAGCCTGATGGAGTGTTGGAAGCTGGTGTGTGTGTGTGTGTGTGTGTGTGTGTGTGTGTGTGTCAGTGTGTGTGAAATGGAGCCAATCTCCCTACAGCAGCCTGTGTTGCCACAGATAAGCTTTGTTGCTGGAGTAAATTCACTGCTTCAGCTCCAAAAAATGCGGAAAGGGAAAGGTGAAGGAAAGGGAAAGGAAAGGGAAAGAAAGGGGAGGGTGAGAAGAGAGGTGTAGTGTGGTTTATGTTGCTACCACAACAGGTGTAAGAGGCCATACACAGAAAGACTGCCATAATTCTTGTCATCATGATGAGGAATCTTAATCATGGCTTGTGGGGCAAATGAAAATTAACTTCTCACAATAGATGGCTGTAAGAAAGCCCCTCCTAACTCGTCTCCAGAGACCAAGTGCCCTGTACTCGTGTCCTGCATGGGAACAGCGCAGGGGCCTGTCATGGACATGTGGTGTGAGAGACTGAACTGCCTCTGTTCAGCGGTGTGGTGAGTAACTCCGGTGTATGCTACTCTTTGTGGTCTTTCTTTTGAGACAAGTGTTTGCAGTGGATATTTTTTGTTTTGGAATATGAACAGCTGAGCATTTATGCTGTGACATAAAAAGAGGCAAGGACAAAGAAATGTAATACATGCACTGAATGCAGTTCTCTGCCTTTGCCATTTTATGGCATTAGTATTTTACCTATCTCTGTGTGTATGTGCTTATGAAGATCTTCCTTCTCAGTGGGTTTGTTCCGCAGTCCTGGCCTGGCCACTGAGGATGGTTGTTTCCTCCCAGATACCTTTTCCCTTATGACAGATAGCTGAACGCACTGCACTATTGAAGCTGAACAGCCTTTTAGATGTCTTGTGCCCAGGCTTATTTGAATGTAAATGTAAAAACAAGCTGTAAACTGGACATGGCACTGCCTGAGGAGCCAGAAGAGGCATGGAGAACAAGTAGGGTACGTCTGGGGCTGTGATATAACCCAAGATAAGTGTTACAGTTTTCCGTACCAGCTAGAGGATCCTGTGTGTTGAAAGCTTTGTGCCTAGGCACTGCAGTCAAACTGAGAGGTGATGAGCCAAACCACTCATTTGTTGACTGTCTGGAGATATACAGTGTTTATTCTAGATGCTGTTGTATGACATTTTTATTAGCATCAACAAGAAGTCCTAAATTATTCCTAAATGATGGACAGAATGGACCAATTTCTGATGTGGACTTTCAAGGAGAGAAAAAAAAGGTCTTACTGGGGCTGAAAATTCAGCAAAAGAAATGTCTTTCTCCATATCCTTATTATCACTTGAGTTCCTCATTTGTGTGCCAATCACATTCAGACATTGATTATTTCGTGCAGCCTGCTCCTCTGGCTGGTTTGGGAGTGGAGAGCAGCAACTTTGTGTTGTGGAGGCATTCAGGAGCTTTGCAATCTGGCACAAAGGGATTTTACTCCCAAGGGGAAAATGACACAGGACAAGAAGAAAATAACTGAAGTGCTCAAAGTAGTTCAATTTGATAATGCTGAAATGAAATTCTGCTTAGTGACCTCACAAGGAGCCAATGAAACAGAAGATCAGTTTGAGACTTTTCCTTCCCAAGATACTCCAGTCTTGGCACCTGACGATGAGTAAGCTGATGAAGGCAGTGGCAGGCTGGCGGTCACGCTGGGAAGAGGGGACATGGAGGCTGTCAGGGAACTCAGTAAGTTTCAATACCTGGCTCAGGGGTTCTGTCAGATGAGCCTCCTCACTGAATAGTTTTGTTGAGAGACTTCACTTTGATAAATTTACATTTTGTTGATGGAAAAAACAGGGCAGGGACTGAAGTCCTTCAGGAGGGGATTCTGTTATCCCACCTGGACAGCAGGGCACAAGGGGCTTTATTAGCATTGAGTTAATTCTTAAGAATGGGATTAAACACACTTTTAAGGCTAGCTGCCCTGCAAAGGAGCACTACAACTGGCTGATTTAAAAAAAAACAAACAAACTAAAACAAGCGACACCTGAAGTAGACTTTGGAAAGGTTAATAAGGGACCTTGTTACCTTGCCACAGCTGTAGCCAAGTAGCTAATTTGAAGCTTGATGTGAAAACCACAGCTGGGCCAAGTGGGGAGGTGCTATGGCCAGTAGTTGTGTTGGAGGTACTGTTGAGGAGGACATCCGCTGCTTGAGGAATGTAAGTTTGTGGTGAAAGCAGTAGTGCTTAATAGGTGTGGGGTTCTGTGCTGGAGCTTAAAGCAGCAGCTTTTGCTGGGTGTCTTTATAAAAGGGAGGGGAAAGTATGTCTTTCTGGGCTGAGGATGGAGCTGCTGATGAGTGGGCTGTAGCCAGCATCCTGCGTTTCAAAATTAGGAGTATAGTAGTATGGTCTTTTTCTTTGGTTTGTAGGTTTTTTATTTGTGTCCTTGTATTTGAGTTGTGTAGCCCTGTTTCATGGGGTTTGGGTTTTTTTATTTCTTTTCTATTCAGCACAAATACAAACTTCAACCTCATAGATAGCCAAAACACTGCAGGTCTAACGTTGAAACTGCAGCGGGCTGTGAGACGTGAAAACACTTTCATTTTGTGTCGTGTGACTTGTTAAACGCTTATCATCTCTGTGGGGCTGGTGGCTAGTTGTAAGAATGACTGACTGCAGAAAATTGAGCTCAAAACCTAGCCTTTGCGTGTTGGTATTTACATTTTTCGCTGAACTTAGGGTGAGTGGGCCCAGTATTAAGCGTGTGACCCTTGCACTTCATCGGCTGCATTTGCTACCTACTGCGCTGTGGCTTGTGAGGCTGGAGTAAATTGTTGTCTGTTTTGCAGGGTGGTTTGTTACCTTGTTGGCAGTATTATATATAGGTGTCTCTGAACAAGTATTAAACATTCAGATAGTTGCATTCTCCAGCTTCTCCTGTCCTTAGGAGATGTTGGAGGACCAATTGTGGCTGTGTTCCAGCTGGCTGGAAGGTTACGTTTGGTTTACTCTTTCCAGATGGGATAGTTATGGCATGAAAGCAGCAAAAATAAATTTGCATGTATACCCTGTGTCTAGGGGAGCCTGTGCTGGCTGTTTTGTGGTTTTCTTTGTTTTATGCTCTTGTTTGCTGCATGTGGGTCTTTTTTAAAACTTGAGACTGGAAGAGGTCACCTTAAGTGTTGAGTTCAGCTCCTAGCAACTTTAAGTGATGCCTTCACTGCATACAAAATGCTCCCAGCTGCCTAAGCCAGTGAGAAATCTATAAAATAGCAGCTTCCATTGGAAGAGAGATCAAGGGCATAGCTTAATTTGAAGTTTATTGTTACAGTAGGAAATTTGTGAGACTAATTGCTCAGATAATCCTACCAGTTGTTTCATGCTACAAAGAAAAGCCAAAGCTGGTGCAGTCTAGTCAAAACTAAGACCCTGTTCCCTAGATGCTTGACTTCTGTTTCATTTTGAATGAAGAATTTGTAGTTTTGCTTATAGGTTTCCTACTCTGGTATGGCTGGAGGGAAGGTGTTTATACTGTTGAAGAGCAAAAGGGGACTTAACAGCTTGTGGTTGGGGGTTGTTTGGTGTTTTTAATAATAATAATAAAAAGCAGAGTGGATGCATCTTGCATTTGTCCTCTGGAATCCCTTGCTGTCGATGCACTATTGCAGTAATGCTTTGGGACAGAAGGAGGCTGGCTGCACTTGTCTGCGTGGTGTAGCTGGTAGTATCCTTCCCCTTGAAGCACTTGTTGGGTTCACAGGGACGTGTTCCCAGTCACAGGTTCCCTTGTCCTTAGAGCTGATTGCAAGTGAGGCTGATGGATATAAGCTGTGAGTGCAATGTAACATAAATGTCCAATCAATTATGTGCACCACCGGAAGCTTTTATGTTAGGTCTCCAGTTCTGTGGGATCCTTAAAAGAGTTTACTTCCCTTGCTCTAAGTCAGCTGTGCTTTGGGGAATTTGGTTTGGTGAATGGCTCTATCTGCCTTTTTTTATTCCCTCTACCCTTGCAGCAGTTTTCAGGTCCCCATTTCTTGCCTTGTTCATCTTGAACCTTTGTGGGTCAGATAGCAGCTTTATGCCCACGCTAGGAATTCTGTGCCTTCTCTTGGCCCCAACTCATAATCCTCCTTTCTGAGGTTTGTAGACCCAAGTGGCTGCATCAAATACATTAGTTCTATTTTTCTGGGGTTTTTTTCCCTTTCCTCTACCTTCCATGATGCCTTGAGCTGTGAGTGTTCACCTTCAATTTCTCTATTCCTCTGTATGATGGCCTCATGATTTACACCGATTTGTGAGATTCAGGCCATGTAAACTTAAATAGCAGCAGCGGTATTTGCTGTAGAAACTAACAGCCCCACTACAGAGATATTTTAAAGCCTTCTCTAATTGCATGTGTGGTATCTGTAAAAACATGTGACTTTTCTCCTGCAGGTAGTAGTGCAATAGTAACCAAATATAGGATGATGTAGTACTCAGAACCTGAACCTGGCCAGGCTTAGGGTGCCTAATGATGGATGTCTAAACCATCATGTTGTTATTTCACTTTTCACTTCTGGCCATTAAAGCAGCTGGGGGAGTGTTACCATCATCAATCCTGGGGGTCAATAATGGACTAGTACTTTCTTTGGTAAAATGTTGAATTGCCTCTCCCTGCCCCAGCTTCCCCCTCTTGCTTAAATTCAAAGTAGTTGGGTCTCCCTCAAAATTCCCTTCATGGCAGGACTTCCTGCCCTTCCCAGGGCTGTGCTGGGGAGTTGACACTGCCTGTTTGACCTGCTGCATCCTCAAACAGTGGGGGGGGACTGGCTTCCCTGCAGAGTAAATCTCAAGTTAGCAAATCCCAAAGACTGCTCTAGCTTGCTGAGATCTCATTTTTAAATGTTTCAGTCCTTGTGTTTCTTGTATTCTTGTCAGTGTTTACAAGCAGTATTGCTGTCCCCAAAGAAGTGCATTATATTAGGCTGTGTGCAGTGCTGTGTCAGCTTGACATCTGGACTAGCTTGTCAGAGCTGGTTTGGGTATTTCTAGACAAAGCAATGTGCCCAGAGGGTGTTCTTGGGTTCCCATGGGAATTTTTTCTATGGAAGATAGACTATGAAATGAGTGGCATCTGGAGAGGATAGCGAATCCCTGCAGCATGTCTTAAAGGTGGACTGCATATCTCTCTCTCATGCTAGTCTATGCTAATTTTATGGAGCATCCTGCTTACAGGAATTCTCCGACATCTTTGTATGGTTGTTCTGATGCATCTTGTGATGTATGATAGGTATTGAAAACCATGTCATTGTAATGTGCTCTGTACGATGCACAGGGATCCTTTGTGGGCCTGCCCCTCTCCCTTGTGCTCTGGATAGTCTCTGCTAGATTGTTTAGGAATAAAATATTTATTGCCTGTAATACCAAAGGAGGTATCCAATAAAATAGTACATTAGGAACAGATGTGTATTTTTGGTTTTAGTTCTTTTTTTGCTTTATATATAAACGAATACACTTCTCAGCTATGAATTCTGACAAATTCTGCAATCCAAGTACAAAATGTGTTTATCTGTGCTTGAACAGAGTAACAGCTTTTTCTCTACTACCAGGATTGAACTGGCCCCAACCCCAAACATTTCCAGAAGAATGGTATAGTATCAGAAGAGACTTATAGTTCCAGATACAGAGCTATTGATGTCCTCTGACAGTGGTGTGCATGAGTAACTTGTTCAAGTCGAGGGGTGTGATCTGTATGTAAAGCCTACAATATCCTGCCTGAACACACAAAATGCCTGAAGCTGGAGTCTTGCATTCTTTATTCAACACCTTTCTAGAAAAAGAATTACTAAAGAGTAATTAAACACCATATTTCTGGATTATCTTTAATTAGCACAGAGATAAGGCACTATACCTCCAGAGTTTTCCTTTGCTGCTCACTGATTATGTCACAACCAATCTTTAATAGTTCTCAGGTGGAGCAATTATCTCCTGTTCTAGTGATCCCTGCTCCTAGTGTCTTGCCAATTAGATACAGCCTTTAGCCATGTTCACTAATTTCGTTGGAAGTGAGCCTTAACTTGCAAGTATTGGGTTTGACACTTTATCAAAAATCATTGTCTAACAAAAATGTCTCCAAGAAAATAATCATGCAGCGATTCTCTTAATCTTTGGGAATCTGGAACCTGCTGCAGACTGAATTTGAGTTCAGCCCCTTTCCCTTCACTTACTGTTTCAAACTTCTGGATTTATGTGCACTTCAACATAAAGTATCTGCAACTGACTCTGTGCTTGGAGCCTTAGGCAAGCCTTCAGAAAAGACTATTTCCTTTTCTGACCTTTATACTCTGCCTGTACAGTGTTTTTGTAGAGACGCAGATAGAGACTGTGATTTTCAACTACCTGCAATGTGAGTCTTGTGTGTTGATGATCAATTTACTCAAACAGTGGGTAAACTTGGGAACACAGACAATATTTTCTTCTGGTCATGCCTAAGAGGGTGATGCTGCAATTGCTGGAGTGCAACGAAGCTGAGCAGCTGTGCTGTGATTTCTTTTTTTTTTTTTTTTTACTTACCATAGTCGTTTCTGCAATCGAACCAAAGCTGTTGATGAAAATGTTGCAGCTGACATTCACTGGTGGGCCTGCATGACAAATAGAGATTGGAACAGCAGTTCACTATGTGCCTGTAAGACAAAGTATTTCCACTCTGTAGTGTTAAAACCCATTGTGGGATCGGGGTGAGTGAGGGAACAAGGCCCAGATGACCTGGCTTAGTCCAGTCTTGATTCTGATGCTAGCTTGACATCAGGCAAGGCTTTTGCTTTGCCTCTGATTCCCTGTTTGGGAGGGTGTTTATATATCTATTCTGTGAACTGTTATGATGACAAGGAATAGATCACAGCCAGGCAGGACAGCTTTCTAGATCTCTCAGCATTGCTGTAGAGGTGGCAAGCTCACCTTGACCATGATAGCAATGTATCCCAGGAAAAAGCTGAGAGACTATTGACAGGCCCTCTTGTTTAGAGCTCTATAATTTACAAATACTAGTTTAAATTATCTAAACGCTTCTGAGCTCCCTGCGGAACCAGTGCAGCAGAGTGTGCTGTGGGGCTCAGGCTGGGCAGAGCAGCCGGCACTCCATGTGATAATGGTGGTACCTGCTAAGGCTCACAGCTGGGCAGAAGACTTCAGGCTCTGCCAGCAGAAATTCCCTGGCTGTCCTGTTTTGGGTGAAGGTACTCCCAAACTTTGGGCCATGCTTCCCCCAGGCTTTATTTGCTTTCAGACTGAAGCTTTGCTTAGCTTGCTCATATTGGAAAAGTGAAGGGACCACCAAAGAGGAGTAAAGATTAGGGGCTGAAGAGGTTGTGGTTAGAGGGCATGGGGGGTCAGTCTGTCCATGTGGTGCTGGTGCCCAAAGGGATCGGTATGGTTTGCCAGGCAATATTGTGATCCAATTCAAATCTGAGGTGGAAATGTTGCATCTGCATGGAAGGAGATTCCAAGAGCTGACTTCAGCACAACATAAAAAGCTGGTGAACAGTTTGGACCCAGAGCCATACCTGGTGCCTGGCAAACCAGTGGCTTGCCCGTGTACGAGAGGATTTCTGTAGAGCCTTAACAAGGGCAGGAGAGAAGCAAAAAGGGCCTCTGCTCTGGGGGCTCCCAAAGGACCTGCTACTGGTGCTGCCCGGTATGTGGTAGGGAAAGGCAAGCCAGGCAGAGAGCAGAGGATGCTGTCCCAGGAACCAAGGTTCCCCTTTAATACCAGGGGAATTAATCTTATATCATCCCTGTGACAGATGCTTCTGGGAAGATAAGATCTGTGGAAGTGGTGAGTGTGAATTTTTAGATTATTCCCCCATCCTTCATGGTGACAAGGATGGTGTCTGCATTTCAAACACTGCCTGATGGCTCAGCCTCACTGGGGAGTGATGCTTGCCCGTTAAGGTCACATCTGCAGTCTGGCAGTTGCTGCAAGATGAAATGCTGGGGGGAAGGAATGGCTTTAACGAGAAGCTTGTGCTTTTAATCAGTGCAAACTTCCTCCTCTGGAAATTAACGGAATTTCCTGTTTACTAAGTAACATTTGGAGCTTGGTTTGCTCCTCTTAATTTCCTTTTTTTTCCCCCTTCCTACTTCAGACTCTTTTAAAACTTTGTGCCTGTCCTCTGTGGGAGTGGGATTGCAGCCACGTAACAGTGGTGTTCTCTGTGGCTGGGATTTTCTTGGTGCGAGTCCCAAGCAATCTGAGCAGGCTTCTGTCCCACCAGCTCCCAGACAGCAGTTTGCCAGCTCAGCAGCAGCTCACAGGCTGTTCAGTCTGAGCAGCTCTTCCTCCGGACTGTTAAACATAGGCATGGGCTAAAATATCAGATACAAAATGGCATCTTTTTCTTTTGCCCCCTTCACTAACCCCTCTTATCCAAAAGGCTCATGAAATTTATCCAGCAGCTGAAAGAACACGGTTGATCAGGCTTTAGCACTTGTTTTATCCCTGCTGTAGTGCTCCTGTTGAGCTCAGGAGTAAGTTTTTTTCCTCTGGATCAATCTCATGAGCAGTATAGAAGGTCTATGTGCATGTGTTTTTCTCCCCCAGATGACACAGCACAAGAAAAATACTTGAGCTGTTCCCTGGATGACTGCATGTGCTCCTGGCTGACATGCATGGAAGATTTTGGCCCTCCTCTTCCTCATCCTGTGCTGATGGGAAGCCAGTGTGGGGTGAGCTTGGCCCAGCGTACATGAGGATGACTCTTCCCCAGCAGCCCAGCACTCTTCCCCCTGTGTCCAAGGGGAGCTGGGAGCCCTCTGCAGGCTTTGGGGTTTTTTAGCTTGTGTGAGGCTCTAGAAACTTCCCTGCCTGCCACTGAAACGTGCTGTCTATGTGGTGGGATGCAGCTGGGAAGGAATTTTCCAGCAGCAGGATTAATTAAGGGTACAGCTTGGGTGAGAGGTCCTGGGTCCCACACCTGCTGGGTTCATCTCTGCCCCTGCCCAAGTTACCGACTTCATCCTCCAACTTAAACTAAAGCCCTGATGCTGCTTCCTTGTCCTCAGAATGTGAATTCATGGCTAAGTCTGGACTTTACAGCATTTATGGACAACCAGCAATCATCTTTTTGTTGATCTTCCCCTCCCCAAAAATCAATCTGATACAGATCTTTGATATTATTTTAATTTAGATCTAAGCCATTAAAATGCCCTTATGAGTTACTGCCGTTAATTTAAATGACGTGCTTTGAGAGCTGCAACCCTAAGCTCTGTAGAACACCTCTTATGCCTCCCATATAAATTGGAGCCTGATTTATATGTGGGAGGCTAAGCCAGCAAAACTGCCCTGTGGGGAAGGTGTAGTTCATTGAAATAAAACTGAAATTAAATTATCTCAAATAAAAATGCAATACAGCTGCCTTCAGCAGGAAGATAATGTATACATTTCATTAAATATTAAAGTTTAATTTCTTTTGTGTGTGTGCATAATTTAGTGGTAGGAAGGTTTACAGGGTGGTTTTTTAACTCTCTGTGATTTGGATAAAACCAGCAGTGTTCTCCGTTGTCTAGCTGATTACTAGGGCACAAGCTTCCCACCTATACAGGGGCTTAAAAGCCCAGTATAGAGCTTATTGTGTGAAGCTGGATGGCAGGTGCTGTCACCATGATTAATGGGTCCTGGGAGTCCTGTGTTAGCATTGCCAGTGACTCTTGTTGGGAGGAGGGACTGGTATTTGGAAACAAAAGAAGTGGATGAAATGAGCACTGGAGAGGGCTGGACAGTGGCTGGGAGGGGGCAGGTCCCACTTTATCTCTGGGTGTGATTCAGGGGTGAGTAGCTCTGGGAAAGCAAGCTCAGTTAAAATGAAAAAAACCAAAAACATCAAAATTGTTTGGGTTGGAAGGGACCTTGAATATCATCTAGCTCCAACCCCCTTGCCATGGGCAGGGACATCTTTCACTAGGCCAGGTGGGAACCATGCCCCCCCCCCCCCCCCCAAAAAAAAACAAACAAACAAACCCCCAAAACCCCAAAAAACAAAACCAAAACTACCAGCCCCCCCCCAAATCCACCCTTCTTAAAGTGTTTTGAGGAGCAAAGGAAGTGGGTCTGTTGCCTCTCCCAATGTGCTTGGCTGCCAGGGAGCATTAGCTTCGTGGATCAGGTGTGACACTCAGCTGTTGTGACGGAGCTGTGCTGGGCGCTGGCTGAAGAAGCCTCTTTACTATGGGGGCTGTGATGGCATCTTGCTGGATTTATCCAGAGCTGATGGGAGAGACCTCTCTTGGCTTCAGTGGGTGTAAGCAGCACTGCCCGCTGTTAGAAGGTGCTATGGGTAGTGACTTGAGGGGAAAAGAAAGTTGATGGTTTTTCTCCTGATCTGCAAGTTTTTCAGTTCCCTGCCAGTCTCTACTTGGTGTGGCAGGATCCCTGATCCTAATATTGAAGTTCTTCCCTGCACGTAAAGTTGTTACAAGGTTGTTTTCATTCTGAGTGGATGCCTTTCCAGACATCTATGAGGGATCCGTGTGCCAACTCATTATCATACATATTTCATATGCAGTTAGGGAGGCATTCATGAGGATTGCATGTGGGTTTCAGTCCCAAAATGAAACAAAGCCACAAAGCAGGGTTTTTGCATACCTTTAAAATTTGGCCTGATCCTGGCATCATATCCTGAAGTTCGCCCCATCAGCTTATCCAAGAAATCGGAAGGAGACATGGGTTTGGGGGCAGATCGTGCTGCTGCTTCAGCTTCTTTGGAGGCTGCCAGGCTGTGCGAGTAGAAAGAAAGAGGAGGTTTTAGTGTGCGCCCCATACTGGGGAGGGTTTAGGGTCCAGGAGCAGAGCAGTCAGCATCTCATTCCTGCTATAAGGGAGGATGGGTCCCCGTGTGAATTCCTGATGAGGCTGGTCTCTGCTAATTTGTTTGCCCAGCCCAAACATCTCTGAATATAGAATCCCAGCTGCGACCAAAGCAGAAGAGAGATGATGAGTGGAGAAAATCCTTTTGTGAGTTTAGGTATAGCTCCTTGGCATGCCACTAAATTACAAATGTGAACTCTGGCGCTGAGCTCCACAGGTAAAATATACTCTGAGATTAGCCTTGGGCAGCAATTACTGCTTAATTACATGGCAAATACCAAGGAGCATATTTGGTACTCTGACAGTCTAATTTTCCAAAAGGCAGGTAGGATCAGAGCAATCTGGATTTTGAGGCTTAAATGAGTGTCATGTGATTGTAGAGCTCCTGCAGAGCCTTTGGGACTGTAGGGGATAGATGTATTTCTGCTTCCCACTTGCTGGTCAGTCCAGCGTCTGCTATCGGTACCTGCAATGCAGGGGTCTGAGTTCAATACAGCAGGATGGTCTCTGGTCTGGGAGGTGTCTGGAGTGCAATCCTGAAATAATACTCATGTTGAGTTGAGGATGAAAGGAAATCGCATCTTTTGGGGACTTGTGTGGCTTCTGGGGTAGAAAGAGTAAAATTACTGATTTGTCTGTAGAAGATGAAAATCTAAGCCTGGCAACGTACGTGCCTTCTGATTCTATGGGAGTCCAAGAGATCTGCAGGGTGATGATTTGAGCTTAGGAAGTCTCTGTTGTTGCTATCTACACAGGGACAAGTGACTCCTGGTACTAGGTGCTCATTTTCAACTTTGCAGGAAGGTTTTATTTCCAAGACAAGAATAAACACTTCAGTTCCTTCCCTATGGTTATATGGGTTCTGCTTTTGAACACAGATCTGTTCCCAGACTGCAAGTGTGGTGTGAAGTTCCTTAGGTTAGCAAAAAATGCAACCAACAACAAAAAATTGCCAAACCCTATCGACCACTCCCATAGGTGATGTGCAGTGTGCTTAGAGCAAGAGCGCTGTCTCTGCCTGTGGGTTCAGATGCCTGATGCTAGTTAAAGCCTATGGGCAGTATTGTAATGTAAATATATAATAAGGCAAAGCAAGCTGTTCAGGAGGAAGTGAAGTTTATTGCCTCATGCTTTGCAAAACTCCTGAACTTTTTTGAAGTACAAAGGCTGTGTGGGAACTGTGAGAAGCCACTGTGGCAGAGCAGCTGAGAGGCCTTAGGATGTTTACACCAGACACAAGTTATTTAGCTACTTACATCCTCACAAATGACACCATGGAGTCCTCTTACAGCATGAGGATCTCAAGAATCTCACCTTGGGAAGTTTTGTATTTCTTTTCTCAAGGGACTCTGCAGTAGTCAAACCTGCGGTCTTGCAGAAGAGTAATGCTAAATACTGATACAAGATCTATTTGGAAGGAAGAATTCAGGAATGGTTACTATGCATGGCATTAGTGTGACCCTGCCCTCAAAGACTTGTTCTTACAATGTAAGTTTAGGCTGAAACTCCAAAACAACAAATGTTACCTAGAAAGAGGCCTTGTCAAGAGCATTTTGAATCACCAGGTTCATTGGGACTATAAAAATGGATGGGATTCAAAAGCGCTTGGGTGCCATAATTTCAAAATCAGGAGTCTGTAGTAACCTGTATTGTATTGACTTTCTTCTCTAGTGTTAGCAGTGATGGCTTGCCAAGCCTGGGTTTTCAATCCTGCAAGCTCACAACTGCAGTCTGGTTTCTTTTGTAAGTTGCAACTGTATTAGCATTCTCTCATAGCTAGATTTTTAACTATTAAAAAATGTTTAATTTCTGCAGTAAAGAAGGGAGATGAATTCCTGATCACTTTCAGTGAGTCTAAGACTCGGATTTCATTCACCCTTTATATATTCACAGTCCATCCCACCTGGACCTTATCTGAGCTGGCTGATGCACACTCCCACTTGGAGGCCGTCTGAGGAGGTGTGGATATAGCTTTTACTATAGCCACGTGCCACTTCTTGTCTTGTCCCCATCTCTGCTCTAAGGAACTATGCAAAGCCAAACCAACGTGGTTTTGAGGGTAAATGGCATTGTGGAATGGGTGATGTTTTAATTTCTTTCTTTTTTTTTTTTTTTTTTTTTACAAGGAAAACAGGGTGCAATTGATTTGCAAACTCAGGAGAAGAAAGCTGGGAGGGGGAGGACAGTCGATACTGGGCTGACTATTGCATTCCAATAGAGTGTCTGCATGGCAATGAGTCGAGAGAAAAGATTTCAATTAAGCGGCAAATGACTTGGTAACCAAAGACTCCTGCCACTTCAGCAGCAAGATGCCAGATAATGCAATACACTGATTTCTTCTCATTAACTGTAGACTGGAGGAAGTACATGGAAGTGGAAAAGTGGGGGGCAGGAGGGAAAGAGGCAATATGAATCTAATAGGCTTTAAGTGCCAAAAAGGTAATTAGAAGCTGCAATTCCTCTGGCATTCGTTTAAAAAAAAAAAAAAAAAGGGGGGGAAAAAGCACAGAAAGCAGTGTTCAGCTTTCCTGTCAATTCAGTGTGAAAGCCCATGCTGAGTATGTTCACTCCACTTCCAAGTTTGCTATTTCTTGGGTGCCATTTTCTGATTCTTTCTGCATTGAAGTTGGAAGTAAATGAATTTTATGAGCTTAGTTCCTACATGGGAAGTATATATTGAGCTAAATACATAAGAACTCTCCCACAAGCATTTGGGAGAGGGCCACCGTCTCACAGCCCCAGTGCTTTCTGCAGCTTTGTGCCCATTCCTACGGGCGGTTTCTGTGAGCCCCTTCGGGGATGTGCTGGAACTGTCAAACGTGGTTTCTTTTCTTCTGGTGTTTTAGAAGCTCTGTTTGGCTTCTGTGTGTTGTTAGTTACCCGGGGGACCTAGGAATGATGAGTTCTAACTTTCTTCCAGTTTCTATTTGGTAACTGAATGTTTTCCTAAAACTAGCTAGTAACAACTCCGCCCTGCCCTCTTCCCCCCAGGATTTAACTAGAAAAGGCAAGAAAGCAGGGGATGAGGGAACAGCAAAGCCTTTCCAGCAGCAGGCTCTATAGGCAGCAGGCAGATGTCTACTCTCTAGCTTGGAAGTAATTGTAGAAAACACCACTGGGAGCTACAGAGAGGCAGGCCCACCCCATGATGCTTTGGATGGATGGGCTGCATCTACCACAGCCATGAAACGTTCGCTCTCATTGTGACAATTGAGCTTTGCTATTGTAGTTTAGCTCAGACAGCACCCCAAAAAGCTGTCAGCTTCTGTTCTCTTCCAGGTCTGTCCTGACCAGTGCTGTGTGGGCTGCTTTGGGAGCTTTCTGGGATTTTCTCCATCCCTCCATCCCTTATCATTCTCCCAATGACACTTCCTGTGCAGAAGTACCCTTGAATGTCCCATGGAACTGTTCATCTCCTGGACCAGCAGAGACAAGGAGAGGGAAATTGCCAAATGATTTGAAAATTATTGATGATAGAAGAGAACTGGAAATTTAGGGTGGGTGTTATGTTGTTCAGAGAAAAAAATTATTTTCCGAATAAACAAAAGGAGACAGAACATGTAACAAAATCACTGAGGATGTAGTTTGTATTGGTGAAAGAGTGTTGTCTGGGCTGAAAGCATTTTGGTGCATTTTAATAGCAGCCAGACAGCAGTTTATTATATTTATGCTGGTGTAATCCCTAGTGGATCTGGCTGAGAAAGCGCCATCAGGCAATCATCACGGCAACAACAACGGGAAGGTTCTCTTCAAAGGGTCGATAAACGAACATAATCTTTTGTGATGTTAATGCTGGCAGGTATGAAGACACCACGAAGGCCCTGGGAGGTCCAGCCCACTAGCAGGCATTTGAAGGTGAAAGCTGGTGGAGACGAGCAGCCCAGCTGCTCAGGATTGCATTCCTTAAAATGGAGCAGTCAGGCTTTGTAGGACACCTATTACTGGTTTCTCCCAGGCACTGTTTGCTCTGTCTGCATTATTTCGTTTCAGCTAAACAGATGATATATCCTTATAAAAAGTTATTTGGTTTAGAAAGTGGCTCTTCTGCAGTCTGGACATGTCGGTTTGCTCAGTTCCTAGCTCCCCAGTTGGCTGTTTCCTCCTCCTCTCCCCATTTGTATGGCCCTTGTGCAATATTTTCATGCATTTTTTTTATTTTGTTTTTTTTTTTTTTTTTGCTATGACCATGGTTGTCCATCTAATTAAGTTCAACATCACAACCTGCCCTGTTCTGGTTGAATGCTGATACTGAAAAATATAATTTTTTTTTCTTTGCAAAGACGAGAGATGAAGGAATTTAATTAGCATGGGGCCTCTAGTCCCCTGTTAAATAATTTAATTGTTAATCATTAATTCTGAGGGTAAAAAATGTCTGGCAGCAGAAACACAAACTGTTGCGAAACAAATGTTTGAAGAGGAAATATCTCTGCAAAGGGTGGAAGGTGAATGGTGCAACGTCAGTGGCTCGGGGAGCAGGGCTGGGTTTGTTCCTCTGGCTGGGCTCTCCGCAGGGTGGGGAGACAGAAGATACCTGGTCACTTATCCTGGTTCAGTGCTGCTCAGCAAAGGTTTCTGAAGTGCTTGGTTGGTTTGCTTATTTTTGAAATACAAGGCAAGCCAGAAAGCTTGGCAGGGATGTGTTGGGAATAGTGTTCAGGTGAGCTGGCTCACACATTTGTCCTTCAAACGTGATGTTTTCTATAAGTAGGTATCCCAGGGGAGAGGAATACCCATCAGGTCTTCGAGGCAGGCTGAGGTGACCAGTGTAACGGTTTCCCACCTTCACAGCCAGGCTAGAGCAGCGTGGGGTTTTGGGGACACAGGAGGATTAATCAGCTTAGTTTTATTGACCCTAGCAGGCTCTGAGACATGTCACAAAGAGAATATCAGACAGCTGTGCACAGAAAGGCACCATGACTGACTAGCGTTACCCGTGGTAACTCTCCCACTGCTTTCCCTGAACCATCTCCCTGGTCCTTTGGACAGTGCCTCTTGGGCAGAGACCCCTGAGCAGGGACTGGAGCTCAGCAGAGCAAGCCTGTGTTTGGCCTCTGCTGATGCTGGGGCTGCCCATCTCCTTCTTGTCCTCAGCAGCTGGAGAGAGGGAGGAAGGACAGACGAGAGATTTTCCTGGTGAAAAGGAAAAGGGGCAGCTCTAAACTACTCTGCACCCAGACTGTTATTTCTGACTGCACATCAACATCTTATCTGGAGGGAAACGCTGCCAGATGCTGGCCTGGAAAGGCTTGGCAGAGACTGCGAGCAGACTTTTTTTTTTTAAACGATTAGATTTACTATCGAAATTAATAGCACAATCAATATTGGTATGCAATTCAATTAAAGATGAAACTCATAGTCTGCATGTTTTTCTCAGTCACGTTGTCTGAATTCCTGGCCTACAGCTGTAGAGGTGGCCAGGATAAAAGAAGAGTGGAGGTGTGTTGGGAGGAAAGAGAGCCCTGATCAAAGATTTGTGGCCCAGCATGGTGCAGAGGGGAAGGAGCTCAGAGTGTAACAGATGCACTGGTTGCACAGCACCGATTGCAATCCATGTGCTCCTGCTCAGCTGCTGGTAGTTACAGTCCCTGCAGTAGGGCTGTGGGGTGTGCTACGAGGGGGTGGGGGTGGGTGGAATTTGAAAAGCTTATTCTTGGAGGTGGGGAAGAAATTTGGACTTGGTTGTTTCTTTAATTCAGTTGAGACCTTATGCAACAGAGGCATGGAGTGGACCTGGATGTTGGGGCAGGATGAGAAAATACTCGTGTACAGTGAGATTGGTGAAATAAGGAATTCAAGAACCTGGGAAACATTTCATTCTGAGAAAGAAATGTGCAATAAGCTATTATTTATCCCTATTCATGGTGGGAGGAGGGGTTCAGGAAAGTGAAAGTAGGCTTGTTAAATGTTGCCATCTCTGGATGTCAGTCCTGGATGGCTGTGCTCTGTTGCTGTGGGCTGTTTAAACCAATTCTAGCTTTTGCACCAGAAGTAACTGCATTGCAGTAGTCACAGGATGTAATCAGTTAAAATTTTAACCCAAGGATCCCAAAACACTCTCAAAGGTCCTGCACAATACTGGTTGCCACCGGTCTTGGTGGCTGTATGGGAGGAGAGGAGCTGGGAGGCACTTCTCCATGGGCCTCAGGGGAATTAACCCTCTGCGATTGTTCCCATCCAGGGGAAGCTGCAACAACATGACTGGAGTGAGAAAAATCTCTTCAGACTGCAGCATTCAGATATCTCTGTGTTCCACTACCACATTCCTGTAGCCCATGGCTCCTATGCCATATGGCAAAACACCCTGTCCAGAACTATAAAACATCCCAATTACACTGATTAACTCTATGGAAAGACACCAGCACTTGAAACAATTGCTGGCGCTGCCTGGACAGAGCAAAAGAAAATAATAAATGACTAGACAGTCAGCTGTGGGGGGCAGGGAGAGAAATCTGTGTGTTGTATATAGTTGAAATGGGAAGAGCACTGGGAGACCAGCAAATTACATGGAAATAGTGCTTGGTTGCATGTAAAATCCCTGCTTTTACAAGGACTGTTGTTCAAACAGTCTTATGTTGTGTGGCCACTCTTGCTTATTGCATATTAAAAAAAAGCGTGTGTTAAATTCAGTTTTGAACTACAGGCATTCTCTTTAGTGACGTTCTCAAGTAATTCCTTTTCTAGAAACATCTACAGCCCTTGGAACATAAGTACTCACTTTCTGGAAAGGTATGATCCTAAGCCACTGAGACAGGTTTGAAAACACAACTCAAATATTGGAGAAGTGCAAGTCAGTGCTCAGGTTTTAATCAGTTGTGAAATAAATCCACCAAACATCAGCACTGACTCTTATGTGTACATATACTGAAGGGTTTTAAAAAAAAAGTTATAATTGCATTTTTTGTTGAAAAAAACAAAGGGAAAAAAAATCCCTGCAAAGACAAAAGCATGTATCTACCGTCACACACACTGAATATTCCCTTTAAAGTCAGGGGGGCTAGTCAGATATTTAAAGTTATGCATAAACAACCTTCCTGAATGCAATAAATAAAGGGGGAAAATGTCTTTACAAGACAAGGCTTCATATTCTAGGTAACAATATTCTCTTCACTGATGTGCTTTTGATTCCGTGTTTGGATGGAGAGCTGTGGTGGGAACCTCAATTGACGTCAGGAGGTTTTAGATCACAGGCTAGACAAGTGTCAGAGAATTACGAGAAATCGTGGATGCTCTTCTATCTATAGCTCTGCAGTCACACTATCAGTCGCGTTTTCATCAGTTCAAATACCTTGCTACAGCAGCTTTTTAAAAATTAGTTTTAGCTTAAGGATTTATGCTGCTCGTTAGGATTAGACAAGAATATTGTAGCTGCTTTGTTCTTTTTTGATAAATCAGAGGTGGTATGAATAGAATTCTTTTGAAAAAGAGATGTAATGTACGGTGCAGAGTAGTGCTGAGTTTTTATCTTCTGAAACTTTTTGCTGCAGATCTTTTGAAAAGACCTCCTGAGCCAACAGGCATAACCTGCCTATAGAACTGTGGGTCCCAGTTTGAGAGGGATGGGGCTGATGAGGATGCTTTGTACTGTGCAGAACGAGTTGCATGATAGAAGAGCTCATTTTGATATTTGCTGATGGAATTAGTTGTCATTGCAACACAAATACCCTGCTGGAGAGGAATATTCCCTGTGTGCTGTCTGTGATTCCTGGTGTAATTTATCAGGGTTTTTTGTAAACTATAATGAATTGTCACTTCTGGAATGAATGGCTAAGCTGTGGGTCCCCTGCCCCAGGGGTGTCTTCTCCTCCCCACCCTGGCTGCCCTCTGGCTTTGGTTTCTTTAGATCCCTGATAAAAAAAAAAAAAAAAAAAAAAAAAAATCTTTTCAACCCTGGCAGTGCTGTAGGGCCTGTGCTGGTGCAGGAGAGCAGGTTGTGTTTGATGAGGCTTGTACTTTGTCAGCCCCACTGCTGGGAGGTGATTTCTGAGCCCATAGCTCTGTGTCAGGGTGTGATGGATGGGGCTGGAAGCTGGAGGATGCTTGCAGTTCTTGGGCACGTGCGGTGGCAGGAGAGGTGGGATGCACACATTCTGGTTTGTAAACCAGATCTTGGGAACTCTGGTGCAGCAAAAAAAAAAAATAAAAAAATCCACATGTGTGTGTGTATGTGCCAGGAACTATTGCCCTGCTCAGCAGTGCTTCTAGAGGGTAAAAGCACTGGGAGTGAGCAAAGAGACAAGATGGTAAAGATACCCCACAAAAAGTGACTTTTTTTGGTCCACAGCTTGTCTTTGACATTCTTGTAAGATTAAAAAAGGCTGCCTCACCCAGGAAATCGGAGCATCCTGCTTCCCTACTCCCAACTGTGGTAATACACATGGTGCAGAGATCCTGCTGTAATGGGGGACTTGACCTATCTTGCATAGGAGCTCTTGGCACCAGCAAGGATATTTGGAACTAAGGATTTTCTAAAGCGTGCTGATAACAGCTGACCCTTGTATGCTTTCAGGTTTTATACCCCCTCAATAAGAGGGGAGGAGGGGCGTACTTGGGGCTTTGTACAAAGCATCTTTTCACTTGCGTAATCGGAAATAAAAGAGAAAAAGTTGAAAGAAAATCAGGTAAAGGTGAGAAATCATGAATTTTGTTGGATTTTTCTGCATGATTCCTGGCTCAGCTGCATTTTGTTGCTGAACCAGATGCATGTGATAGTGGTCCGATCCACCATCAATCCCACTTCTATTGCTATTTATTGATTTGTGTGTTTGTCCAGCCCTGCTGGGGCTGGGGGACAGGATCTGCATTCTGGGTGACTGGTTGTAGCAGCAGGTACTGCTTGCAGGGCAGGCGTGTGAGGGGAGCTGCTGTCGGCAGCCTTCATCTGAAGGCAGTGTGTGCAATGATTGATGGCACTGCAAGCACTACTGTTCCATGCATGCGACACTCCTTCTCTTGGCAACCTCTTGGTAGCTTTTTCCCTCCTCACCCACCCTGCAATGAGGCACCGATAAAAACAAGAGAGTTCCCTGACTGTCTGCTAAGGCATTTTGGGGTTTTGTCTTTTCTTATCCCTCTTTTTTTTTTTTTTTTTTTTCTTTTTCTGTTTTTTTTTTTTTTCCTAGCAGACTGAGCCACACTGGAAGGATGAAGCGGGAGGAATCGGAAGGAAAGCAGGTGCAAGTGTGTTCTTTTGCATCCCTCTCAAAACACAGATTTTGCGGGGTTTGGTAAATTAAGATTTCTCCTGCTTTTCTCAGCTGGCACTTGGATCCAGCAGAGATGTATTTACAGGATGCCAACTGTGTCTATGTACCAGCCAGATGTGGTGCCGTCCCCAAATCAGCAGCTTACCATGGTGCATTATATGGATGAAATAATTGTCTGCATAATGGGGAGAGCTCAGCGCGTGTAAATGACGGGTGCATCTGTCTCTATCTATTTCTGTGCTCTGCAGGCCTTCTCTGTGCTTTGGCCTTACCGAGAGGACAAAAGCTATATTGCTGTGTTTGGGTTTGTGTGGAATTTTTTTTGATTAGTTTCTGTGCATCAGTCTCTTGAAGTATCGGGAGAGATTTAGGAGCACCTTCATCTGTTTGATCCTGTCCAATCTATATCACCAGTGGGATCAAAGCATTCAGACCTCCAGGACCAGATCAGCTAGAGCTTATCAGCAGTTTCCCAAGAGCTTAAGGGGGGGGACTACATTGTTTTGCACTAACAAATAGTCTTGGCTAAGAACTAGCAATGCAAACCGCTTTGCCCTCAAGGTTTCTGTTGTCTGGCTCTGTAAACACAAATGTAAATTGTTTGGATACTTTGGGGGAAAGGTGAAAGCAACAAAGAAGAGGGGTTTTTATTTCCGCCCCCTCTTTCAGTGGAACTGACCTGCTGAATTAACAATATTTCGAGTGCAACGCAAAACCTCCTCTTTTCTAGGCTGCGCAAGTAGGTCTGTAAGTCAGCAGCCTGACCACCTGGTGCCGAGTTGTCTGGTCATGGCTCCTAACGATCCTTCCAGTGCCTCACACTGGAGCAGCAAGAGGATTCCCTGCTTCTCTCGCTCCTTCCTTTTTCCTTCATTTATCCTAAGCTTTTTGGTTTGTTTCCCCCTCCTCCTGCGACTGAAATTATCAAAAGCGCTTGGAATGACTTTTTTGCCAATCAAAAAATTGAATCAAACCATGGTGGGGAGGGTATGCTGGAATGATGGTTTTAGGATGTGAAAGAATATGATGAGCCATTTCTCTTGAAAGGTGCGAGGTGCGCAGGTGTAACCATACTTCATAAGAAAAGAAATCATTGTGCTCTTGCTGATAGATAAACATCAAAAGAAAGTATGCAAGGTAACGATAACAAAAGGGTAATTTACTGGAAATAGTGAAACCCTATTTAATGTGTCACAACAGTGAGAGCTGATACAGGCAAACAAAACAGAAGTCAAAATGCATTATCAGCCTATCTGTTCTCTTAATCCTAGTCACTTTGGGACTCTTGGAAAAGCTCCAGGTTATAAAAAATGAGCAAGTGAACCTCAGGGAATAGATTTAGATGATTTGACATGTTTAAATGTTGTGGGTTTGATATGGATGTTGTGATTTATTTTTAAAACATCATTTATTTTTAAAACCCTTCTCTTTCGTCAGTACTGAAATAGCAATTAAATTCCTTTAGGTGGTCTGACATCTTGTTCTTAATACTGAAATTTAGAGAGCCCTTTAACCTGCATGCCAGGATGAGATGAGAACAGACTGCTGGTTTTCTACCACAGATGAATGATCACTGGTTGGTGCTGGGATAACAAAGTAATTTAATTTTGGACACTGATTAACATCTTAATTCAGATGTTAGGATCATCTTCTGCTCAGGTCAGCTCATGAGGATTTGGTGAGATGAATTTCATAAACCAACAAGGAAAGTGTTTGTTCAGGACCAGGGGAACTTCAGTGTGTTGTTGCTTACAAGTGCTTTCCTTTTTGACTTGAATCACTTGGTCGGTAGCAGAATGAACTTAGGCTTTAGGCAGTGCTACTAAATCTGAGATGCTTGAAGCGGAGTCAGAGGGTGCTTTGCTGCTGATTTGCTTCATACATAAGGGTCTCTAGCACCTCTTTCATGGGAGAAGAGGAATAAGGGGGGACTAAATTCCCATGCCTAAACTCTCGTTCTTGAAGTCTTCATAGACAATTCATATGGTGTAATGCTCTTACATGTAAGGGCAGGATCCTACCGTTCCCTGCACGTATTGCTCTCATCCCAGAAGCAGCTCCCTTCAGGTATTCAAACGGTAAATGTGTGTTCTGCCAGTGGGACTTCCTGCAGTATAGGGTAACATTCAGCAGGAGTCGAGGTGGACAGCCAGTCTATATTACCTAAAGCCTGCACAGCCCAGTGGCTCTGACGTGAAGGATATTTATAACTGCATGTGAGAAACAGCAACATTTTGTATAATGTTTTTAAGCAAGGTGATTGTCTGTGGTCTTCCTGCTCCTTGCACCCAACATAAGGGGGGAGAAAGAGTATTTGCCCAGACGTTGAGCCTTTCTTTTGTTCAGATCTAACCAAAAAGCATGTTTGGAGTTGAGGCAGCTGTTTAGAGAGGAAGGTTAAGATTAGACTGTTAGAAAATGTTTTGTGTACTTTACATTGATTTGCCTTGAAAGCCTAGAATGCAGGTGAATTGTGATGGAAGTGTGTATCAAAGTCCTCGCAGAAAGCGGGTTAACAAGCGTTTTGTGCTTCTACAGGGATGACACCAAATTAATCTTTCTTTGTGGAATGATTTATAAGGATTTCTAGCTAGAATTGTCTACCTCATCACATTTTCAAACCTTGAATTTGTAACCCTTTTAGAAGGGTCTCTAATGGGGCTATTACAGGTTGCAGACCAAAGAAGCTAAAGAGTGTCCTTAAAGCCATCTAGTTCCAGCCTTTGCTAAATCATTTTTATTTCACTGGGGAGCTGACAGACTCAGCAGAGGCACAACAGGTCATAAGGCACAACTTCTAGTAGTTTTTAGTTAGTGTGAGGAAAATATCTTTATCTATGGAGAGTGTCTGCTATGTTGCTTAGCTTGTGGCTCTGGGAGTCTGGCTAGTGCTTTATTCACAGGTACTTCTGTAATCTTATCTAGCACTGCAGAGCTATAGCAGGAGGTTTAGAGATAACATGCACGTTACTCTCCTTTTCCTTCCCCTTGCCTTTTCTTTTGCTGTATTTTCAAGGGGCTGAAATCAGCTTCTCAAGTCTGTTTTAGGAAAAAGTGTCTGTCTTTCCACAAAGTTAGGTCATATTCAGAATGGCATCTTATTTTTTTAAAAAAACCTGGCATTCAAGAGCTCCTATTACTGACGGGAGGGAAGAGTTAGAGCAATCCAACAGAGTCTGAAGCTGGAAGCAACCTTTAGCCTGTGAATTGCTTGGAGCAGTAGCCTTGAAGCATCCTGCTAGCTGTCAGATTGCTGTTGAGAAGGGGCCAACTCTGATCTTGATTCAGTGAAGGTCATGCTGCTGATTCCTGATATGTGCGAGTGCAATTAAGACAAGAATCAGGCCCAAACAATTTCAGAGCCTCACAGGCCAGTGCCTAGTTGCGCAAGGTGCCACTTCTAAGCTATTTTTTATCTTCTAACTTGCACAAGGTGCGTTCCTACCCCTGGGCTTATGCAGTGGTGTTTCTGGACCGCTAAGGCTATTAAAATATGTTGGTGTAACAGAAAGTCCAGACAGATCATCACAGGGTAGGGGTAGCTTTTTGTTCTGCATGAAGGAATTTGCAAATGAACCAGGGTATGAACACGCAGTCTATGTAGTTAGATTTCAGGAGAATGTTTGTATATATCTCCACAGATATAAGCAGGACATCTGAAGTCCCTGTGGTAAATGTTGTTCAATCTATTTTTATTTTCAAGAAACAGCATTTGGCCTTGCACAGATATGTGTAAGGAAAGGTTGGTCAAGCAGCCTGTCTGTCAGAAGACAGTCTCCCACCCCAGCCTGGTTTCCATCCCTGACTCTACCCAGGGTCTCAGTAAATGTCTTAGTCACAGCTAAGTGACTGCAGTCTGAGAAGGCAGGTAGCAAAATGGGAAATGCTCTTCCATAAAGAAAGGCATGCCAGAATAAGCCACTTATTGCAAATTCCTTCTAAACCACCCCAACTGTAACAGAAACAAATATCATATTGGCAATACTGTAATGTTTGCATTCACACACCAGCTGTTACTCTTTCCCATAGGGTCTTGTTTTTTACAAAGCTGGAGAACATTTTTCTTAAGGAACAGATCTAGTCTTATTTCCTCTATTGGCTGTGTCTAATTTTCCTTTGTGACTTTGAATTTTTCTTTGTTTTTGTGGTGTATATGCTAACATATAATGGATTCTCTTTCCAGAATATTTTTGACAGGCTGACAATAAATTGTGGTACACCCTGTAATTTAAAGCAATACATACTTCTGTTATGGATTATGGGATTATCAGCTTGTGTCTTTTAAAACATTATGTATGACTGAGTGCAGGAGTAATTGGCACACTAAATTTATGAATGACTGTTAATGAATAAACTTCTCTTACTGAAACTGAAATAGCAAAGCTATTCCTGGACCAGAAAGGCTGATAAATTTTTGGCCTGTAATAAATTGAACAGACAACATGAAGTGAGAGAAAAAGAAAAACATTGCTTAGAGTCAGTTCTGAGCAGAAACCACCAATTTTTTTTCTTGTTTGAAAAATTATTGCAGTATATAAAACAATTTGGTTTCAACATCTCCCTGTATTTGAATTAAAGCATTTTCAAATTTTCTTAAATGTTAATTTCAGGAAAACTAGACTTCTAGAAACACTATTTGTATGCAACGTGACATAATTGTATATAGCATGCATGTATGTATATGCACACCTATATAATTTATAACAGTATAAACGTCTACATTAGAACCTGAATGGACTGGTTTACCAAGGTTTTGAATGCCCAGGACTTTAACTGATGTGCTGAGAATCTGTAAGTGCTCACGTGTGTATCACAGAACAGCATCAGCAAGACAAGTATGTACCAATTTCACTTGTTTAGGCAGTTCTAAGAACCATATGGATGCTTTAATGCCAGGGCCATAGGAAAGTCAAGCCTGGAAATGTTGTTGTGTGTTTTTGTTTTTGGTTGTGTGGGTTTTTTTTGGTTTTGTTTTTGTTTTTTTTTTTACATTTGTTTTCCTTTTGCCTTCTGGCTTATTTTTGGACATCATTCCCCAGAGCATTTATATGTTGTTTATTGTCAAGCTTTTTATCTCTATGATTCAGCATTGTTTAACTAAGAGTTTATTGCACATATATATGCTTCTTTTTAGTCCACCCCACTGTATTGTGCAGTGCTGCTCTACACTTGTGACTAAAATGAGAAAGGATGGCTCTGAAGTATTGGGTGTTGTGCATTGCTTTTCAGATATTGATGATTTTAGTTATTTCCCGAACTTCTTTCTTTGTTTACCTGCCAGATAAACATCAAATGCTTTGATTTCATATTACAATATTGCTGTCTTTGACTGTGGTATTACAGAAGTGGGGATATCATCATTTTTATGCCTGGAAAGACTTTAGTGTTCAAAAAGAAAGAGACTGCTAGCTAGAAAAGTCTGGCCAGTATCGGCAAGTATGCTGCTGTGATTTGTAAAGTAAGTATTATACTAGTGATGTATATGTAAATAATAATTGTTCTTTCACATGAAACTATAAGATGAGACTTTGGTAAAATACAGAAATACAGAACTGAGAGCTATGCAAATGAAATGAAGTCTAAGACTGATGAGCAAGTTCAGGGCATGGAAGAAGGTTATTTTTCCAATTGCATGTATCTGACATCTATCACTTGCTACAGCAGGCTACAGTATTTATGCAAATACAGAGGAGCTTCTACCTTCTAGTATTTTTTTTTTTTGTCCATTTAATAAAAGCACTGCAAGGAGAGGTGGACCCAAAACAATTCTTTAAGACTAAAACTGTTTCTTCTCCTACCTTAGCCTTAATGAGAAACTGAACACATCTAAAACTGAGTCAAAATACATCTAGGCAATATTGGCATAATAGCAAAAAACTCCCCACATCGCCTTTGGCTTTCAATTAGACTCTGCAAGGGAATGATGTTGAAAACAACATGAAAGAAAAAAGTTGGGAAGGAAGGGGATTATTTCTTTGTTTTCAGTGACTTCAGACATAGCAAGCTGAGGCAGTGGGGTGAGCCCTCCTCGAAAAGGAGTCCTACGATTTATCAAGATAGCATAGCTAAGCAGTGAAAGTATCCCACGGAACTCACCTTAACCTGCAATCTGAGGATGGGGAGGGGGCGAGGTGGGAATATTTACCCGGGCAAATTCAAGTGCAGCATTCCCAGCCGCCACTAGTTGTCACTTTGCAACCAGCCGGGGTCGGTGTTTTCAGCACTGCGGTTAGCGAGATTGCGGTGCTAATTAAACTGAGTAACTCTCAAAGCCGCGGAAAGTCCCGAGCCAGGGGCTGTGCGATAGCCAGTCTCGGGGAAACGAAAGGAGGCGAAAAGGAAGCTCGAGAATGGCAGAACGCCACTGTCCTAAGGCTGAGGCTCTGCCTGGGGGCTGTGCCCCGAGCTTGGGGTGGGCACGGGAGCCCAGCCTGGCAGCGCCCGGTGCGCACACACTCCTCCCGTAAAGCTGAGCCTTACCTGAAGAAAACGATCGTCTCCCACACGTAGACTCCGAGCGCGTTGACGTTGCACATTTTTCCAGCTCTGGCTGTTTTTTTTTGTACTCCGTGAGGGGTGGGCCGGTGGGGTTGGCCAATAAAGTAACCCGGCACTTGGGGAGAATCGGTGGGGGAAGCCAGCGACCCCTCCCGAGGCGGGCTGGGCAGGGGGAAGGCCGAGGGGGTCCGCTCAGCACCCTGGGCAGCAGCAGGGAGAGCGACCCCGGGCAGCGCCTGGCGGGCGGCCCCGCTCAGCACCCTGGACAGCGGCGGTGCGCGCTCCGCTCAGCACCCTGGGCAGCGCCTGGCGGGCGGCTCCGCTCAGCACCCTGGACAGCGGCGGTGCGCGGCGCTCCGCGATCGCCTGCGGAGCGGCCGGCGGCTCCGCTCCGGCGCTGCCTTGGCTCGTCCCTCCGCTCCGCCTGTGCCCCCGCCACCGCCACTGCAGTGGTGCTCGGGGCCGGAGGACCAGGCTTCCCGCACCGAAATCTCCCTTCAGCGGAATCTCGCTCCGGACATCAGGCTGGCGAGAGGGGGAGACACAGGGGGTGTAGGTTCGCCATCAGGGCGGTGGGGATAAAATGGGAGGGGGGGGACGACCCTCAACAACCCAGGATTTTAATCTCCGCTGCTAGCCGGGGTGTCTTCCTAATTACATCCACAGGAATTTGTCAATGTGGAAATGTGGAGCTGTGCTGCAGTCCCGGTTGTGTTGCTCTTCTGCCTGCCGCTCGGCTGCTGTTGATTCCTGCTTCCTGGGTTATTTTCCTCCCGAATAAGTTATTGCTGCTGTAGGGAAGGTGTCCCATTGCTCAGGGCTAGAGCGGAGGGGAGAGAAGGGGAAGTTTCTTGGGAAGCACTCCCATTGTGCTCAGAAAGAAAGTGGCTCAGTGTCCTCCTAATGCATCTCATTTCCCCTCTGCCCTCTCTCCCCTGCTAGGACTCGCCAGATCTTGGGAGTTTCTTACTGCATTAATTTACTAAACTAAAAAAAAAAAGAAAAAAAAGAAAAAAAAAGGAAAGAAAAAAAGGAGGTGGAGGTGGAGAAGAGGGAAGGCAGAGGGGAGGGGGTAACAGCCTCTCCACCATCCCAAGGCCCTCCTCTTAGCTGTGCTCATTGGTCTCGGGGCTGAAAAAACTACTCTAGGACGTGGTTGGATAAACGCATGTTGTTCAGCAGAAGCTGTTAACCTTTGAAGCGCTGATATGTTTTGGTTTATTTCAATTTTTTTTACCCGAATTGCTGTCTTTTTAAGAAGTCTCTGAAATAGTCTCCCTTGACAGGGCAAGCGTAACATGCCTTAAGTCTCCATCTCGTGGAAGATCTGCTTGGCTAGCAGTTGCTATGTCTTGCTGTTGGCTTTTAAGGAACATCTCTGTGTTGGGTTTCTTTAGTGTTTTCTTTGGTGTTTTTTTTCTCCTTTTCTCTTTGCTTGATTTTTTTTTTTCTTTTTTGTCTTTTGTGTTTGGTTTTGCAAAGAGGTTTGGCAAACGCTGGAGCCATCAAGGCTAAGGCAGGTAAGGAGCATTTAGCAGTTTCTTATCGCAGCTCCAGTTGTTAGCAGGATGCCGAGTGTGGTGGTCGGGGGCGGGGAGAGGAATGGGCTCCTTAGTCACTTCGTCAGCATGCCACTGTGCTCGGCTTCTCAAGACCTCCTGAGAATTGAAATTAAAACTTAGCTCTCCTAAATAATCTAGCATTACTTTCTTCTCTCTTGTCCTGGCGTAATGGAGTTTTCGTTCTTTTAGGTTGTTTCGTTTACTTGCCCTGTGCTTTGTGAAACTCCCCATGGCAAAGAAAGAGTCGCTTTTAACCCCTTTCTAGCTGTTTTTAGTCTGTTCTAAGACTTGTCCCATCCCACGTTGGGAGGGTGAAGGTGAAATGGACTGCTTGCTCCACCACTACTGTAGCCCACCTACCCCACCCCTGGGCTAGGAAATAACCATGTTTTTCTTCTCACTTTGAGTTTTATCTCAAATTACCTTACTGCCATGCTAAAATTCACTGGATATTTTTGATGTCCTGTTTTTATTTGTTTTAAGGCAGTATGTTTACTTAGCTAAGCAGACAGAAATATCCTTTGGGTTATCATTCAAAACAAAAAGCAAGAAAGACCTGCTTGGCTTCTAGCCATTGATACAGATGGAGTTTAATCTGATTTACTCCAGCTACTGGGTCTCAGTGTCTAGCTAGATTAATAACAGGCTCTGATTTCAACTCATGGAGATTCCTGGGGACACGATTCCATGCAGTACTTCCCGCCTGCTGCTCACTGGCTCTTTGCTGTACTTTTTCTCCTGATATTTATCCCCACATGGATGAGCCTCTGACACTGTGCTTTTCCAGCCCCCAGTGTGCTGGTGGACCAGAGGAGCAGCTCCAAACTGGGAGTGTTAACAGCAGGAGAAAAGTGATGTTTCCCTGCATTTTTACAGGGAAGCAGGACAAAGAGCAGAAGGCAGAATCATCTCTTGATAACTGTGTGTTAAATCTAGAGGCCAGTTAGCCTTCTGGTTTCCTTAGAAATGGGATCTGTAAGGGATAGGAGTGTTTCATGTGATTTCTCCCTTGGCTTTAAGTTTGATTTTCTTTGCAGCAAAGGAATCCAGACTTGTGTCCCTTTGTCCCCACTTGCTCTCCTTGCACTTCCTTGGGTTAGAGAACCAGGGTGGCTGTGCGTAAGATCAAGGAAGCAGATGAGTCTGTGTGTGTATAACACAATGAATCTTCACAGCTATTCCTGTTGAAGGGTCTCAAAACTCTTTTACCAGGGAAAGAACTTACCTGCTTTGCTGTAACTTATCCTTCTGGTGATGGTGACTGAGTTGGCCCAGGGACTGTGCTGGTATTCAAACATTTCTTCTAACTGGGGAGAAATAGGAGCATTATTTGATTTGGCATTTGAGGAAATAAAGGCAAAACCAGGTTGCAACAGATGCTTGGAGCAGGTTTAGGCATCAATATGATTTAGACCAGGGAGTAAAATCAAAAGGAATGTGAATTTAAGGAATGTGAGTTTTGCATGTCTTATCAGGAGGATTCCGAAGATTGTCTTATCAGGAGGATTCAGAAATTCCACCTTCTGCATTATGTGTTGCTGTGATTGAAAAAGGAATGTATTTTGGATAAAACTTTCCTTGTCTATTCTTTTTTTTTTTTTTTTTTTTTTTTTTTTTTTTCCCCCTGTAGATATCTGCCTCTAGACTGTATGCTCTTGTATCTCTTCTTGGTGCCAAGGCAGTTGTCACTTGCTTACCTTGGTCAGACCCTGGTCAGGGTGGCTCCAGATCCTTGGAGTTCCCCATCCTCTGACTTAACCCAGGTGATTCCAGAAACAGCCAACCAATCCCCACCAAAACACATCTATAGGTATACCTGTGATGAAGTTACCTACGTGGGTTCTGTAAAATGCCTGATTTTTAGTTTCCTTTTGCTATCTAAGAAGCTAAGGGCAGATAAACTGGAAATCAGCTCTGGAGATCTAATAATGGCTGGAAGTCAATTTTATCACCATTACTGTAAGTAACCCTTGTCATCAAGTACTGGTTGGCAGGACTCCTTTCACTGTATCTGTCCTGGCTTGCTCTTAGATTGGGGTTTCACTCTCTGCTTGGTTTTGCTGCAGTGTTTTGTGATATTTATTTTTTTTTTTTGAGGGTTCACTTGCCAGGTTTTTTATTTTTCAAGCAGACTCCAAACGGATTTTCTCTGGTGGCACTTGTACAAACGGTAGAGTTGAAGATAACATCATGATATCAAATAAGGCTTTTTAAAATTAGAATTACTTGTTGTGTGTTCACCTCTTTGTGGTTTTTATTAGCTTGTTTTGAAGTGGATGAGTCTTGTAAAATTCACTGTAGGTGAAGCTGTCTGGGAAGCTTCTGTGTCATCTTCTTTCTGGGCTGTGAGTGATGGATTGTGTTAGATGTAAGACACCACAAAGATGTTTATTGCAGGGTAATTGCTGGAGTAGGAAAAAATGTCCTCTCATTTGAGAGGTCAGTATTTACATCAAAACTTTCAGGAGCAGGTCAGTATTGCAAAAGTTGTGGCTGACAGTGAAATACCACTGGTGCAACAACCGACAGATGGGTCTGAATTCTGTGTGGTTCTAGGCACACCTTGTTGGAAAGCAAGTTACTGGGGCTGCTGGATTTGGGCTGAGAACACTTGTTCTAGGACACAGTGCTAGATCTTGACTCTGTCTTATAATAATCTCACTACTGTCTTCACTGCAGATGAATTTGAGGGGTTTATCCTTCCTTATGGTGATTCAAACATTTCAGTTTGTACTGATGGCTGAGGACTCTGTGATGACTCAGTCCAACCAGTGCAGCTGGTGGGTTTTCTGTTTCTCTCCATTTGATTTTTAGTGTTTTAGATAGATGAAACTGGTTTTCATTTTATTTTTTTAGGTATCACTGTCTTCTGATGTTTTTCTATATGAGATCTTAATTTTCAGTGATACTGTGGTTGGCTATTCTACAAATGCTGACTACCAGAAACAGAATATGACTGTAATCAAGAATGTGCCATTAGGTGGCTGGTGGGATGAGATGCAGCTGTGAAGGGAGATGGTGATGGGGATAGGACAAACAATTTGTCAAATAATACTTTTGTCTTGGGCTCCAGGGGGACCTGAGGGCTAACAAAGTTAAAGTGAGTCTTTCCAAGGCAGTGGGGATTGTGACCTAGAAAAGTACCTTCAGGCTATGATTATTCAAGAAGAAGGACCTGCCGTTATATGTTTCTGGGTGGGCATTGTAGCCCCAGCACTGAACCATGGCACTGTCAGAAGATCCCCTGAAAGCCAAAGTCACATAGACAGAACAAAGGGATGAGCTGAAGCTGTGGTTAATTTTATGAGGCAGTTGTACAGGATATCATCTCCTGGCCTATCTCCTCTCCCCAAAGCTCAGTTAGCATGTTTGAGGCTGTCTGAATTTTATTCTTTATAGAGTGGCAGGTAATTAATAGCAAAGAATATTTTAGTGGTTTGTTTACTTGTTACTAGTCAAAGGCTGGATCTGATCCAGAGCGTTATTGAAATGCACCTATAACCATAAGTCCCTGTTTCAGTATGTCTTCTTTTGATTCCTTGTACGGTAGAAGCAGATCAGGCATTTTGGTAGGAAGAATCAAATCAGACTTCTCGGGGAATGCAACAGGAGCCAACAGGAAACATAATGCTTTTTTTTTTTTAAAAAAAAAAAGCATAATGTATTTAATTTCTCTTTAGCAATCAACTAAAATCTGGGGACACCTGCAGAAAAGGGTGTGCATGAGGACTTATATGTAATCTGATGGTATGTGTGTCAGTAGGTACAAGTCTTTTGTGGCTGAAAACCAAAATCTGCTTTCTAACTGTGCCTTTTTCTTTCTTCATTCTTTTCCTAGCTATGAGAGTCTGGGAATATTTGCTCCCCTAGTTTCCTTTGTATGGTTCATCCCTGATCCTTTTCCTTTGAAGGATGCAAGAAATGGATTTCTTCTCTGGGAAGAAAATGAATCTTTCAATGTTCCTAGTAGTTTGTGAGTTAATTTTCTTTTTGATAGTTGATAGAATCACTTAAAGACAAAGACAACCCAGAAGGCCTTTGAAATCGCTCCGTGTCAAGATGAACACATACCCTATTCTGAGAATTAACCTAAAGACTCATTCACTGCAAGTTGATTTCATTCTTAATCTGGTTTTTACTTCTGGATTTTATAGCAGGTAGAGTAATTTTTCTTTTATTTTGCTTGCCCTTTTGAAATTAAAATTTTGATACTAAATTCATACATAGAAGTAACCTCCTTGAAGTTGAACATGCACACACACTGCCTTCCTTCCCCAAATAAATTACAGGATTTTCAGTGAAGCAGTGGCTAGCATAGCAGTAAAGCACACTCAGCCTATCTTGGGAATACTAAATCCATTATTGTCAGTTTGTTCTTTGGAGAATGGCTAATGAGGAAACAGTGCCCCAAGAACTTGGATTGTGCTTCCCAAGACAGACAATCAAATTGCTACAGCAGCACCACTGGCTTTCTGACACTGAACAAATGAAAAACAAAATTTAAATTAAAGTTAAGTTCAGGGAATTCTACAAAGGAGTCTATAAAGTAAATTCCTATTTAGTTAATTTCCGTATATAGTAGGCTATTTCTGTGCAAGATAGTTCAACTAAATACAATTTTCTTAGAAACTTGAGAACCTTGGGCACTACTCTTTTTTTTCTTTTTTAATAGTTACTGGTAAAATAACACCCTAAAGTTTCTGCTGTGTTTTGTAAAGTTAACTGTTTGTTGTTTTTTTACCGAAGAGATATACAGATAAAAGAGAATTCACTGGAACTAGTGTAAAGGTTCATCTTATCTGTATTTCCAAAAGTATGTTTAAAAATGAACTCTGGTGAAAAATTTGATAAATTCTGTTTTGATATGCAGCAAATTTGTGGAAAACAACCACTGGAGAGTGTTGCATAGGAAATTAAGCAGAACTTACAGACTAAGGTCAGAAAGCCACCTAGGGATGGAGCTGAGAGATTTGTGGTGTAGGTGATTGATATTTTTGGCTGAAATTCAGGCCAAATATCACTGTTCACAGTATTTTGCCCCATTTGTTTAAAAAATGATAGGTTTAACCACAGAAATGGAGCTTGTCTTAGAAAACAGAAACAGCTGAATTCAGTCAATACACTGGAGCTTATTGGTTATAAAGTACTCCATCATGCATGGTATATCCTTATAAAATTATTTCTTGGTTTCATAAGGACCCTTTCTTAGGAGCTGCACCCAGAATAAGAAATGCTGAGAGGCACAAAACTTCAAGATACATCACTGGCAATCTGAGCTCTTAATGGGATGATCCAAAGCTGAAGGTAAAGAGCAGATGAAAATTTGCAGGAACCAGGGGCCAGGCAACTGTCTATCAACTACTTAACTTTTTAATTTGGAGGAAAACTTACCTTAATACTTTGAGGAACCAGGGAAGGTTTTTACTGCCGTCTACCCCCCCCCACCCAAGATGTGTTGTTTCTATATACAATATTTGCGTTCTCATAAATGTAATAGTCATAGTGCAATGTATTTCTTGACAAGTAGATTAGGGGCTGTATTGGTTTCTCATCACTGGAAACATAGCCTTCGTGAGTCTAGTGATATCCAATCTGGGATTGTAGACTCTTTGGAAGTGGTGTAAAGCTCTGTGCTAGGATGACTTCATGAGAGGCTATATGTCTGCAGAAGGCCAAGTGATGTGCTTGCTGAGTGCAGCATTCAGCTCTTCCTGACCTGAATAAGTGTTTGCCCCCTGTGTCAGGTGCATGAATCAGGTTAAGGCAGTAATCCCTGAAGGAGAGGAAATAAAGAAGAATGGATGGTCATTTTTCCCCTAGCAGTGCTGATTTATTAATATATTTCCATGTCTCATATGTCATATAATGACACTTGACTTGAGCTGTGAGTAGTCTTGCTGCATATCGTAGGCTTGTCACTGTTGTAATTTGGGTAGTATTATGTAGTAAGAAAGCAGCGCGGACCCTATAGCCCTAAAAAAAATACACTGCTACTTCCATTAGAAGCTTGATTTGCAGGTCATAAGTTAATTATTTTCTGACCTGTACAGAATAATTACCAGGCAATCCCAGAGAACCGAGAAGTATTATTTCTTTCAAAGATCTTGGCTAATAAAACTTTTTTGGTTATATTACTGTGTGAATAAAAATAAGCCAAATTTGCTTTTATGGCCCACCTTGCCAGAACTTGTCAGGTGCTGAACATCATGCAGTTGTTGAAAGTATTATCTTAGGTTTTGCTTTTGTGAAGCCCATTGCTCCTGCCTTAACAGCCCTCAGCTGCTGTGGGAAATGGAACTTTTCTACTCTGTACCTTGCTTGTAAATGAAAGAAACCACCTATTTATTTTGAGGTGAGCAGACACCAGGTTTTGAGAGGTGCTTACACAGAGGTAGAAGCATACAGGGCAGATCTAGAGCTATTCATATCACAGTCTTCATTCCTGGTGTCATGGATTAAAAAAAAAAAAAAAAAAAGAGAGAGAGAAAAAAAGGGAAACAAATACATTGCATGCTTTCATTGCTTTGTCTTGTGAACTCAATAGAGCATGTCGGGGAGACACCAGGAAGTGGAACCCTTCAGAGGAAGATTTTGATTGCAAACAGCAGGCTCAGAAAGCAAATCAGAAGACAATAGCTGGTGATGATGAAGTGGCCCCTCAGTGTCCAAGTGTTTAGATATTGAAACTTCCCCTTACATGCACCAATTCACTCCCAGGACCAAGTAGCATAATTTATCTTGTGGAGTGAAAGAAACAAGCTGCAGCTCGCAGGGGTTTTTTTAAGATTTTTGTGATGGAAATATTTGCATGTCAGACGTCTAAAGGATAAAAAAAAACAAACCTGTAGGATCCCTCTTCTTTTAATGAATAAAGAAGGTCTGATCCTCCAACCACTTCAATGAAGTTTTTTGACTCTGAAGGGAGCTATGAAACTGTTCTTGTTAACGATCTCAGTTTCCATTGCACCAGAAAGTGCTGATAATAAGGTAAGTTTTCATATTGCATTAGCAGAAAACGCTTCTCACCCTCTTGAGATGCCCTCAGGTTTGATAGCATTGCTGAGATGTCATGTATCAGTAGACGCCTCTCTCTGGCAGCATGTTTCTTGCTTTGGTATTGCAGCCCTCTTGAATTGTCCAAGTTAGTGGATGTGGTTTGAGGTTGTTTTCCCCATAAGGAGTAGCAGATCTGGCTGCCTCATTGCCATCCAAAGCAGTCATTCCCTGGTGGGGTAAGTGGTGATTTTGGGAGGTCATTAGGCAGAGGAATTATTACGCAGCTGTATTTTATCTTATTGTTTGAAAATGTGGCCCTGTGGACTTGCAGAAATTCACTTGAGCATCACTGACTTGAGCTACTTGTTTGGCCTTCATAAAAACATCATGCTTTTACCTCTCTATTTCAGACATAGAGCTGATGTAGGGTTGGGTCACTAAGGACACTTCTGCACTAGGTTTACTGATAACTGTTTGTGGAAATCCTAAGTGGAGGTGAGAGGTGCCATTTGAAAGTCTCAGCTGGATTGTGTGCAAGTTGAGATGCTTGCCTCACCGAAAATCCTTGCCTCAGGTGCAGTGTCTCATGCCTCAGGTGAAAGAGAACAGAGATTGTAACACATTTGCTAAGTACCTTGTTATTGCCTTGGGCTATAGATTTCTTCGCAGCTTGCTGAGTTGAACCTTGTGACAGGTACAAGCCCTCTTTTATGCCATCTCTCAGCCTCCTGTTTGCCCAGGGCTTGGGAAAAATTTCCCCCACAGAGGGGCTGCAAAGTTTGTTCAGTGTGCTCTGGTTGCCATGCTTTGTGTGATAGTATTGATTCTCCAGCTGGAGAAGCGTGTTAGGTGTTAGACACTGTGGACTGCTCCTTGGGTTCAGCAAAGGGAATTTGGCAGCCACTGTCACTGACTTGTCCTCTGCCAGGTCTGAATGGAGGGAGCGCTCCTCTTTGACACAAGCTTGTACATGCCTTGTTTGATCATAGCACTTGATGAGGCTCCTTCTCTAAACGACTGCCACCATTAATGAATGGAATTTGATTTTCCTAAGATACTAATGATTAATGACCTTTCTCTTGCACAGTGAGTGCTCCTAAAGGTATATAGAGAAGGACACTGAATCTCCTAGACCATGATTCTTTTTGCCATAACTACAAGATTGTTTTTATCTACCAAATCAAAGTTCACGTCCCTCTTTAAAATATGATTCTCAAGGCAGATGGCTTTTGTGCCTACAGTTCAGCTAATGCAAAGGCACTAAAGTGGTGCTGGTTATAAGTTTGGCACCATTGTTCTGTTGCTGCCTTTGCTTGCTGCATGCCTGGCAAACAGGGAAGTTGCAAGTCCTTTGCAAATTCCTGCTAAGTGTCAGTGGCCTGTATTTATCAAAAGGAACGAAACTGTAAACCCCAGCATGTAATCAGAATGGATTTTTTTTTGGTAAAAATATGGTAGCTCCGATTTTTTTTTGTTTCAAGCACCAATACAATTCTTTATGGTAAAAAAATCGGAGCGTTATCATGCATTTCCTTCGGACAAGTCAGAGAAAAGAAATTGCAGCCTATTCGTGATGTTGCACCATGCCAGCATTTTTCTTTCATACAGCTTTTCCTACCCGTGAAAATAGTTCTCTGTCATGGCAATTGAATTAGACAAAAGTGATTTATGTAGGCTGTGCAGAGAGAAAAGGCTTTGTTAGGTTTCAGGAAAGACATGGAACACTGAGGGTGAGAAACAGCTTGGCTGAGACATGGGGAATCACAATCCTCTCATTAAATCTCCATACCTATGACCAGACGTGGCCTCACTTTGCATTTGCTGCTTGATTACCGAGTCTATGAAGCTGTCGTCTGGAAACAAAAGGCAGTAAATCAAATAAATGGGCATCTTTCAATGGGAGTTTAGGAAGCTTGTGGTGTCCTATTCTCCTTTGGCTCGTAGTCTGAATATGGCAGATGCTAAAACCTGTCTATACACATTTCTTTTGCACACGGAAGTGCAAATACAACTCAACTTTTTAACTTCTTATGTAACATGTCATGGTCTAGGAGAGACTCCTCCTTATGAAAAGAAATCTCCCCCTCTCCTTCTAGATAACTTAACCATGGGATAATCAACCCCTTCAACTGGTGAGGAGTTTTATTTGACAGCATTTTTTTTTTTTCTGAAACCATCTTGGGGTGTGACAGAGTAAAGCAGGGCGTAATGCTGGTTTGAAGCAGTCTAATTCAATATTAGGGAGAAACAGAACTGTGGTGACTGTCACCTGACTCTGTGTGGACAAAAACATTGGAGATGTTTCTGATATTGCACTCCTTGTATTCATATTATCTGAAGTGGAAGAACACTGTCAAAGGGCCAGAGCTTAGTTATTGAATTAAATTTTGGAGTGCTTTGTTGTATAGACACTAGATATTCTAATGCGCTTTTCTTGGTATTTGAGAACTGGATGAATTGTCTGTAAAGGAATAACTAAAATATATGTATATACACATATAAACATTAATAACATAATATATATTTGAGTGTGTGTGCTTATGTATGTATGTTAATGCATGGACTTTCTGGATAGAAGATACCAGCTGAAACCACAACATTATCTGTCGTTCTGACATGTTGTGCTGGGTTTCCACAACACATCACAGGTCCAAACCCCTTGGTAGCATGGTATGTAATCCATATCATCACACTATGTGTAGTGTCATATGTAACCCAGAGAGCAGTTCTGTATGTAGAAACTTTCTTGTAGATCTGGTAAAAGTTTCCCCTTTCTAATCCTGCACCAACACTGTGTGAACGTTTCTTCCTTTCCAGACAGGTGTTTTGTTGCACCTCAAAGCTATCTGCTGCTGGAGTCTCTTGCAGGGAAAGTGCTTGTGTCCTGGTTTTGGCTGGGATAGAGTTCATTTTCTTCTTAGTAGCTGGTGAATGCTGCGGGTTAGATTTAGCATGCAAATAATGTTGATAGCAACAACTGAAACATCGGTGTGTTAAGTAATGCTTACTCTGAATCAAGGACTTTTCAGTTTCCCAAGCTCTGTCAGCGAGTAGGTGCACAAGAAGCTGGGAGGGAGCAGAGCCAGGACCCGAACTAGCTAAAGGGATGTTCCATACTACAGAATGTCATGCAGAGTATGTAGCCTGGGGGAGTTGGCCGAGGGCTTGACAATGGCTGCTCAGGGACCGGCTGGGCATCAGTCAGCAAGTGGTGAGCAGTTGTACCACGCATCACTTGGGGTTTTTTTGTCCTTTGGGTCTTATTCCTCTTTCTCTCTCCTTTTCATTAAAGTTGTTGGGTTTTTATTATTATAATATCTTATTTCAGTTATGAAGTTGTTCTTGTCTCAACCCACAAGTTTTAAACTTTCTGATTCTCTTCCCCATCCTGCGGGTGGTGGTTGTGACTAAGCAAGCGCCTGTGTGGTACTTAGTTGCCAGCTGGGGTTAAACCATGGCAGCTTGCAGATCTGGGCTGGGTTGTGTGTCCCACCTCAAGGATACACATATTCATTCCCAGAAATATTCAAGAACTTCTAAGGCCTCTTTCTCCCACGGGCAAGTGTTATCAATCTCTTCAGAAGACCTTTATCAGTTCTGGACTTCTAAACTAGAAAACATTCCTGTTCTCAAGTTGATGCCTGCTAGATTACAACTGTCCTACTTGTCAAATTCCTCTGGGCAGCTACTGGGATAAAGAACTGACGTTCAGGCTTGAACCACATCATTGTTTCCCAAGGTGAGCTGTCACAGTGCTTTATCCTATATGCAAATAGTCCTTGCAACCTGGGGATGGGCTGCTCCTCGTTTAACTGGTGTTTCTGGTAAATCCAGGGAATCCTAGAAAAGTCTCTTGCAAGTCTCAGCATTCCAGAGAGCCCCAAAAGTCTTGTGTTATGAGAACACGAAGGCTGTGCAGGAACGACTACATCTGGTTGTGTCTTTGCTGTCCTAAGGATGTGCCCAAACAGCTGTCCAGTTCCAATTGAGTAGAAATTTCCGAGAACTTCTATGACCTTACAGGAACCAAGGCTTTCCAAGGACTCTTAACTTGCCTGAAGTTGGATGGTCCTCACTGGGAAGTGTAAGAGGCACATCTCCCAGCCCTACCAAATCTAAATATTCACTCGGAATTACTGGGAACAGGTTAGTGCCTATATAAATTACACAGAGGGATGCTTTTTTAGCATTGGTAAAACAACATATTTTCCTCAAGAAGTCTGCACTATTTTCTTGGAAAGCTAAGGAGAAATCTAGCATAGAAATTGTCATAACAGCAGAAGGTGGACGAAGTAATAAACAAATGAAACTGGGTGTTACAATGGGCTTCAGGCAGCCTGATGTATAGGCTCTGCTCCTGCCACTGGGTAGTATGATGTATTGTCTTGTAAATTCCAGTTAACATTACATCAGCAATCTATAGAGGGTGTGTCTGTGCTCCCATATAAAACCTGAGACCTCTGGGACCTTGTCTGTTAAACAGTTTGTTGACCCAATAAAATGACTCACGTGGCAGTGCTGTATGTTAGAAATCAATACAGCTGCACTTTCCTTGTCCTAGCAGAAGAAGGGAAAGCTCAAGGGACTGATTAAGTTCTCTTTGCTGAAGAAGCTGCTGCATCCTGAAACATTTTAAATAAATGCTGTGTGTCTACAGGTAGTTCAGCATTTAATTCAGGCTTTATAAGTGGTTTGCTGTACACTAAATAAATGCATCTTGATTATAAATAGCTTAATCACTTTAAACATGTATCTTATTTCATAGTCTTTAAATGTCATGACAATAGTGTTTTTTAATTAGTATGATGAGCTGCTATAGTGAATTGTCATTGGCCAGATTTTCTTGCTGATGTTGTGTCCAAGTTCAGTTATTCATTTGCCATCGCAGCCCCAGAAATAGTAATTTAATAATGGAGTGTTTTAATAAACCAGATGATGTACGTGCTCCTTTTCACAGGCTCAAAATTGTTTTACTTTCTGTCCAAAGCCCTCAATGACATCAGCTAGTCAGACTTTCCCCTGGGGCTGATCCTTTTAGGAAGGAGAATCTCAGTTGTCTCTGGGAAAGCACAAGTGATGTGTGTGTGTGGAGTACATCTGACAGAGTACCAAATTTGTGGGTGGTCAGAGATTTTGGTGGTGAACGGGGGTTTTTTATAGGGACCAGCACTTCTTGCTCTGTTGGACCTGTGGTACCTCTGGATGCTGCTGTTATTGAGAAGTCAGACTGAGGGCTTGGAGAAGTTTGGCTGGAGGGGAGCATAGGTTTTTACGTGGTGATATGTGTGCTGGTGATGGTAGCCCTTGTGATGCTGAATGCAGGTGACGAGTCTGATGAGTAGGGTCTGTCCCTAAATACTCCTTAAGAATTCAGAGCTAAAATATTAGAGGACCTAGCTGGGAAGGGAGCTAGAGCTGCCCCAGGGTCGATGTGTGTGTTTCTTTCCTGTTCCAAGGTCTAAACTGGAAGGGTCATGCGAATGGGAATGCATGTGCATGCCCACACTTGCATGTCTGTATGCTTTAGTATTCTATGTGCATGTATTTCTCACTGAACAACAACAGCCCCCTCCTCCCCCCAAGAAATGGAGACAAAATAATAATAAATAATAATAAGTTGATTTGTACTGCTAAGTAAATTACTCTATGCATGTGATTTGTGTGATTCCCAATGAGCATCCTCATAGGAGGAGCAGAAAGAGGGAGAAAAGGGGAAACTGCCTTCTTGGTAAGATGGGAGTTAATAATCAGTTTAATTTGCAATCTTCAGCTCTTCAAAGGAGTTGCTAATAACTGTTTGTCTTCTCTTTCCCTCCTGCTCCTTTCCCCTAGGAGCTAGTGAGAGACAGACAGCACTGATCACAGAAACAAAATTGTAAAGGAAAGAAGAAATCCCAAGTGGAAACTCTTTAATCTGCCTCTGGAAAGGGCAATTTGTGTTAATAGGACAAAACTGTAACATTTAATATTAATTAGAGGGATTTGGGGAGGAGCATGTGAAGGATGGAGGCAGAGAATAGACTGGAAGGAAGGAGAAATCAGACTGCAACAGTCCTTTTGCTGCAGTAGGAAACAGAGCAGCCAGATGAGCCCTGTCTGTTCGATCAGCAAAGGGGAGTTTATCTGAGCCTCGTACCAAATGAATTTTGGTAGCAGAGAAGCTTCATGGGTTGCAGACAGACAGTTTCTCTGTGTATTCCTGATGGGGTTGCTGGAGATTCCTGAGTTCAGTCAGCAAATAAGGTGTGTAAAAGGTGAGAGAAAGTATGTGGATTGGATTTATGGCATGGAAGTCCCTGTTTACTGGGGCTTTAGCGTATCTCAACACGTACAACCTTAGCACGCTGGAAGAGCTGTAGTAAGTCCAGCCTAGCCTAGCCTGCTGTCCCAGGCTAGTAGAAGCTGAGGTAGGAGTGCATGGACAGGGCAAGCAATTCAAGGTACTGCCTGAAATCTCCTGCAGGATCTCTTGGAGAAACATGTGTGACAAGCCAGAAGGTGTAAGGCAGAAATCACAGTGGTCCCAGGGCTCTACGGGATACTGCTTGTTGTCCCTTGGCCCCTTCTGCTCTGCTGTTTCCCACTGCTTACTGCTGCTTTTCATTTGCATCAGGACGCTGAATTGGGAGGCATCAATTTGCAGCTACTATTGCTTCTCTTTGTGGTCGTGTTTGTTCTTTGTCTCTTGAGTGCTTTGTCTGTTTGAATGCTTCCAAAAAATCCTAATTGTATTTAGGCCCAATTCCCATACAAACACACAAATTTGGATTTCATTACTATCAGCCACTCAAGCCTTTGCCTGACAGGTGAGGATTTCCTCAGGTTATGGTCAACAGGTGACATTCAATTACTGTGCCCTGGGGCAAGGTGAGCACACAGAACCTCACTGACCTGTAGAAGAGAAAAGGGAAGATGGAAAAAAGGGGGTCAGCTGGCTTGTTCAAGATGACCAAACACCCAGGGAACCTGACATCCCACATGGACTGCCTCTAAGTGTTCAAAAGTGTAAATGGTGGGAACCAAGCTAGGTTTAGCAGTGCATGTGGGATTTAGGCTACCTGGATGTGGCTATGTTGCCACGTCCTTCTGAGTGGAAACAGCCTTCTTCAGCACCGTACTACCTCAGGGTTTCAGTGGGCTGTTTGACAATGTTAGCCAAACATCTTGGAAGCGGCTGCCTTCCAACAGTCATGTCTTTCAGTTCTGATCTGAAAATGGGGCACTGAGTGGGGGGAAAAAACCCTCTGATCCAACATATTAAATACTCTGCAGTTTTTTCCTTTGAGTTTAGATCCCTTGGTGGCATCAACTTGTGCCAGCTATGAAAAATTTGCTTCTGCTGCAGTGCAAACACACTCCTCTTCAATGTAACTTATGCCATTGTGAAAAGGGAGAAAAGGTTTTTATTTCATTTAGCAACCTAATACAACACAGGTGTAAAAGACTTGGTATTTGGTTCCAAGGCCACTCTGTGTAGCTTGTGGGCCCAATGTCAAGCGAAGGGATGGTGTGGAATGCTGAACTGGGCTGGCAAAAAGCATCTTGGGCACAGAGCAAAGGAGGAGGAATGTGTCCGAGTGCAGCAGTAACTTGTCTTTTGCTCATCTCTTGCATGATTGAATTAATGCAGCACTATCAGTTTCAGCTCTTGCTTCTGTTGCTCATGTGAACACTGCATTTGGTTCCTATTTCTGTTCTCCAGAGTGTGATAAAAAGATGATAGGAGATTTAATTTCCAGAAAGGGACACCCAGGCAGGCAGCAGGATGCCAGCTGTTGGGTAGATTAATGTGGGAAGGTTTCCTATCAGACGTTTAGAGTCTCTGTTACAGATAAGCAATTTTTCTTAAATAAAAATACATATAAATGCTCCTTTGCCAATGAAGCATCTCGGTGATGTTCCGTTATAAGCAGGACGAACGTAAGCTGCATTTCATCTGACCTTTAAATTACCTCCATTTTATCAGTTTCATTTTATCAGCAGCTCTTTAGAGAATAAGCTCCTACTTGGAATTAATAGATTCCTTTATTGCTGGAATATGACACAGGCCTGTGAATAGCCCAGCCAGAGTGTCTTTTTCCAGAAGAGATCACATCTGGAGCAGAGGAGTACACTGACATATAGGAAGGGTGCTCAGCAGGGCTGCCTCTGTTCCTTATAGGCGAAAGTTCATCACAGGCGAACAGTGACGTAAAATCCTAATTCTTTCTTCTCACTGCAGACCTGCAGGGGCAGAAGATGGACTATCTCCTTAGCATCCAAGAATAAAAGAAAATAACTTCCTAATTTCTGGAGAGAGAAATCAAATAACCAGGTGTTGTGAAGAGGTTGGATCTAGGGATTTGTAGGGAATGATACTGGAGATTCTTGTTTTCTGTGGTGCCTAGTGCTGGCTGACTTCTGCAGTAAAGGTGGTTGGATGTGGGAGGAAAGGCAAGCAGCCAAGTGCAGCCCTTGCAGCCAAGAGGTTTCCTATAGCACAGCGTGGGGTGCGCAGGGATGCTCTCCCTCTCAAGCTTTCATCTACCTCTTGTTGGTACCATTTCTGGGACATAAACTGACCCCAGGAAACATCAAGACTTCACCGCTGCCCTCATAGATCAGATCCAAGCCATCATGGTAAACGCAGTTTTAGTTTTGCAGAGAGATCGTGTTCAGGCAATTAAATGATGTGGAGGAGCTCGCGAGGATCAGACTGGCTTGCCTGGCTGCAGTGGAGCTGAGGATATGTTCTGTATCTGTGCTCATGTTAAATTTCAGTGGCCTGATAAGGGACAGCCCTGTGACCTGTATGAAAGAAAAAGGATGTGAGGCTGGCATGAGTTTCCAGCAGAAAGTTGCTTCATATTTAGTTGAATGCTTTTTCTGACTGACCTTTTGTTGTGAGATTAATCACTGGTGTATGCAGGGAGAGATGGTTTTTGTTTTCTAGGCTGTTTTGTCATACCAGTTCCTGGCAGCCTCATCTGTATACAGTTAAACTTTTTTTTCAGTTGTACTATTAGAAAACTCCAGAATATGTCATGGTCATAATGTCATGTGTTTTCTTTCACAGTAATTTTCAGATTGATCCATATATTTATGTAGCAGGATGTCACCTCTCTGTCTCTCCCACCTCGCATCACCTTAGGGCTGCTTTAAGCAATGCTACTTCTGCGCTTGGTGAGGAAGATGGAGTTTTATAATGGAGTAGTATCCTGTTGATAGTAGTTAATCTCCTTGTTTAAAAAAAAAATAGACCCACTTCATCTTCTAATTTAATGATAAATTGCAGTGATTCGTCAGGGAAGGAGGGTTTATTAATAGAGAGGATAATAAATGGGCTGCAGAGAGATAGGAGAAAATAGTTTTGTCAAATAAGGGGCTCAGGGGAAAAATGCAACGCGTGAAGTCAGAACTGAAATCTTCATAATCACTGTTATCTCTCTGTACCCCACACATCACCACAAGGACCTGATCTCCTTGTCTCAGACTTGCTACTTTAGGTTAGATTTATAACGTAAATGATCGAAGAAGAAAAATACCTAGGGATTCTTGACATGCTCGTCAGGTCAGTGGACGTGTTTCCAGAACAGGCATGAAAATATTCTGCGTGAGGGGAACTGAAACCATCTATGAATTTGAGTTGAATTTATGGAATTGCTTCTGACAAAGCTTCCAACTAAGTTGAAAAATACAAAACACTTTATTTTTCATATGTAAAATAGAATCTGGAATTCCAGGGTCTGGTATCCACTTTGTAGAGACACTGCAGGCAAAGTTGCCCATGTAGTGATTTCTACCCAGTACCTTGAAGTGGGATTCTTCTTAGATTCAGGTTAATCGTAACTTGTCAAGTTTAATGTCTGTCCCTGCAAATGCTTGTTACATTTGTTGGGGACAAAAACTGGGGGGGAGATTTTCCCAAAGTCACTGGTGAAGGCCTTGTTGTTAAGAAATTTTACTTAGGCGTGAAAATACAGTTCTTACGTCTCCGAATGGAGGGAAAAAAAATAAAAATCAATGGTTCCCCTTTTCTGGCATAGCTTTTATTGAACAAGGGACAGAAAGAAGCTGTTAATCTCTTGAGAACATCTACCCCTTCAACTCCTTTGCTTCTTTAAGGAGAGACTGATGTGGAACTTTTTTCCTGTTAGGCCACTTGAAAGATTTCATTTGGCAGATAAATGAGATGCTTTAAAGTTCTGGTTTGGTGATCAAAAAAAAGCTAAGTTTTGATAAGATGTGTGCCATCTTTTTCCTGTTTGGGTCAGCAGCTCAACTGGTTCCCCAGCACTCAGCTGCTTTCCAGGTCCCAGTGCTGGTTCTGACCAGATAGGCTGGCAGTAGCCATTTCTGTTTGCTGCGGTTGTGAACTGATGAGTGATCCTCCTGGTGCTAGTTAACAGACAGTTATTAATCATGCTTGCTTTCCATCTCCTCTGATAGAAGGAAAAGGTTGGGAGGTGTCGTACTCTGCCTGTCTTTCCCTTGGAGGAGGGGAGAAGATGGGTTAGGGAAAGGCATCACCTGCCGCGGCATGGGATAGCTACCGATGTGTGTGATGCTATTTGAGGAAACAGATTAGAAGAGGGGAGGGAGAGGGAAAATCCTTCTATTAATGAACTCATTAGTGCTGGGAAAAGTCAAACCAAATTGCTCTTCAGAAAAGCACTGTCTAGCTGGATTTATTATTCTCTGTAATTAGGGCCAAAACAGGATGGAGTGTGGTGCAAGCAGGAGCTGAGAGAGGAAAAAGTGGTCTTTTCAAAGCCTAATTACTCAAGTTGAGAAGTGACATTTGCACCAAAGAGGGAGTAAGATTACAGTGCTATTGCCTCACCTAAAGAGCTTTGCTTGCAGGCTGTCTGTAGATCAGAAACACCGGGAGGGAGAAGGTTTAAAGGGATTTGAGCACAGCAGATGAGAGGGAGGATGCCCAGACATGTTTGTACGCTGACAATTAGATTGCACCTGGACCTGCCCTGGTGCAGTGCATATACATCTTCATTAAGTCATATGGACGTAACAGCAATGCTAGCTCTGGGAACCATTTCCAGGCTGGCAGAGGTCAGAGGTGGACATCCTCAGGGAAAAGAGTGAGCCTGGTGTGGAAGGGATCCCAAGCCTCAGCTGCAACTCCTGTTGGATATTACACTGCTTCCCAGGGAGGCCTATCTCTGTTGGACTTCAGTTGAGTGCTTGGTGCCCTGTGGTAACTGCTCTGGCATGGAGATGAAACTCCTAGAGCAGGGAACATGCATTTGGGCTTCGTTTGCCCGAGCTGAGGAGTCCTGGCTGAGCTGGCAACAAAGTTGTCCTTTGCAGAAACTGATGCAGAAGGGAGAAAAAATGGGTTCCCCAGGGAAAACTGCCCTTTAGTTATGTGCCCAGGAGAGCCTCTGAAGACTGCACTAGCTGCAAAAGCTTTTGTCTCTGTCTCTTCAAAGGCATCTGCCTGGAGTGTTTGCTTTGAAAGAGGCTGTTTGGTGTGTTTCTTTCAAGTGGCAGGAGTTGTGTGTTTGAGCTGCAGGTGGCCAGCTTGGAGGCTGAGCGGAGCCTGTTTGTAGGGGCTGGATAGTTTGAAACTCCATGAGTAGAGAGAAACATCAGAGACGTTTAAGGTTTCTTCGCGCCAGGTTGTGGCCCTGGACTTCGAAACCACAGTGCAAATTTAAACTGCTTTCATCAAAGAAGTATCAACCTCTCTGTGGAAGTTTACAGTTGGCTCTAAAAGTGACCTTTTTTAATGTAAGTTATTGATCACAGTATAATCTGCTTAGTTTACTTTAAGTCTTCTTGAGTTTAGCAGTGTCTGTTTACAATGTATTAGAAGCAAATAAGATAATAAAAACTTAAGCTGGTATCATTCCTTTTCTCCTGTGCTTCCCATCAGTAGGCAGTTGTACTCTTTATCTTGCAAATCTAGCTCACGCTGTCCTTCTGTGGACATTTCTAACCATCCCTTACATGTTTACTTCTCCATGGAGCCTCAGCCCAATGGCCGGCTATGGGTATGGCAGTTTGAAAGCTCTGCAAAGCTCTCCCTGGACTGTATGAACACCAGTAGCTGTCCTGAGTCTGGTTTGAACTCCCCTGCAGAGCTCTGGTGCTTTCTGTTCCTTAGCTGATCCTAGAGTAGTTGTTCTGAGCCAGAGAATGGTCCAGCTATAAATGCTGCTCTCCAACAGCATCAGAAATGGATGCTTGTGGGCGAGCTGGCAGATTAGGGTCAGAGTTTCCAGTAGTTTGCAGCTCAACAGCTGCTTAAACCAGACTTCATAGCTTTTGTCTTGATAGGGCTTTTTCCACCTGAACTTGTCCAGCTGCTTCCTGAATCCTGGTAAGCATCTGGCATCCTGAAGCTCCTGTGGCAAGCAGTTTTGTAGTTTAATGAAGCTTCTCCTCTGGTCTGCTTTGAACGTGTGTCTTGCTAGTCCATTTGATGCCACTTTGTACGCTGGGAGAGGTGATGAACCATTTCCTCCTTTACATTGCTCAATATTATAAATTTCATGCTCCTGCTCAGCTATCCCTCTTTCTGCCCTTCTGAGTGCTGGGCTGCTTTGGTATTTGTTGTGCAGGGGCTCAGGGGGGTTAGTAAGATTGCAGGGAGTGGGCTGGAAATGGGGCTTGGCAAGAGCCAGTGTGTACGGTGCTGTGCAGGCTGGATGGGAGCTTTCTTCTCTTATGTTTCCTTCTCTTCTTGGGCCCCTCACCAGGAGGCAGCTGCTGTCTGAGCTGCAGAGAGCTGGTGCGGCAGTAACTGGCCCTGATGGCATAGTCGGAAGGAATAGGGATAACTTCTATCCAGATGTCACATTGATCTGCATGGAGGGGAGGGAAGGGAACGCCTGTGTTCAGCAGGATGAACAGAGTTCTCTCCCAACCCATTAAAGGTCGGCTTCCCATGAAGTGCCCGAGACATGTATGCACTCGTTCACTCACGCCTGAAAAAGAGCAAAGTCCTCATGCAGCTCCCCTTGGCACTGTGACCTGATTTGATGCAGTCACTGATGCTTGTGGGCCTTTATGGGTAACATAAATATCCATAAGGCTACTCAATTAGCTCTGCGTCTTCAACTTGTACAGCTCCCATTGCTGTCACAGCTGAATGCCTTCCACAGTGTCTCACAGCAGCATCTGCCACAGCCCCTACATTACTCACATCGTTCAGAGGAGCCTTGTAGGTGTCTGGAACCCGTGGCTAAGAAAGTGGCTGGTAATACCAGAGATGTTGCAGAGTTTGGTAGAAGTTTGTCTTTTTTGCAAAGTATTTTTTTCAGGAGTGGGGAATATGCTTGTGGCAGAGAAGACTTACTGTCTTCTACTTCAGGAGCATCAAGCCTCCCAAGGCCCAGCCTGGTAACTGGAGAATGCCCTTGACAGTTCCATGTCATGGACGTGCTCCTCATAGAGGTAAAGCAGCGGTGTGGTAGCAGGTATCAGCTTCAACAGAGATGTTGGCATGCAGCTGGGCTCCCTCTGTGCTACTGAAATACTACAATTTCTCAGCAGATAAATACTAGAATTTGTGCAAAATTCTGCTGGAGTGGCACAGCTTCAAAGCGATTGACAAAGCCCCTGCTTTAACCAGGCAATATGTGTTACAGGGAAATAAAGAGTTCATAAACCTTATTGCCCTTTCTAGTGAAGTTGGCTTCCTGCTCCCACATCCACTGGACCTGACAGTGTGATGCAGCACGTACAGCTCAGTGTTTTTTCTGTTGTCTGTGGTGCTTGGAGACACCAGCCTGTCTCCATGGAAGTGAATTTCGAGGAAGTTGCTTTGTCAGTTGAACTTCTAGTGTGATTTGAAACTGCTGTAGATATGGCCTCTCAGCAGGACTGTTGAGTCATTTACAGAAGTTTTTCTTGTATAATTCATTGTGGTCTTCTCCTGAGCTTACGGTTCTGAGGCTTTTCAGAGAGGATTATTGGAATTTCCCATGGTAACCTTGCTGAACCCTCACGTTTGAAGGCATGATTCTTCCACTGAGATTGAGAGTACATTGATAGCATCTAAGTACTCAGGCACCTTTATAGAGGATTTATGACACTGTCTGCTGTGTTTTGTCCTTCATCATCCTAGATCTATAGTGTTTCATTTCACAAGCAACAGAGTCTTAGCAAGTGAACCAAGACAGCTCTTGTTCAGGTCTGTTAACTTGTTGCGTACCTGTTGGTATGGCTTGGGGGTGCCTAATATCCCTCATAACAGGGATGTAGGGTGTTGACCTGACAGCTCCTCACTGGCATGTTCTCTATTTGTCCACTACAAAAGAGTCTCCACCAAAGATCTGATGCTGCCTCTGATGCTGCCAGCACTGATGGCTCTTATTGGCTTTACTTCCCTGTCCTAGTTGCACTGTAAAACCCTGGCCTAGCCACAGATGTTCCCTCTCATTCCTTCCTCCTCCTCCCTTTGGAGGAAAGGAGAGGTTGTGTATGAGCCAGAACCATTTGGTAGGCTAAAAGGGCTCCAGAGAAGATGCTGTTAATGTGCAGGCTGCAGATAAATCAGCAACACACAGTCCCGTACTTTTTTTGCCTTCTTTTTATTGTTTGCTGGATGTGAATCCTGCATTTGAGGCCGTCCTGCACAGAAATGGAGCAGCTACTTCACCATTCACCATCCTCCTAGATGGTGTCAACACTGCATACATTTCCCTGTGGTGCTGCTTCTCTGGATATATCCGTGCTGCAGCATAGACAGCTTTAAATTAACTTGCTTGGATCTTGCTAGCCGTCAGACGTTTTTGCAGCAGTTTGGTGCTAGTGTCCACGCTTGCTGCATTGACAGGACTGCTGTGTGCCAGCTTGTGTGTTGTGGTGCCTTTCTGAGTGCCTCTGTCCTTTGGGAGAGGATGGGACTGTAGCACAGGTCCACTGGCTGCCAGAGAACTCCAGCATTGTGGTAGGTAGGACTGTGTAACAAAGCTGTGCAGACGTTACCTGAGTTCTTGTGGGTCTACACAGCGTGGGTAATGACAGCAATGAAGACCTCTCAGGCAGCCCAAATAGATATACTAAGGTCCTTAGAGAGTTCCCTTGCACGTGTCTGAAACACTCTTCACTGTCCTCAGATGGGTTTAATCCTCTAGTGTGTAGGACAGAAAAGGTCGTACCCGCAGCCTGGCAGCTGCCAATGATGGAGTATGTCACACTCGATGCTTCTGTGGAATGGTCTCTGTGCTAACCACGTGGTGCTGGAGTGGAGGAAGCCTCTTATTTTGCACATCCCTGGTACTTACAGACTTGAGAGATGTGAACCCTACCCTAGTGCACTGGTGTTAGTCCAGCACCTTGAGCTTGCAGTTCAGTCCTCTTCTTTCTCAGGATATCTTGCAGCTCAGCAAATGTATTAGCAAGGAAAAGCTTTCTGTCTCTACCTCTCAGATGCTTAATGTTAAGACGACTTGGTGAGATCTAGTTTTTGTGGTGGTGGATACATCTTTCTGTTTGGAGACACGTCTGTGCTGCAGGGAGCTGCCAGGCAGGAGGCTTGGCAGGGTGGATTGCTGCATTGTGGAACTCACCTGGTGCTCTGCAGAGGCACCACTGCAGGGACTGTGTACAGCACTAGCTCAGACATCCCCCTGTGTGGTCCCGGGAGAATCCTGCAGATGCCTCTAGTCTCTCCCTGTCCCTCCTCTTCATCCCTGCTTTAACATAAAATTTCTTCTAATCAATTTGCTCTCTGAAGTCATGTCTCTCTGCAGCACTGAGCTGCTTCCAGAGATGCTCTGAGTACAGTGAGGGGGAAGGGAGACAAGTTTCTTATTGATAACAGCTATCTTTAACGACAAATATCCCAGCCTCTGGGGATGTGCTTGAGCTGATGGAAGGATGGTTTATGTTGGTCCAGTTCTGTGCAATGCTTGCAGATTAATGGAGAGTAATGCAGAAAATGTCTGTCTTCTCCAGGAAAGCAGAGCATGACTCGGTGCTTTCTTATATTTCCTTTAGAGAAGATGAGGTTAAGAGCTGATTGATACCAAAAGAAAGGAAGAGGAAGAAAGAAGGACCAGTGCAATACAAACAAGGCTAAAGTCATGAGATGGTTGCAAACTAGTGGGGGAGAGTACAGAAGAAACTGAGTGCTGAACTTCTGTAGAGCTGAGCGTATCAAGCACCTGTAACTCCTGCTATTTCATCTACTGGGCCAAGCATCTAGAGAGGACATGTTACAGCAGTCAAGGAGCTTGTTCACCCTCTGGAAAGCACAGATTTTGCAGCTCAGGACAGCAAGCGAGAAATGAGAGAGGGTTGACCAACACCTGGAGCCTTGCAGTAGTACAGGCAAGGCTGCCATGCAGCCACTATGCAAAGGAATCATATGGGATAGAGAGGAATGGCAGAAAACATAGCAGTAGTGTGGTACTGTACAGGGGGAGAAGGTGGCTGAGTCCTGAACATCTTTATTTTCTGTAGGATTGGATATGTCTCGTCTGCTTTGGCTGCAAGTGACAGGACACTGAGTTACAAACTTCTGCCAGGTACTGTGTGACGGTTGTTATTTTCTAATCAAGTTCCTACTGCAGCCCATCAGAAACTAATAAACACAGTTTTTTCTTCAGTCTCCATTCACATATGATCCATTACCTTGGACTTCTGGGAATTCAACAGCTAGATAAGTGCTTTCTGTGGGAGAGGTATGCTTGGGTATACAATAAAAGTAGGAATAAAACGGTTGTGTAGAGTTAAATCATGACAACATAAAGAATGAACTTAGTTCTTTAAATCTGTAGAGGCAAGCACTTTTTTTGCTTTCTTCAACTTTAGTAAATGTCCAAAATTATTACAATATGCCCTTAAATTTGACACAGATCCACAAATTGTTTGCAAACTGTTCCCTTTGACCAGGTCTTGTGCTACCCATTACTCTTGCTGTTTGAAGGGCCATTTATAGTCCGTGGTATCATTAGTGAATCTGGACTGGAAGAAATCCAGACTAAATTATGTCTGGACTATTATGAAGGTGGTGAAAGAAATTGGCTATTTCAGATGGTTTCATGCTAGCAGTATTTATGAAACTATCTTTCTGTTTGTGCATTTGTGAGCTCTTTACTGTCTGTGACTGGCTCTGTGGAAGAAAAAAAGGCGTTTCCATGTATGTTTGTGGGTGTTGTATAATAGCACAATATATTTAGATGAGTCTCTGCTCTTATTCCTGTTTATGAATGTTCCTTTTCTTTTTTCTCTTGAACTTCTGATCCTGAGGGTTACTTGCAATGCGTAGGCTAAAATCTTCCCTACTCCATTGCAGTAGAAACACTCATTAATAGACTCATTAATAATCTCCAGCTGGATACTACCCAGGGAGACCTATGTGCTCTGAGTTAACATGTCTGTGGCTACCTCTGCCAAGTGGACATCTATTATTTTCTCACCTCAGCCACAGAAATGGCTCCCCTGACAGAAGCACTTTGCTATGCCACGATACCCAGAGATTACTGAATATTCATTGTATCTGACTGCCGAAAGTGCTTCGCCAGCTTATGGTATTAGAGCCAAGATGTTTTACTACCTCTTGCCTTTTGCTTTCCTCAAAGTGCTGTGGCTTGTGTCGTCAGCTCAGTTAACTTTCTCATCTGAGTTCCTTCACTTGTGCTTTGCTTTGAGAAAGGTATCAGAGGGAAAAACTCTGATTTAGCCCTAGTGCTTTGATTCCATGAAAGTGAAATTTACAGCCCTCTTAGTTTGCTGGAAGATTGATTAAAGAAGACAAGTTTTGAACTTTGGTTCAAACGAGAGGTGGTTGTAATAGCTGTAATCTTCTGCTTTATATTTCCCCAGGTGAAGGGGGGAGGAAGTCTCTGTCATGGTGAAAATGAGGGATGTAGGTGGCCTGTGTTCAAACAGCAGCAGTCACAGGTCCTCTTTGAACCTCTCAAGATCACACGTGGCCATTTTGTGTTGCTTTAACTTAAAACTAGCCCACATGGCTTTGTGGACTTCTGGCCTGATTAAGGGTGAATGGCAGAAATGGCCCTACAACTCCGTTGCAGGATCACAGTCTACAAACTCCATCTTCCAGCAAGGAGTACATCAGTTTCCTGGTATTTCCCAACCCATCATATTTGCTGCTGATTTAAGAATATAAAAATGGCTATACAGAGACAGTCTGCAGGTCCATCCATGCAGAGTATTGTCTGTGGTTAGCAGCAAACAATTAAAACAGGCAAACAACAACAAAAGTGTGTGGAACTGGCTGTATACATAGTGAGCTTTCTTCTGTTCTGTAGAAGCAAATGCCAAATCCTTGTGGCCAAACAGCTGTGTACTCTTACAGGCTTATGCAAATTTACAAAATTCCACTTTTGACAAAATCCTCTTTTATTCACTGTCATTGTAAGAAAAGGGAAAAAAAAACCCTAAACCCTTGAAATGCATCTTTGATCATTATGTAATTACTTGAGCATTTCTATTCATGTAGAAGATTACTTTAAAATGCAGTTTTTCCTTACAGCCGCCCTGCCTATGGTTGGAGAGGCTTAATTTCGATCCTTTCCTCTGGCTGAATGGGTTCAAACCTGCTTGAATTGTTTTACAGAAGACTTCCTCGCTAGTGAGGACGTAAGCAGAGTTTTCGTCTGTGTGAACGAAGGTGAGAACTCCTGCCTCAGTAGTTGTACTTCATGTACAACACTTAAATATTCAGCAAGGGAGAAAGCATGTCTCTTCCCTGCATCGGGCAGTCTGGCATATTATGGGCAGCCCAGATGCCACATCTGGAGAGCAAGAGCCCTGGGGCATTTGTGGCTTGCTTGGTGGTTTGATGTGTTCTTGAGAACTGCGACTTCAAATACCATTAAGTAGAAGAGGGAACTGAATCCCAGTCCTTTGCCTGCAGTCTGGAACATGAAAGAAAACAATGTTGTTAGCTTATTGTCTGATGTATGCAGCCTTTAATGCCTGCTTAAAGCGTATGGCTCGAGTCACTGATAACCTGATAGGCTGTGTCCACTGTTGTGTTAGTTCTTCTCTTTTATGAATTCTTTTGAAATTCAAGGGTGTGCCAAATGAATTTAGCACTTGCCGAGATGCCGAGAATTATTTAACTCTATGCAATTGTTAAGGCTCCATTGCATTGATCAAGGCATTTTTCACAGATTGCATAATGAGATTTGACTTTCTGCTTTTCCTTGTTCTGCAATTGATGTTTTCCCTCCTCAAAAGGAATTTAGATTAACAATAAATATGGGGATGGAATGACAAATATGTCTTATTTCTTGCATACTTTGCAGAGATCCCTTCATGCAAGATTTTATGTGCAAGCAATACAGGGAGAAAGACGTACACAGAAAATTGTATCGGTGGTGGTAGTTATGTGGAGCTACTCTGTTTCATACTAGTTTAGTCTGGGGCTCTCTTGTCAAGTTCTCTTGGCCTTACTGTTGTAAGAAGTTAATTCAGAACAATTCTGCTATATTTCACTCTCTGTAGATCCTGAAGTCAAACCTCTTCCACTGATGAAACCAACCATGTTTCCTATTTCTCAACTCGGTAGATACGCCTTCGTAGTTAGAAATGAAGTTATCTAGGATTTCAAAATACATTTTCCCTACACTTAAAAACTGCCTAACAGGTCGTTTATGGAAAATCTGTTCCAGCTATAGAAGCAGAATGGAATAAGCAATCTGTGTGTCTGGCAACAGGCCTCATAAAAATCCAGTTAAAGAACTGCATTCTCGAGTTACTTATTCAATGTTTGCCTTCGCTATATTTAGTCACACTTTGCAAAATAATAGGTTCATGTACTCTCTCTGCCAACAGTATTAATATTTCAACATTACACAGCTAAACCAGACTTCTTTATTTGTTTCAGTATTAATTCTTTCTATGCAGGTATTAGCTTTGTGGTGCTCTGTGGAGTGCCTGTAGTCTGGCTCACTTCAGGTTTCCTCTTGGACTGAGCTGGTCACTGGAGGGGATTGATGGTTTTGGTTTTCAATCATAGGCACATCACAAATACACCTTGGGTTACAAGCGATCTACAAGCTTGTCAAGTGACAACATAGTAATTCTCCTAAACTCAGATGGAGGAGGTATAACTGGAATAGGTAATGTCCGAGTCTGCATGTAAACTTGCACGGTATTTATGCACCCATGATGATGGAAAAATAGACTAGATTTCTGTCCTTGCCTGTAGTTCAACTGGGTATTTTGCTGTGCAATCCTTTGACATATGGGTGTGCTGAGTAGTTCTTTTAATGACTTTTGGTAGCATGAAACCTTCCTAGGAGATCCCAAAGCTCTTAAAACAGTTAAATGCACATGCTAAATCCCACAGGCATGTATAAAACACAGCCGTGAAAGGGCTATCCCAGGGCATGATCTGCAACATAACGGCACTTTCCTTGACCCATGTGAAACATCAGTTACATCACCCTCCTTGCTTTATCCTTATTTACTGTGTGGCCAACCACTGAGCTTCTGCCCCCAAATCTTTTCAACTCAGTGGTGTCCCCTTTCTCTCCCAATTAAATCAGCTTGATCTGATGTTTTTGAGCCTTTTCTATGTCAGGTTTCTGTGGGTCATTCGGATGTGTCAAGTCCAGTCCCTACGTGACACTGAAGGCTCCAAGCGGTGCATCAGCCCTGAATAGCAGCAGAGGTCAGGAAATTACGGAGTCCTGCCTTGTTCAAATGTGGGAGCAAGATTAAGTTAGACATAGTGTTTTCAAACAAAACTCTTCCTCGCAGTCATTAGTGGTGGCGTGGAACTTAAAGCCTACAGAGCAGCCAGAGGCATTTGCAGATCTGGTAGGTAGTTGATTTTACTTGCACATCAGGAGGTGGATGCCGGAGATCTGCATTTATTGCCTCCTTCCACAATGGATTTGGGTTATTTATCATGTTGAATTTTTTTTTTGGTGAAAAAATTCTGTTTCCTTTGATGCAAGAAAGTTCTCTGTATTAAAAGTAATTTCTGTTTCCCTGAGCATCCTGCCTATGTCCATCCAGTACACACCAGTAGAGGCCAGGACATAGGTTTGACTTAATGAGAACAGAAGCAGCTGCACCCCACGCTTAGACAGGCCCGGCTATCAGCATCGCTACCGATATGCGTATATATGCTACCTATATATATATATGTATATACCTATACTTTCATGCATACCTCGTGCATGAAGCAAGATGCAGGGAAACAGAGCAACACTGTGTGAAGGTAGAAACACGTTCTTAATTACTGGACCAGACTGAACGTGGAAATGGGCATGATTGATAAAAGTGGATAAGCCACCCAGTCAAAAAGAAAGACCGTGTTTGGGCTGCCTGGGGCCAGGCATCGGGAGGTTTAATTGTGTTTCAGGTTTCCATTTTAGTCACTTTACAGCATTGAAAATTTACTGCCATTATGTGACTCCTAAAATCCAAAATAATTTAGGATTACCTTTGGGATCAAGATGTTCTTAGATTTTCGGGTTTTTTCCATGGGTCAGAAATATTTAACTTCTGAAGGAGCAATGCCAAGCTTGTACCTTTTATAACTTGGTATATTTTAAACTAAATCACAACAGCTAAGCTATCTTTTTTTTTTTTTTTTCTTTTCCCTCCTCATGCCAAATACAGGATTTTTCCTTCAAAAAGCATTTTCAAATAAAAGCTATTTCCCTTTACCAGTAAGGAATTAAGCCCCTGTAGGGATCCTTTGATTTCTTCGGTGTACTAAAGGTAGGGCACAGGGGATTTTTAATTTCATGGTTTGTTTGGTATTTTAGAAGCAGTGAACACTAGTGGTTAGATCAGCTGATAGTAAATCAGAAAGCAGGATATGTTGTGTAGCTTTTGTCCAGTCCTTTAAGTATTCTTTTGTATTATTAACCCCTTCTGACAGGATGTTATTTATACCCTACTTGAAAATGGGGATAAATCCTCACAAATGGCAAATTCACAAAAACTCAGCAGAAGATTAAAAGATTATGTGTAATGTAAAGTACAAAAATGAGAGGGGATGGACAAGATTTCCTCATGGACTGGTGCTACTAAACTGTTGCTCTAGCTCCAACTTGTTCAAATGCACTCCACGGGTGGATTGTTGTCTCTGAGGTTAACTGGGGACACTTGGACCATGTAAGTACCTCGTCTTATGAGGAAAAATGTCTTCTGCAAAGTGGGACAATGTGGATAAAGGGCTGTTCTGGGACTATGTGTTGCACTGGCATTTCCCATGTTGCATTTGCTTGCAGACAGCTAGAAGTCAATTCCAGGCTGGCAGTTTTCTTTGGTCCTAAATAAATCACCTGAAAAGCCAACATGTTTGTGATGGTTGGTTGTTTTTGGTTATTTTCCCCTTCCCCCAAAACCCCCTCTGTGTGTGTAGTAGAATTGGAAAGAATTGTTGAATAACCACCAGTCATTAAAATCCCTTTCTTTGTGTGCTTCTATAGCCCCCATCCTAGAGGCTCTTGCTACCCACAACTGAAGTCACAGAGACTGTGGCTTCATGTCAGATGAAATTATCCATGATGCCATGGGCTGCTTTTAGAAACAATCCACTCTTCTTTGGGATGATCAAACTCCGTCCTGACAGTGGTCTAGAGAAGGGGATTTTTAGATGCCATAAACAATATAAATAACACTAGTCAAAAGAGGAGCAACAATTCTATGAAGAAATTAAAATTTATTCTGAATTTTCAGAATTAGATTCTAGTGAAAATTTCTGCAAAATTTTTAGCAAAAGCAAATGCTACTTTAATGGTTTTTATTTTCAGAAATAAGGTATGTCAGACATGGTATAATAATATTAATTCAAGACCAGGACTCTGACAATGATTTTGGCAGAAGGCTCTAGAAATCTTAATGAAAATTTAAACCAGAAAAATATAAAATGGTGGCAGTTTTTCAGAAGAAAATCGCCACCTTTTAACAGAAAATACTTTACCCATGCTGCTGCATACACTTATGTTCAAAATTCAACAATTATTTAGGCTTTTATTACACTCCATATTTTAATGACCAATTGACATTTAACTACCTTGTGATTACTAACGTATTTAATTAAGCTCTCTGTGTTCCTTCCTTAGTTGAAAAAAGGTTTCCCAGATACCATAACAAGACCATTTCATTTCCTTGTAGCAGGACTGAGTCTGTTGCTGTTGTATATTGAAAATCGACTTTATTCAGTGTTCCTATGTGAAATGAAATACAGAATAAATATTTACTAGGTATTAAAAATGTAATCTGGAAACTTTTGCTGCTTCCATCAGCACTCAGGGGGTCTGATTTCTCTCACTGACTTCATGCCACTGATTTCAAAGGAGTTGCTCCTCGCTCCTGTCTACGTGTGAGGAAAATGAAGTTCTTGCTTGTGCTGGGGAAGACGTCTTTAGATCTGGCCAGTAATGCTCCTGGCTTGTTCTCGGTCTGAACAAGGTCATTGAGGTAATGAAAGACCCGCTTCGAGCTTATGGGTGCTGTGTCCGGCACCGGCTGTCCCCGATGCTTTGGGTGCACCTTGCTCTGAAGCTCTTTGGGGTGGCTGGCTGGGGATGGGCGATTGCCCAGTGCCCTGCCAGCTAGGGGACAGCCTTGCTTGTCACTGCACTGGACTTCGCCTGGCTCTGGCACAGCAGTAGTGATACCAGAATTGGTCCCAGGCTTTACACCCGCCTATTTCAGAAGGAGGACCTTTAAATTTCAGAAGGAGGACCTTTAAGCCTGCAGATTCCCATGCACATGTAGGCTCAAACCTGGGCTCCTGAACTGCAGTCTGACCTCCAGGGCATCCCTCCAGCACTGAGATTGACACGTGGCTAATAGAGGATTATGACTTCAAAATGAGACTAAGCAGTGGGAGCAGATGAGTGTTTAAATAACAAAGAGTCTCTTCTTATGCAAATTTCCCAAGCAATAAAGAACAAAGAGAGGATATCATCCCTCTCCTACCCTCTGAGAGGCTGGGAAGTGTAAACAAATTGCTCCTACACAGAAGGGGAGGGCTTTGCTTTTGCTGTGTGCTCTGCAAGAAAAGCAGAGGAGAGATGGTGAACATGAGCCTTCCCTGGGGTCTGGCTTGGAGGGAGGAGAAGCAAAGTAGGAGACAAGGCTGGGATGAACAGTCTAGTTCCAGCCTTCTCCCTCTCCTCCCTTCTTTGGTCAAAGCAGCACTAGATTTATTTGTTCACTTGCTGCCCTGGATAAAGCTTCCTTGCCTCCAAAATCAGAGGGCTGTGTAACTGCAGCAAGAAGCTTCCAGAATCCATAGCAATAATGAAAGAATAGGAAATATAAAAATTGGATTAAAAGGCATCTGCAGCTGTGGGAGAGCTTTCCCTCTCCATTAAACTGAAATAGCCACAGTGCAAAAGGAGGGTCAAGGTACCTGAGTGTCAGAACAGAACACAAAGCTCCGACAGCTTTCATGTCTTTGACAAAGACTGTAGTGAACAGTGTGACTGGCTTGTGCCCATGCCCGGGGCACAGGGTTAATGATGCCTGATGTACCATCCAGATCATCTTGAGTGGGGCGGGTCTGTGGTGGAAAGCTCTCTTCAGACGAATTGGTTTATAAACCTGGAGCCCTCTCATTCTCTGAGGGGCACTGGGCCCCTCGTTTCTTCCAGGACTGGTAGGAAATCGGCCTCTGAGGTAGCTAAAGCTTGGGCTGTTGCTGAAGATTTGAGCCAGGATTCACATGTGTGAAAAGTGAAAAATCTCTGTCGCAGCTGGGGATGTGCTGCTGGCCCTCCTCTCCCTTTCAGCATCCCTCCCTTCACCTCTGGCAGGAGGAGTTTTCTTCTAGGCTGTGCTCTGTCTATAGCCACTGGGTTTGGGGAAGGCTAAAGGGTCAGAATAAAACCACAAGGCAACAGCAACAGTTTCTCCACCTCTGGGCATGACTAGTTTGACACTTATTCCTCAGGAAAGCTTTTATTCTAGCAAAGGACAGTGCTGTAAGTCAGTGCCCTCCCCACACTGCTGCTCTTCATTGGAAAACTTTCTGTACCTCCACCTGACAGAAAATCTCATCTGGCTGGACAACAGCTGATTAGCTTATCAGCTGCAAAACCAGCATCAACAATTCTGTTGATGGAGAAGGTGATAATCTACAAAGGCTTTTTCTCTGCATAGGGAATTTGGACTGAGATTTGATTTTTGGAAAGGAGCAGGAAGAAGTTACTTTCATAGTTGTAGAGCAGTGTCCTGTGAACAGGCTGTTGGAATTCATGTGACCCTTCAAGTGCTTCAAAGTTGCAAATTTTCTGCATGGAGGTAGTGGGGAACTGTCCCTGCTCAAAGGTGCATGCCTGAACCGCAATACAGGTTTTTTTTGGAGCAAGCATTCTTATTTACTCTGTTTATAAAACCCCTAGCACAACGGGATTCTCTGCCTAGCCACCACGAAGATGTTACCTTTGTAAATATTCTTGCTGTTCTGCATGCATGCATTTGAAATGTTGCTGGGGTGGAGTGGCAAAATCAATCAGAGTTTCAGCAAAATCCATAGGCGGAGAGCTTCTGTGCTGCCAGTTCCCATGGGCATCCCAATCCCCCAGGCAGCTTTGATAATCTCAGCTTGTAATTATTATCAGTAAACATTTTACTGTTGGGAGCAGGTGAGTGTGGCTAGAAGGAACTGGCATATATCCAAGGAATTCTTATGCCACCTTATTATCATAGCAAGTGTAGTAGGGAACAGGCAGTGTGTTTTCTTATTGCATTTCACAGCCTTGGTGACTGAGACATAGAAAAGCCCATAGTCAAACCAGAAATCTCTGTCCATTTGGAAATTTGAATAGAAATGTCCCATATTCCAGGCCAGCACCCTAATGTACATCTTTCCTCTGTGTTGTCATGTATCAAGGAACAGAGGAATGATTTACGTAGGTCTTATTCACAGGGAGTATTGATGTTTCATTATTTTTCACCCCAAATTCCTACAAAATACTTTCTGAAATTTTTCCTTGTGGAAAATCAGGCATTTTTGAGTTTCCTTATTTTATTATTTTCTTTACAATCAAGTTTTCTTACCCTTTCTATGTTAACCCATGGTATTTCCAAATGTGGATTTGTTCTGTTGTAATCTTGATTTACAGTAAAACAATATTTTAATTCAATCTCATAATTTGCCCCAAAGAATAATCTTCAACAGAAGTTTTATTTGTAATTGATTTTGTGATGTTTTCATGTAAAAATAGAAAAGTGGAAGTGTTGCAAATAAGTGAAATGTCAGCGTTCCAAAATAACAGAAAAAATCCCAAAGCAAAAATTCAAAAAAATCCATTTTTTTCATTGTTTCAATAATATTGTGTCAGTTTAATGGAAAGCAGTTTCGTGTGAATAGCTTTCCCAAATCTTATCTGTTAGACAACATTAACTGCAACCTTTTCATCTAAGACCAGTAAAAACTAAACTCCCACAGAGTAGATACAAAAAAAGTAGCAGAAATATTTTTATAGCAATAACCAGAAATTCACATACAAAGCTGTTGGTATGTAAAAGTTTTGAAACAGAGCAAAGATGAATATAAACAAGAAGACTGGTACTAGTACTTTTCTTTACCTTGTTCTGCCATCCCCTCACCTTGTAAATCACTTCATGAAACCTCATTCCTTCTGTTTTTGCAGCAATGAACCTGGTAGGAAAACTGAATAAAAATCAATTTAATACAACATGGCTAATTGTGTCCCACCTCGATTCCTCCACTGTTTTCAGCATCACAGTATCCGAGTGCCTTCCAGGAGTGCAGTGAACAGTGTGACTCACATCTGGCGCGTGTTTGTTCTCTCGCTCCCTCCTCGGGGGAAATTATTTTCAGTTGAGTGATTTGTTAGGAATTCTTTTTAAATATGTGCACACAGGATGCTAAATACTTGCTAGAAAAAGGCCAGGCCAAATAAATTTCTCCTGGAATGGAGGAAAACGAAGTTTATAGGGATTATTATGTCTCTTGAGAGTTAATACCATAGTAGTTAGTTATTACCTGCACACAGGAGACATAGCGCTGCTGACCACAGCTGCAGCGATCGCTTCAGCGTGGGTGGGTGTCATTGAACTTGGGGATAAAGGACCAAGACCCAGAGAGTGACCTGTGCTGGCAGAGAGATAAGCACTTGTATGTACTTGTGATGGCCCAGCACTACCGGCAGGAGCTGCTGCAGAGGGTTGGGATGCTTCAGGCATGATGGCAACTAAGATCAATCCACAGGGTCCCCTGCTGTCTCTTTGGAGCTCTTGAAGCCTCCTGGCGTCTCCTGTCCTCTGCCTGGCTGCATCATTACTTCCCAGTGGCATCAGGGCATTACAGGAAACGGCAGGCAATGTTTGTGTTAGAAGCTGTTGAGTATGCTTTGGTCATTGCCCTTGTTTCAGGTCTTCCATGAGCCATTTCCCCACTGGCATGTGCCCTGCTAGCAGATACGGGTGGCCTTTTTAGAGTAATCCAAATGCTGGAGTTAACAAGGTGCAGACATTAGGATCTATTAATCTGGTTTAAACTCCACTTACCTCTATTAGCCTAGTGGTCCCTAGAATGGGGTTGAATGGCCCCGTTTACTAAGGCTGTGTTTAGCTAGTAGAAAACACTGGGCTTGAGAATTTAAGGGGAATTTAGGATGGCTTTGTATGCTCTTCAGATGAGTCATGTTGTTAAAACAAAAACTCCCCAAAACCTGCTCCCCTCGCCCCCAATCCTTTAATTGGAAATACAGATGATTTACAATATTTACAATTATCCTGTATTTCCTAAATATTCCTTTAAGATGTTGAACTGCTGCCTGATTCCACTGTCACTGAATTGGATTCCTACCTATGCAAAGAATTTTGCTCCTTTCAAAAGGAAAGCACATTCCACCCAGAGATTTTGATGGCATATTTAAAAAAAAAAAAACAGGTGGGGGGGGAAAAGGAAAATTTTTTTATTATTATTTATTTAAAGAAATACACAATATGTTTAAATGAAAATGGTTGCCCCTTACTTGGCATGAGTGGAGGAGCTCTGAAGCTGTGCCCTGGCTGGGAGGCAAATGTCACTCATAGAATCTCACAAAGGAGTTAGTTTCCAGGTAGTTTTGTTCTCAGACTGTTCTCAGGTTATCCAGCATGCGATGTAGAAATAGAACTTGCTCCTCCTGAAGCGCTGTGTGTTGAGGGCATTGCACAGTAATGAACCCTGTGTATTTATGGCCCTGTGCAGGTTGTTTTGGCATTACCATTTGTAGCGCTTTGTCCCCAGCAGCTGTTGGCAGCTGTCTCCCCTTCAGGCAGTTGGAAGGGGTCCTCCGCTCTCCTGCAGGACTCCTGATTGTGATCAGCCATCATAGCTCTGCCTTGCTGATCCTGCACCTACCCAGAGGCACAGCTTGCCTGGGAAGAGTTTTCCTGTCTCCTTTCCACGTTTTCTAGAGAGGAAGCAAGGGAGTATGAGGGGGCACGCAAATGCAAGATCTGATGATGAGCATTTCGCTGCTCTGTGCCTCAGCATCTATAGCTGTAAAATGGGAGTAATATCTCCTTCACTGAGCTTCAGTGGGGTTCAATATGTGACTGTTCACAGGAGCAGATGCTACTGTAGAAATGGAATTGTTTTCGAGTGTTCAGTTACTTAATGGAATTATTTTGAGCATTCAGTTAATTAGTTGCTTTGAGTATTATCACTGCTTTGAATGGAATTTTGCTCCACACCTGTTTTTTTGTCCCTCATCCCTCTGGCAGCTTGGTTTCCCCATCGGCAAAAAAAAGTAAGCTGCTTGCTTACACTAGTATTTTGAGGGTAGAAATTGAAGGAATCATTTCTCACAAAATAAATACTTTGATTTGTAATAAGAATTATGGATAGGGTTAAACATTTACATGTAGTAGGGGTTTTTGAGGCTTGGGTGGTGTGTGTGGTCACTCGTGTTTATTTAGGCTACAAAACACATTGGGGTGATAATTTTTACTGACTTCTAAGTAAAGTCTTTTGACCCACTTAGCAGTGCAAGTTCTTCTCTGGGAAGCTTGCATCTGAGCAGCGTGTACTTCTGTAACAGGACAAATAATTGCATTCAGCAAGACTGGGTGTAAAAATATAATCAAAATGAAGAAGGTGAACTCTTTCTTATGTAGTCCTCTTGCCTTTCTTTATTCACCATCTGCTAGCTGCTGCTGTACCAAGCACCCATCTGGCTCTGTACCATTCTCCCTCTGGTCCAGAGAGCTGCTCTTGGTTCTCAGGAGGGCTCTAGGCTCTGAAGCACTACTTGAAACTGCTGTGGTGGTGGAGTTGTTCATGGCATTGCTTAAAATGAAGTCCCTGGTGCCTCTCTGTAGAGGAATTAAAGGTCACAGGGACCTCTTGGAAAGAGACAAGTAGCATGAAGAGATGGCACCGCTGTCCTTGCTGGGTTCTGTGAAACACTGGACATTTAACTTTAAAGCGATCTTGACTTCTGGGGTCTTTGCCCTAAAACACGCTCTGTTCTTACCAGACACAAAGTGGACCAGTCACAGGAACACGCAGGATTCTGGCTGAGGCTGTTTCTTTTAAGGCTGAGTGGTTTCCAGGGGCAGGGGAAAGCACTGCTCCCTTTCTTCTGCTCTGCGACTTGCATGTGTTCACATGGACACTTCTATCCCTCATTGAGCTTTCCCAGCAACTGGAAATAGGCTAAAGGGGAAACTAAAATCAGGAGCTTAACCTCAAATGCCCTGCCAATGTGATACTTTTTGATAAAATCTTTTATAGATGTTATGAACAATAATTATGTTTCTTCAGGCTGTTGACTTTCCCATAAAAAACAACGCAGAGCAGTGTCCTTTCCTCGGAAATCTCAGAGGAAGTTTAAACACTCTGGGAGAAGCTTGTTCTCATCTAAGTATGATGGTTTTCTGACTAATTCAAATTTAATCTTATTCAGCTTCGTTGCTGTCAGGGTTCCTACTCAAAATAGAACCTTTCCATAGGTGAAAATCTCTAAATGCTGAGCTAGCAAGAGGCAGGCTTATGCCAGTTTTTTTAAATTATCACTCTATTTAAATTTCCACTTTAAAAATGAGTACAGGTTAATTTCAAGATGATATTTCTGTATGAATTGGCTTTTAGGCAAGGAGTTTCTTTTCTGCTTATGCTCTTCCCCCTCCTGTATCACCCTGTGCAAGCACCCTTTGGAATTCAGTGCGGCAGGATAACATGCAGCCAGTAACTGCTTCCAGGTTCACGGGAATCTTCAGTGCTGAGGTTGTGGTAGCCTCTCTGCAAGGCATCTAAAAGTAAATTATGTAACGTGATTCATTTTCTTCTCTTCAATATTTTTTTAAAAGATGATTTCACTATTTTCTGGTATCTTCTTCATAGAGATCTCTTCCTTTATTTTGTCCTCTGTGAAGTTTATGATTTGCTGTACTAGAAAATGTGATGTTTTGCAGAGAGGCTTGTTTTGTTAGACTCTATATGTTTCTCTGCTTCTATTGACACTGAAGATGTCAAAAAAAAAATAATCAGGGTGTTAGGAAAAGAGAGGTTATTTTCCTTGTACAGCAAAGGTGTTATCTTGAGTGAATTCTGGGGTCCCCTGGTCCAGGTCTTCTTGAGCCTGGGGCACGGTGGCTTTCCCAGCCCTGTCATTCTCCTTAGTTTGCTACCACGTCTCAGCTGTTGCTCAGCTTGCCTCGCTGGTGACATTATATCCAGTTGCTGGTGAGCTGAGTGTGAAGTCAAGGGAAACAAATAAAACTTGAATGAGTTGTATGATCTGGTTAAGTTGTCCCCAGGTAGCAAAGCTCTTATTTTCCTCCCTAGAAAAAGGGAGGAGGATGGAAGACAGAAGAAGCAATGATAGCTGCAAAGCTGAGTGGTTTTCCAAAGGATTCTGTGAGAGATCAGCTGCTTTGAGTAAAGAAAGCAGAAGCTGAGAATAATTTTGCTGTAAAACTGAGTTCTGTGCACTACCATGAAAAACTGTGATGCACTCTGATAAAAATCGTCACGTTTATTTCTCGGCATGCTTGGCTAGTAATGCACTGTTGTCTGTCCAGTCTCTATTGGCTTTGGGTTTTTTGCATCATCCTTCCCTTGCTAGTAAATGACCTACAACATCCATAACGTTTTTCTGAAACAAATTGGGGATGAGCCTAGCTCAGGGAGCGTCCGGATCAGCAGTGATGTGCGCTGTGCAGTAGGAAGATGCTAGAAGCTGTCTTTCTGGTGCATTGGTTACCCAGGGAAGTGATTGAGTCACCAGCCCTGGAACTGTTTAAGAGACACGTAGATGTGATACTTAGGGGCATGGTTAAGTGGTGGACTTGGCTGTGTTAGGTTTATGGTTGGACTCAACGATCTTAAAGGTCTTTTCCAACCTAAATGATTGTATGATTGGTGTCCTGGGCTCGGCTTACAACTCTGAGCTTGATATGTGGGTCCAGACCCCCCTTTTTAAAAAAAAAAATAATTCTTCTGTGTTCAGTAAGGGCTGAGCCTGCACTGTATTTTCTCTTCAGTGGGAGTATTAATAAATTCTCTCTTCTCCCTGGCCTCCAGTCCTGGTGGGACAAGTCAGATTTGGGCATCTCTGAAATTCTTCTCCCCTCTTCAAATGTGGTTTAAAATTTCCAAAATAATTTAAGAGGGATTGCTAATATATATGTGCTCAGCCACTCGCTTCACTAGGAAGTTAGGCTAAAAATATATTAAGATGCCTCTTTACTTGTGCAGCTGAGACCTTGGCTTGTACCTGTGAATCTGATGTGTGTTTTTTTAAAAAAAAATGTCCTGATTTTTCTTTCTAGGCCCTCCATGCTTTACTCTTATCGATGCTGTTGATCTGGGTTTGTTGTGTGGTCCTCTGCACTCTACCAAGATGCAAAGTTTGACTTCTCTGTTGCTTCTGATCACAGTCTTCTCCAGTGCATGAGATGCTCCTTCTGGTCCTGTCTGGTAAGTCTCCTTCATTTCGGATTCAAATCTTTCTTAAAATGTTATAGTATTTGTAAGAGTAGGTCGATCCAAGGGAAATCCACTGTAGAAATCGTAAAACAAAATGTTTTCCCCTTGTCCAACATTTTCTTCATTGAACTGAAGGGGAAAAAAAAAAAAGAGTGTAATACTTGTTACCTTCTTGTGTGTAGAGCCTGAAACAAGCTGAGATGCCTAACTTCAATGCATTAAAAGTGTAGGTTAAAGCTCTAAAGAACTTGATTAAAATCTAGTGAGGTTACTCAAGTTTGTGAGAAAGATCAAAGTGAACGTATGTGAATTGCTTGCAAATCACCTTGTTCTCTGATGTCCTGGCAAAGCAGCAGCACTGCCCTGGCACCCTATCTGGAGGAGTCCTGGATGGTCAGGGCTGGCTGAAGTGATGGTTCCCTCCCTCCCTTCCTTATGTTTTTTCCTAAAGGCCATCTCAGATGGTCACCCAGCAAAGAGCATGTAGGCTTTTGACTGGAGGCAATTTCTTCTTGGTGTTGGATGTAGAAATACTGACTTGCTAAGTAAGGAGAACGCTGCGTGCTTGTCTGAGGTCAGTGTGTGATTTCTGCACATTTCCTGTATGTACGGTACTCAGAGCTGTAGGGAGCTACTAATGTGAATTATCTGGGCAGCTGCTATTGGGCTCATACAGCTATCATAGCTTCGCATAAATGTCTATCAAATATGCCAAACTGTCATCACTGAAGAACACTCTGAGCCATTTCTCAAAGGGTCCAGAAATATCTCTTGGTTTGGATATCTAGGAAGCTGCTGGTTTTGCCCTGTTAATTTCTGAAGATGAGGGTTTTGTTTAAAGATTTTTAACAGCAGCAACACCTGGAACTCTGTTATGTTCAGTTGAAGTGGGAAAGATATTAACCTTGAGTGAGCAGAGTTTGCTTTTTAAAAAAATTAATCAAAAGAGTATGTTTTGATACATTAAAAAATGCATGTCATAAAACTGCTGTCTCTGTGCCTGCCAAAGCCAAGAACTGTTCAGGCGTGGGAAAGAGCAAAGAGGAAAAAAACCCAATAAAAACTATCCAAGCCTAAAGGAAATATTAGGAAAAGAGAGGAAAGACAGCCACCTGGGATGCCCGTGAAACAGCTGATTTTAATCCCCTACTGGTGATACATGTTTCCTTAGAAAGGGAATTTATAAATAAAAGAAAAATTGCATGGAGAATGTGCTTGGTCACTATTTTTAACCCTCGGCTTGGGGCCAAAAGCTCTTCTTACAGGCAAGAAACAGTGCTCTCCTTCAGACAGCAGGAATTCTCCTTTCTCATGCACCTCTTCTGCAGAGCTGGTGGTGCTTTAGCGAAGGAGTCCTGGCTTCCAGTTTCATAGAAAGAAGGCAGCAATCGTCACAAACAAACGTGCACAAGGAGGTAGTACAATGGGAACTACTTAGGTTTGAGGAAAATCTTGTATCTGAGAGAAATTTGTAACTGATCAGAAAGGCTGGGAAGAGTTTGGAAATGGTAGCACCAGCTTCGTGCTGCTGAGATAGAATTTGCAATAGCGTGGGGCTTATGAAAATCTTCAGCATTACAGCATTTGCCCTTATGCAGCTGTACGAGAGTTTGGACAGTGGCCAGGATGCCATCTGCAAGTGTCCAACAAAGTTCCAAACACTTTGTAGAATAGATATTGCTCTCCCTTCACTCCCCAACAACAGTTTCAGCCAAGTGGGAACGGAGGAGTTTTATAAGATTAGCAGGCTACAAGCAGTGAGCTAACCTTGTCTGCCTTCAAAGCCAGGGGTATAATCTCTAAATTAAATTTATGTGATTTATCACATCTAGGAAGAGTGGTGAAACAACCAGAAATACTAGAGGAGAAGGGGAGGCAAGATGATAGCCATTGGACTGAAGGGGTTTTCTCTCATCAGTGGTAAAACGCACAACTCAAACCACTGAAATGAGATTCATGCTGGGTCCCCAAACCAAATTTTTCTGAAACACAGAGGTATTTAATATATTACTATCAAAATGCAATATCTCAGGACAGCGACCCATCTGTTATCATGGAGGAATCAGATGGAAAGTGCATTAGAAGTTGGAATTCGTCCCTACTGGGAGAACTGCACTGAGTCACGGTGATGTATGGGATCTGTGCAAAGGGAAGAGAGAAAATACTGTCCCTATGATTTATGTATTGCATAATCACTGCCACTTTCCACAGCATTTCTGTTCTGTTGGCTGCAGCCAACAGCAAAGATAGTTTCCCTCTGACTCCTTTGCAGTCTGATTGTAGGGGTTTTAGTGGTGGAGGAGCTCTGTTAGGACAGTGGAAGTGTGTTTGAAAAGCAAGGAGGAACTAATACAAAAGACAAAGGCCAACAAAAGCTGACCTAAGAGAAGCAATAGCAGATTTGATGCCTTAATGTATAGAGTTGATACATGGAAGGATGGTTTCATTGAGCATCTCATGTGTTTCTTCTTCGCAGCCAGCTTTCATGGCACCCCATAACAGACATTGTGCAAATGTAAATCCATGGAGAACTAACAGGCAATTTGGGCTGTGCAAGACCAGGCTGCCTTCAGAATGGCATGGGCCTACAGCCAGGATCAGTCCAAGAGTCTAGAGAGCTAATGCCACATTTATGTCTGTATAGCTAAAGTAAGAACTAGACCCGGGACGGTTGAGTAAATCTAGTTTCCAGTAATGACAGATTAATAGGATAAGGGAAAGCCTGAAAACACTTTACCCTTTGCTCCCAACATGGTGCTGCCTAATGGCAGAGAGAGTATCTTCTCACTGACGTTGGACCCTGAAGCACGATGATGAGGTGCTTTTTCCTTCTGCAGCTGCAGAGCCTTTGGTGCTCACAATAAAACTCACCATCTTTCCTACCCCTGCACCATTGCTTTCCACTGCTACTTAGCTACCAGAGGTAGTTTGCCTTCATCCAGCTATAAGCCTCTCGCTTTACTTTGATTCTTATGTAACACCTACAGCTAAGATGGGAATAAAGCCACATCCTGAAAACTTACCCCACACCCTTTGCAAAGGGACTGATTAAAACTTACTTGTTATCCTTAGGAAATCTGGCTACCTCCTAAGGAAGAGCTATGAAATAGCTTCCCCGGTTCACCGCTGTGATCTTCTTAGGAATCCTATCATATTTCATTTTTATTATCTGTTATTAGAACTACTCAGGTGGCATATTGAAGAACTCTTGTCAAAAATGTAGCGTTGCTCTTTTATCAGGAATAAATAAAATCTATCTCATAACCTAACGATTCTTTCTGAAATGACTACAGAACCAGGCAAAGAGGAACTGAAGATAATGTATTTTTTTCATTTATTGCATTTAATGTCCATCATCTTTCCTTGTATTTTTCCATCTTTTTTCAATACCCCCCCCTCCCTCCTCGGGTATTTAAAGGCTAGTAAAGACCGTCTTGGTTTGGTTTGGTTTTGCTGAGTTTTGCTGGTTGGCTGAAGCTGGCAGATGGCCAGCCTCACATCCACATAGTCTCTCTTAATACCTGTTGGTGGGGTGCTGCTCCAGGGAGACACCTCATTAAATTCATGTTGGCAAATGTTTGTCACCTTCCCAGGAGCTCTGCGGTGATTAAGGTTGGGATTTTCCTTGCCTAACTTCATCTCTCTGAGCACGTTTGAGACAGATCCAGGATCCATGCTAACAGGCGCTTTCACAGGTATCCAGGATTACTTGCCTTCTAAGGTGCCTTTCTCCCTTTCTGCTGTTGAAGGAGCCTGGGTGACAAGCCTAGGTTACATACCTCATTTTTTTTACGCTTAAAATAAGACGAATTCTATCCTCCAATTCCTTCAAAGCTATTTACTTGATTTTTCTTGCCTGGTTGCCTCTGGCAAGAGGCTGTTTCAGATCAGTTCTTCCCTGCATGAAAAGATTCTTGCTCAATTCCTCCCAGGCTTGACCTTTCTTGAGCTTTTTCATTTATGCCACCTGCTTCCCACATTTGACATAACTCTAAAGAGAATTCATGAGATGGTACGAAACTATTTAGGGCTATGTTTTACCTCCCTCACCTCTGCATCTCCTCTCTCCCAACAGATACAGGTCATGTTAGCCCAGCGCTTCCGCGTGAGGTACCAAGCTGCTGAATCAGTCCTGTATTGCCTAAACTCCTTCTTCACGGCAGCATCCTTGGGGCCATGCTATTGCTTGTTCAGTGTGAGAGAGAGGAAGGACACGAGGAAATTCTTTTTCCTTGGCTGAGTCCCTCGTGCTGGAGGAACCTTAGTGCAGCTGAATGTCTCCAGAGATGCAAGAAGGTTGCTGAAGGCACTACAGTAACTCCATGAAGGAGATTTATGCCGAGTTTTATATGTTGGGAAGTTTTGGAAAAGTGGAATGGATTAATTGCACTTTTTTTTTCTTTCTTTTTTTTTTTTCTTCCCCCCAAACAAACTTTTGAGAACTTTAGGCACACTGGAAAGGAGCTTGGAGGATTGGAGAGCAGCTTCCAAGCTACATATGCATTTTCCTTTTCTTTTTCTATCCAGTTACCCTGAAATTCTCTTCCCTGTTTTCAGATTGTTTCTTTAGCTTGGAAATCAGCATATTGTGGAAGGAAAGGCTGTAAAATCAGAGCATGGTTCAACGTTCCCTGAAAGGCACCGTGATAACATGCACTATAGTTTGTCCACTTTGGGGCTGGCTTTGCATAATTGTTTATCCAGCACTGTGTATTTGCATAACATGAGGCATGTTGGTCACAATCTCAGTTTACTGCTTGCTGAAAAGTAATTCTGTGCCTTTATGTGCTCTCAGGAGCTTTTACCTTAGGTACACACTGAGCCTGTGCACAGCAGTGTAAGGAAAGCTGATACAAAAGAGGTAAAGAGGGTGAGGGTTTTTTGGAGAAAAGGGACTGATGAAGAAATTGGGGAGAGGAGAAGCTGATAAAAATCCTGGGCTTGCTCAGATGCATGGAGAGAAATCAGTCTTTGCTTTGATATGAGGTATGGGGTAGGCCCATTCTGTCCCACTCCAGCTTGTCCCTCCACTGTCCTAGCCTGTCCCTGAGCCCCCCCGGGGTGAGGACTGCACTGCAGCCACCTTGTTAGCTCTGTCCCTGCTGCTTCAGGAATCACCAGATGTATCTGCCAGAGCTAAGTGATCCTGTACTGAGAGGGGAAAAATATCCATTGTAAACCTCACCCAGAACATCAGTGATCTGGAAGAGCAAGTTTCAGGAAGCAGGTGAATGAATGATTTACCACAAGGTAGTTTTGACCCTTGCCAGGGTCATCTTAAACACCGTCTTTCTTTACGGCTGACTGTGCGTAGCGCTGAGAGACTGGTCACAAGGCAGTGATATACGTTTTGCCCATCTTACTCTCCATTACCTGGGATGTAGTGAGAGAGTTTCAGTCTTTGAAAACATATTAGGGAAAGCTTGAGAGGAAAGGAACTGTGCAGTCAGGGACGGTGCGCTCTGCTGGTGCAGTGTGGGCTAGGTGGCTTGTGCCAATTAGTGGAAATGGTTTATTTGGATTCTGCTTTATTTACTCATTGGGCTGATGCAGCTGTGGAGAGTCTGCTGGTTCCTCACCAGCAATGGATTTATATGTAGGCACATTCTGGTTAGTTCCCATAGAAAGAGGTAAAATAAAATAGTTTTTAATTTGGAGAGTTGTTAGCTGCTGCTCCCCAGGACAGGAGAGATTCCCTACTCCTTGGAGACTTTACATTAAAAGCTGATGTCTCACACCCCAGGTTCAGCCCACCAAACTTTGGTCCTGAAGCATCTACATTAACCTCCACACAACCTCCCCTTTCAGTCTGCAGCGTGTGAAAGGCACCTGCACTGGGCTGACCTCAGAGGAGCAAATCATCCTTTGGAGACATCTCTCTGCCCCAGCAAGGGCCCAGGATGACTAGTTACTATTTCCATTTTCAGCATCCCAGTTAAATGCCTCCAGTCCTGTGGGGTGAAGCTCTGTCTGTCTCCCAGTTAAACTACTGGTGTTTAATGAAGCCCCTCACTACAAGACAGACATTGAGGTGCTGGAGTGCATCCACAGAGGAGCAAAAGAGCTGGGGAAGGGTCTGGAACATGAATCTTATGAGTGGCTGAGGGAACTAGAGTTGCTCAGCCTGCAGAAAAGGACGATCGGGGGGACCTCATTGCTGTCTACAGCTGCTTGATAGGGGGGTGTAGGCAGGTGGGGGTCATTCTCCCAAGTTACAAGCAATAGGACCAGAGGAAACCGTGTCAGGTTATGCCAAGGGAGGTTTAGGTTGGATGTTAGGAAAAATTTCTTCACTGAAAGGGTTGTCAAGCACTGGAACAGGCTGCCCAGGGAGGTGGTGGAGTCACCATCCCTGGAGGGATTTAAAAGACGTGTAGATTCAGCGCTTGGGGATGTGGTTTATGGTGGACTTGGTAGTGTTACGTTAATGGTTGGACTCCATGACTGTAAAGGTCTTTTCTAACCTAAACAATTCTATGACTCTGTGTGGGTTTTCCAGAGGCAGGAAGGGGGATCCTTATACTTTCCACCTTAGAAGGGAGGTGTCCCTTGTCCTGTGTTAACAGAGTGATGGCACCCTTTGTGCTGTAAGGACTTTAATTTCACGGTGAGAAAGTAGGAAAATGCTAGATTTTTGTCTGCGTGAAATCTTTGAATCTGCTGAATACTTACGAGGCAACAAAACTTGCAAAAAGCCTGGAAAGGGGCTGATTTACAACTGCTTTGTGGGCGTAATTTTCTTTGCTTACTTGTCCTAAGCTTTATTTGCTTTGGGAGAATATTACTGTGCGTGTTTCAGTGTGACATTTACAGTTTTCCTCATGCAAATTGGCCCAGCGGCAGCTCAGGGACAGCAGACCATGAACTTATCAGGGTTGGCAGGGAGAGTGTGCGGCGAAGTCAATACGGGGGTGTGATTTCTCCTCCCTGCAAGAAGGGAGCTGGATCGGTTGCTGTGCAAGGATGCTCTGGAGAGCTGATGCAGAATTATTTTCTTTTTGCTTCAGTTGCCCTTTTTCTCAGCAAAAATCAAACTAGTATTTTGGGGCCATGCTGCCCAGTTTCAAGCCTTGAGGCATTTTTTTCACCAAATGTGATGCTATTTACTTTATTATTTATCTGTCTGTTTGGGTATTTTTAAGAAAAGTTGTGAGAATATGTATTGTTCCTCCTTCCTTCTTCCCCAGACACTTTCACAAATTCGAAAATCATCTCATATAATTTTGTTTAAAAGAAGAAAAGAAAACTCATTTTGGAGCAAAATTTGAATGTCTATCTAGAACAAAATACTTTGGAAGCAGTGAAAATGAGGTTTCATAATTGGAATTGATTTTTAAGGTTCACCATGCAGTTTGCTCTCAAGTCCCCATGGCAGTGCAGGGAAAGAAGATGCAAAACAAGAACAGGGATGGTACAGTGACATCAGGCACTGTAGAGCTGATGGGTGGCTGTGGTGGCGTTATAAGCAACAAACCCATGGTGTGGCTGCATGCTGCAGTGTAAGGTGAGATACTGCAATTGTCTGAAGAGATGAAGATGCTAGTTTTGCTAACGTCTTGGAGTAAGGTAAACTATGCAGCAAGAGAGGCACAGCTTTTATATTTGGTTAGATATGGCACTGATTTATATCAGGAAGGAGTTTCATGCAGCGGGGCGCTATAGGGAGGCAGTTGCTTGTGATTTACTCATTGTGGCAAACTTGCTTTGAGTTTTACTTTTAAAAACCCCTGTGTAGTCTCTTTTTTCCTGCCTCCCTCTCCTGCGCTGAGCAGCACTAAACACTGTTTGCCACTGAGGACATTTACACTAATTTTTGAAAAAGCGCTGATGAAGCAGGACACACTTTTATTGCTGTCACAATATCTCTCAAGCTTGCTTCCTTGATTGCGTTTGTAAAACACCGACCTTAATAAAGTTCAAACCCCAAGGAACGGATGGTGCAGACGGTAGCCCCTGAATGACAGCCCATCTGCTTGTGTGTCTTGCAGGCCAAAATGACTTCATTACAAGGCAGTATTAAGCTGAGTGCAGAAGCTGGCAGGAAAGCTCAGCTTTGCTGTATCTACTGCTATGCTCTTGCCCCATTTGATCCCATGGTGCGTGCCAAGGTAATTGGCACACAAGTTCTGTCCCTCCTGCTGGGAGATGCTTTCATTACCCAGCGTGTTTCCTGCAAGCGGGGAAACATGCGCTTTGCATGTCAGCATATTTGCACGCTGGTGTAGGACACAGATGGACGACTGCCTCCTAATGAAGGGTGCACAGGGTTAGCTAAAAATTTAGACTGCAAGAGAAGAAGGGGAGGCAGGGCATGGTGAACGGGCTACTGTAATGCAAGGACACTTCTATTCCTGATGCCCATCTTTACCTGCCTAGGAAGCTTTAAAAAAAGACTTTTCAGCTAGATGCTCTCAGTGCTATGACAAACAAAAGCTGGAAGTTTGGGGACCCTGCTCTGGACCCTTTAATCATACACTATGAGTCTGGAAGACTCCTGATGCGTGTAGGTCAACATCCACATTGCTCAGAAATGAATGGGCACGCATCCTGGCATCCAGCAGTCCAGGCTGCCGGTGGTTGGGAACAGCCAGCTGACCCCCTCCCAGAACAGTCCAAATCAGAAGGACTATCAGGTCTGTCTCTTCTGAAGAGGAGGCTCCTTAGGCTGAAAATCATAGCATTTAACCTGCTGTCACAGGTAAGAAAGGTTTCTCTTCCCTTAGCTGGAAAAGGCTTGAGCCAAGTCCTCAGTATGCTTTGATCTCCTGTTTAAGTCTGCAAATATGCCTCAGCTCCAGCCTGAGGCTTCTGCAAGTCAGCCAGTCTGCAGTGCTGTTACTCTTTTCTGGGTTTGACCTGCAGGTATCGTGCTTCTGTCTTCTTTGCCTCTCCTGAAATTATACAGTGTGTTTATCCCCAAATTCATCACTGCCACCCTTTTCCACCCTGGATGCCTCTTGCCCTCACAGTCCTGCCATTGCACATATCTCCCAGTCAGAACCCTTCCCTGGAAGCAGAGATGCCTCTGATGAAGCTGCTGGAGAGGTTCATCTCAGCTCTGAGCTGCAGCCGTCTCTCCATGCACATTTACGATGGCAGCACACTCTCCACAGCCAGAGGCCCTACTATTTCAGTCCTGGCCTTGGTCTGGGAAGACTGCGGTGGCAGATTATGTTGTGATTCTGTAATAATGATAAAAGGTTGGGTGGGCACGGAGCTGTGTATGCTTATAGCTGACTTAACAGGAGCTAATTAATTTTCCCAGCATCGTGATTCACTGGGGCAGCATTTTCTCCGTCTGTGGCTGAAACCCTCTCCAAAGCTTTGTCCTGTCAAAGTCACTGACATGGGATGGTATCAGACACACGTGTTCTCACCCCGTGCTTGCACCATTTAATTGCTGCTTCCTGTTCCTCCATATACTTTTGGGGTCCAAATGAATATGGAAGTTACCTCCGAATGAAAAAGGATTGAATCTACTAAGTCTTGTTGGATTTTTTGCATGTAGTATTTCCTGGGTTATGTACTGCCTCTCCCTCTTGAGGCATCTTGGTGAGGATGTTGTGCCTACAAATCATGTCTTGGTGAGAATCAGACTGGGTACTGGGTCCTGTTGGGGAATCAGTAGCTGGGGATAGTGACTGAAGTTTTTTGGCAATTTGCTTTCAAATATCTTGGCAACAGGAGTAATTTTGATCTGATGAAATAGATGTAGAGCAAAGAGGAAGCCATCTCCCAGGCCAGAAAGGGCAGCTTATATAATTTCCTCAACACTGGCTTTAAGACAATCCAACTGTCCTAAAGCAGAAAATCCTGTGGGTTTCTTCTCCCTTCTTTCTTTGATCTTGGCACTTACTTGGGAAACATAGGCTGCTAGAGGTGTTGAGACATATCTGGGCTCTCAGTAAGAGTGGGGTTCTTCTGGGGCTGGATAAGTGAGGATAAAAAACCTGGTGGCACAGACCATCTTCCTTTGCCATTGAAAAAACTGCAGGACAGGTATTTGTTTGCAGAGTCATTGCACTATTTCCATGTGAGAAGTATGTTAAGGTGCCTCTAGATGTTACAAACCTGATTCTTCCCTGGTCAAACATCTACACCTTGCAGCAACAGCTATCAGTGTAACAGCGTATGCGTGAACAATCCCCAGGCTTTGTCTGGAGGAGAGGGAACAGTAGATGGCCTGTCTGAATTTTCTCCATCCTCCCCGGAGCCCAACTGGTACACTGTTTCCAGTCTTGTTTGGCTAAGGAAGCTGAGGATCAATGTTTTTGACTTGTCAGTATTCTTGTCCAGCTTCTTTTTTTATCCTGCTCTCACTCTTATTGCTATCTCCATTGCAGTTGTTTTGTTTTTACTTCTCTTTATTTCCACCTCTGCTCCTTTGTGGCACAACCTTTCCACATCTTTAAGCTCATGGCCCTTGTTCTGTATGTTTGATATGGTTTTAAGTAGCTTTGTTGTTTCTTTTCCCTCCTCAGTCCCTCCAGAATTGGTATCACTGTCAGGTCATAATTTTTTAGCTCCTATGGATTTTAGCTCCACTTCATCCTGCTGTTGTAACTAAGGTCTCTCAGTCCTGGACTAACTTGCTGCATCCTGGTCACAGCTTCTGCATGTCTTTGTAATGATCCTTTGTTAGACTGCTGTCAGCAGCTCAATGAGTTTTCAAATATTATCCCTCTCTGTCTGCTGTTCCTGAAGCTTTATTAGTGAATTCAGCCTCATACCCTGGATTTCTGAGTGAGGAGAACAGGGCCTTTCTCACTCCTGTCACTGATCCCAGCGAAATGGCTTGATGAGAGGTGGAGATGAGAATTAAGCGTTGATTTCTCCAGTGTCAATGCCATGATCATGAGAGTCTCTGCTGCTGCATGGGATGTTGCTCTGGAAGGAGACAAGAGCTGCAGAAAGTGCTCATTTACTGTGGTTTGCTTTGTGCCCTTTGCCTCTCATCCTGACTCTAGGCACCACTGAGAAGAGTTTGGTCTTGTTGTCTTTACTTCCTCCATCAGGTATTGGCACACATCGTTAAGGTCTCCTTGAGTGTTCTCCAGGCTAAGCAACCCCAGCTTTCTCAGCCTTGCCTTGTACATCAGGCACTCCAACCCCTTAGTCATCTCCACAGCCCTTTGCTGGACACCCTCCAATATGTCCATATCTCTCTTGTTCTGGGGAGCCCAGCACTGGACACAGCACTCCAGATGTATCTCACCAGTGCTGAGTGGAAGGGAATGACCACATTTCCCTCGACCTGTGGCAACCCTCTGCCTAGCACACGCTACGATGCTGCTGGCCCACTTTGCCATAGGGGCACACTTGCAGACCCATGTTCAACTTGTCCACCAAGACAGTGAGGAGCGCTGCATGCTTCGGTGTCTTTCCATTTAATTTCTGTCATTAGTGTTTCTTCTGGCTGCTGAAGCCATTTCTGTTTGTATTAGAGTGTTCTAGTTTGTGCTGAGTATTATCAGATTGCAATTTGATGCGAAATGGGCAAAAGCTGATTGAAGGGCCAAGGCAATTCTCTCCCTCATCATCTTCCAGAGTAAGCACTGCTGTTGTAAGCTCCAAAACCACCTGTGAATGAAAGAATGTTCTTAAATTCTTGGATGACTTCCAGCATCTATCTGTGGGGAGGATAATCTTTCTGTGAAGAAAGGATGGAAGCCTGTGTGTATACAAAGGTGACATTAAACTGAGCTACCCTTCCACTCACATTTGTTAATAATCCATCGCGTGCGTTCCTGAGGCTTAAAGGCCCAGTGCGAATTTCTTCTCAGGAAGAGGAGCTTTGTACAATATGGTTTTCTGGGCCCTAGAGACAAGCAAATCTTCCTCAAATATTTTGAACCATTGATGGATATTTGTTCGTAGCTTTAAACGTTCCTGTCGTACCAGCCTCGTTTCTATCCAGGTGACAGTTTCTTGTGGCAGGAGGGTGAGACGGTGGCTCATCCACATCAGGATGAAGATTTCTCAGCGCAGCTGGGAGTCCCCAGGGCTTGCCTGGGAAGTGACTTGGATGCTCTGCACAGCGATAGGATAACAGAAGAGTCTGCCTCTAAAGTAGCAAAAAGGGCTTCCCAAGCTCCTTCAGAGACCTGTCGGTTCATTCAGATTTCCATGCTGAACCTGAGAAAAAATTTCCAAGAATTGCAGCCTCTTCAGTGATCCCTCTTCTTCTGTCATCTCTGATAACTGGCTGTGCAGCAGGTGTGGAAAAAAACTGCCCAACCTTTTTTCTCTGCCTGTGGCGATCCTGAGGTGCTCTCGCATCCCCCTCTCCCAGAGCCACCAGAAAAAGCTGGTGTTATTCTCAAACAAAAAAATCCCACCCAGAAACATAAAAGTTTTTTTTTTTGCTGTGGAGGGTCATCAGTAGGTGGATTACAGCCTGAAAATCCCCTGGCAGTTCTTGGAAAATAGGATTTAGATCTTTGTATAAAGGCAACTTTTATTAAGCAAACTGCTATCCGGTTGGCTCCCCGGAGTGCTGACCTAGGTGAATTTAGGAAGTTTTTAGCCGAGAAATTGGAGGGACATGGTTATCTGTCACAGACCTAAAAACGTTGCTGGTGCCCCCAGGGATGATGCTTCGATACAGATGTAGGAAAAAAAATCCATATGTAGTCAAAGCAGTGAGGAGAGGAGAGTGACTACCAGGTGATAACATTTCCATTTAAAATCAAAAGGAAAGTCCCAAATTTATCCCGAGTTTCTTGGTTGCTCAGCTAAGAACCTGAGGCCTTTAAAGACTAGAGCTTTCTGTATTTACCTGTATGGTTGCTTTGTTTGTGGCGATTGCTTTCCAAAATGTTGACAGTAAAGTATTGCTGGTAGGTTTAAGAGCAAAAAGGGCAACAGCCTTGTTTCTGAGGGCAAAAGTGAAGAACGTATGGCTGATACTTTGAGAAAAATCTATATGTGTGTGTGCATGTGCATTGTATATTATAGAACAAATGTCTGTGGCTGAGATGCACGCTGCTGAGGAAGACCTTGTGAATGTGGCCTTTGGGTTTAATGTGGACTGATTGTATTCTTCAGGGTAATGTAAAAAGCCTGAAGGTTGTCACGTTCTGCCAGCTGCCAATAGCTTCAGTGGCCTAGCTGGAGACCTGACAGCTCTGGAGGATGGCACACTTGACCCCTTTTGTGTGGTCGTGTTTGCCTGTGCTTGCTACACAGCTTATGGCATTAAGAGCTGCTGCATCGGCAGCAATCTAATCACAGATGCTTTTATGGTTGTGTTTCTCTAACAGGGCTCGGAGCTGCTTGTAAAGTTGAGTAGTAGTGATCTTGCCCTGGAAAGCCTGAGCATCATGGATAAATTCAGCAGGGAGTTGAAACTTCTCCATAATTGGAGCCCAAGTCTAGACAAAGATCATCTGAGATCAGGGAGATAAATTCTAGCTGCAGGAATAAAATGGACCCTTGTTCCGGACTAAACCTGATTCATATATATTTTTTTTCTTTTTTTTTTTTTTTTTTCCTCTCATGGTATCTGGGCCTCTCTGTCCTTGTCCAGAGGGAAGGGTGCTGTGGAGAGACGGGCAACCACTGATGTGCCTGCTTCACTGCAGGGCAGATGGGGCTGGTGGGGACTAATGGACAGCACTGAGGCCACAGCAGCATTGCAGTCACCTCCCTTCTGTGTAATGGGAGCAGACAAGGACCAAATGGGTCATAAACATGCCCCTAAGCTGCAGGGGTGTGTGTACCCTTTGATGTACCCCGAGGCACCTTGTTCTTACATCATCTGGATGGGGGACCTGTTAGACAACTGACATGGAGTCAGAGAACAGCTTAGACAGACAAACTTGTATCTGGCTGCTGAGAAATGCCTGTGGGTCTCACAGCTCAGAGACAGCCAGCGACACCCTGTCTCCTCTCATCCCTGTGGAGAGGCGATGCTCAGCAGAGCCGCACAGGTCCCAGCCTGTGCTGATTTCTCTGCCTGCGGTGCTGGACCCTGCCGCACAGCCCCCCTGGCTCCCCTGGGCCGTTACTGCTTGCAGACAACAATTGCACATTAACATCTCCCCACAGAGGTGCGGCAAGGCTGCATGTTGCCTTTGGTGAACAGAAAATATGGGTAGCAGGTGATTTTTGAGTTAATAAGATCTTTCAGAAACAAAGCTCTTTCAGCAGAGGTAATACACCCCCCCTCCTTCCTTTCCCCTCCCCTTCCCCCAATGTTCCCTTATTCCTATTCCAGGTGCTTCTCCTTCTGGAAAGACATTTATCATTTCTCCATCTTTGACGGTAGATATTTTTCCCCCCCCTCTCTTGCTCTCTCATTTTATCTTGCCCAAGGGGTCTGTGCTACCTTTTATTAGCTGACACTTCACTTCTGCAGATGGAAATGACACTAATGGAATGTGGCTGAGGCTTTATTACAGAAATGCTGTTCGCCCTGCACAAGCAAACCTCCAAATAATCTTGTGGGAAAGGAATAAACCTTGAAGGCAGGCTCTGCAGATGAAAAAAACAACAGGAGGAAGGACTGATGGGTTAAGGAAGGAGGAAGGAGAAAAAAGCAGGGAAGAGAAACAAACAGGCTAGGGCTTATTAATATGCCCAAACAGAGAGCAAAGGTAGTTTAACTTAGAACCAGCTGCATTTTATGTCCAAGTTACTGACAGAAGTCTCTAAGTGAGAAGATGGGACAGTGGCGGGCCTCTGCCTGGTTGGCACTCCTGCCATTGCCCCAGCTTCTCGCCTAAGAGCTGTGCCAGTAAAATAACTGTTAAGGATGGTGGATGATGCTGTGGAAGCTTTGGTGTTGCTTCTGTGAGCAAGCATAGGGCTTTCAAGCCAAAGGGATGTCCCACCAAGCGTGCTTGTGCTAACGCACGCTGACAGGCATGGGTCTTTTTGTTTTTCCTGAGCATGAAAACCCACCTGTGACATACTGAGAGGTAAACATCACTGTCCTCCTGCACTCTGGCCCCTTCTCTTCACAACTTTAGTGAGGTGGGAGCACCTCTCTGTATTGTGAGATGTTAGCACTGGCAAGGGACTCCTCAGGAGGCACCCTTGAATCTCACCCCTTGGCTGCTGTCAGCTCTAAACCCCAGGACATAATGATAAACAAATGATTGTGGAGATAAAGTGCTAAAAGAGAGTCAGACAATAATCATCTGGGAAGGGAGGAGGGCAGCTGGTTGGGGAGACTCGGAGGATGTGAGGGAAGTGACATTCGCTTAACAGCAGCCTCTGTTGCTGTTTTTCTGTATTATTGATGCTTGCTTTTCCCTCCCTCTTTTATTTTCATGGTGTGTCTGTTACATCTATGGCTCATTAGGCAAAAAGATGCTAATACTGTCTGTAAAGCTGCAGGATAGATACCCTCCCCCTCCTCTGTTATTCTCTGTGGTTTTTTGGTGTTGGTTGGTTGTTTTTTGTTTGTTTTGTTTTTTTTTTTGTGTGTTTTTTTTTTTTTAATTCAATATCTATTTTAGCTTTGTTTTGTTTCGTGTCATCTTCCTCTGGGTCCTTTCATTCATCGCATAGCTCAAGGGAGGATAATCTCAAGAGCTGGAAACTTTCTTTGCTCTCTTTCCCCTGCTGTAGGAATTCCTCCCACCTCTTAAACCTATTAACCCTATTTTAAAAAACAATTGGTTATGTGTTTAGAGATATTACACTGGAGAATGATTCTAGCAGGAGTAGCCTGTGCATTGGCCAGTTTGAAAGGGCAGAAACCCCAGATGAGGGACAAGAGTTAGCTAATCCAGTAAAATAAAGACTCAATTATGCTATGGAAACAGAAACATTTGTATCAGTCCATAGCAGAAAAGACAACACAGACAGCATGTTTGCAGCTGGTGCTCCCTGTTCACTTGTGGGCTCCCAGCCTGGTTGGCTTTTGGACTGATGTGAAAGAAGTTTTGTGGGAAGAAGAGTTTTTGGGCTGGCTCACCAAGGCAGTTGCCAGATCAGATGGACATTTCAGAGATCGTCAAACACTGCTGTGCTTCACCTTCCCTGAAGATACCTTCTGGTACAGATACAGAACTGACAGCCAGTTCTGTATGGGAGCACAAGTCAAATGTCTCCCTAGTTTTGAAAAAATGGGTGGGGAGGTACCACAGCAGCCTTCAAACACACGCACAGGAGCTGCAGAGAGGAAGGTGATCACTCTTCCTCATTTCCGCTGGGCATGGGGCAATCGGACATGGGCTGCAATGGCAGCAAGGACGGTAGCAGTCAGTAGGAAAACCGGTATTGTGAGACCAGTGCGGGAACAGAGCATCCAACACGGCTGTGTTGCCATCCCTGCAAGTCTTTAAGGGCTGTTTAAAGAAGCTTCTGTCACAGTATTGAGTCTTGCGACAGTGCTGTGGGTGTTACTTTGCCTTCAGCAATCTTTCTGGCTCTAGTCCAAAGGATGCTGTGCAGGTTTTTATCAGGGAATCCCCCTTATAAGTAACTTCTTTTGGAAGTAAGCCACTGCCAAATACCCTCATCTTTACAATGACTCTGGTTCTTCCCAGTGCAGCTACCACCCAACGGAGGAACTGCCTGTAGGTACATGTGTGCAGTCACCCTCACGCATCCATCATTTATCTGCCTTTGATTGTAGATGAGGATTTTATTTATAGCACAACCTTTCTTTCTTCCTTCACCAAAGCACTTAAGGGTATTGTACATCATCATAATAAAACCCATTACAATAAAATACTACCTCTAAAATCTTTGAAAATGAAAGCCAGGCAGAGGAAGTCCAGAGGAGGTGGGAAAACAAAGGGTAGGAGGAGAGAATGGGCAGTTTACACATCTGAGGTACCAGAATGGCATGGCCATATTGCAGCTAGAGCCTGGGGACCGTAAAAAGGTCTTGACAGTGAAATGGGATGAGACAGAAGCAGAAAACACTTTGATAAAACTGGGGGGGGGGTGTGGGGGTGGTGGTGGCAGGGGTTGGTTAGCTGTGTTAATGCACCCCGTACCTGGGAACAGTTTGGAAGAACAGCTAATGCTCAGAGAGAAACTGTACCTCTTTCCTGATCTTTCCCACCTTTGTCTAGTAAATGCTTCCTTGTGGGAGGAGCTGGGGTGAGTTTGAGGACAGAGCTTGTATCTATCGTGTAGCCCACCATGATAATGTGGCTGCAGATCTGGGCTGTGACAGTGGGATGTATGTACAGATGGGGACTAGACCTGGCGCAAACGATCTTCTTCATTTTTTCCCCGCTATTCTTTTTTTTTTTTTACTTCCTCCTTCCCCTTATTTCTGGAAGTCTTTTGTGGATGAAAGAAGTATTTCATTTTCAGTTCTCAAAGCTATTCTTTGGTGTAGTTAAGGCTCTTCTGCACACCTCTCCCCTGAGCAATGTGTCTTTGTGCTTCTTGTTTAGGCTAAGAGACACACAGGCGGCTTCACCTCCCTTGTCCTCTTCTGTTATATCCAGATATGTTTATTCCCAAAGCCTCGCGCTGTTCTCTCGACCGTTTCGGGCAGCCAAAGTCTGGCTCTCTGGTGGGAGGGCTGTGTATCTGTGACTGGACTCTGCCCACAGCAGAGGCAGTGCTTGTTCATTGTGCAGTCATGAAGAGACATCAGGGAATATGCTGACCTTGTTTTAATTAATGAATAAGGGGCTAATGCTTCTGCATGACGCATTAGATACAGAAATGGGATCCAACACTTCTACATTTAGGGTAATTGAAAATCTGAGACATTTATTATTTTGGGCACACTACAGTAACTTGGGTCTTTAAATCTTAAATTAATTATTTCAGACACTTACAGGAAGAAAACAAGTGGCTGGAGCATAAGGAAGACTCAAGCAGTCTGTTAACTGGCCATCCCAAGGAAGGGCTTTACTGTTATGTGCTATTCCCTGTCTGAAGGTGAGAGACCTGGGGAACTAGTGCTGGATCAGCAAACCATGGATCTTTGTTAAGCGTTGGGGTGTGCTGGCAAAGACTCTTCATCAGCAAAATGCCTTGCAGGACAATGTCTGAGGAGAAGGTGCATCAAAACAATACCTGGGCTGAGGGACCAGCCAGATCCAAGAGTTGTGGCTCAGGCAGCTGCTGGAGCGTGTCTCTCGAGCATGTACAGCTGGAGGAGAGCAGACCTGGGCCATGTGCTGGCAAAGGTGCTGCGCCGGAGCTGAGAGCTTCCCACAGTTTAAAGCCGATACTGTGAGCTGGGGTGAGCCATTACCCCCTCTGTTCCCCTTTACCAGAGATGAGAGCCCCTCCTGGGTCAGGCTTTTTTCTCAGCGATGTTGATGGTGACGTTTGCGCGGTAGCTGAGCAGCGCTGCGGGCAGCCCCGGCATGGCGGCTGCAGCCGTGCACAGCGCACAGCCCGGCTGTTGCTTCTCCCCGAGCTCCTCGGAGGCCTCCTGGGGTTACTCAGGTGAGCAGAAACAATCTTCTGTGAGAATCGCTTTGCCATTCAGGTGCTCCAGACTGTAACAACCTGTCATTACGGGCCTCACCTGTTATTTGTCTGTATAGCTGCTTGCACAGTTAAGGGGATAGATATGTAATAACGAGCCAGCTAAGTAAAGGGATTGGAAACCAGGCTAATAAAATCCATTTCCCTTAGCTGCTCTGTTACAGTGGTACCCCAGCAAGAGCTTTTTGCTTCACAAACAAGGAACCACATTAAGTTTCACTCTAATATTTCAAAACAAGCAGGCAAGCAACTGTTTGCTTCAGCATCCCCCTCGTCCTCACGTGTGAACATGGGAGGGGGTGGCACAGAGAGGTACAAAATAGAACAAATACGTATGGGGTGGTCAAAGAGAAATCCAGAGGAAATACAGAAAAGAACTAGAAAACTTGAAATACCTATGAAAGTTATTTTTCAATGCTCCACTTCATCCCTTGCCTTAGAAGCCTTCCAGGATCAGCACCCCGTAACATATGGCTACCTCTTATTTTAGATGTAATGACTTTTATGTCCCCACATGGAAGAGATCTACAGGCTTGAATGGAGAGCGAGCACTTTGCTGTTGAATTGTGGAACCCATTTGCAGATGATAATCATTATTTCCTAATGCTGTTTAGGCTGGTTCCACTGGTGCTATGGAGAAGGTGTTGGCTGGAGTTTTGGAGGCAACCCTATGCAGTGTCACCTTGGTTTGGGTTCAGAGGGTAATAGGGCTGTGCTGGCTGTGCCTCTGTTGCATTCATGAGGACAGCCTGTAAGAGGTCAGGGAAAGGGGGATACAAGAAAAGAGGGAAGATAAATTACAGAGCTATAAGAGATAGAGCATAGTGATATTTTCTCCCCACTTTCCCATAGCTGTCTAGGTACAATGGATTCCTGATGAGAGTAAGTGTGAATTTTCTTGGGTGGGAGAAAAGATGGGAGAAGGGAAAATGCAAATATCTAACTTTAGGGAGTGAAACAGTATGTCTAAGCCAGGATGCCCAAGCTTCAAGCATAGTTGTACTGATCTTCGAAGAGGTGTCTTTCTCCATTAACCATACAGGGAGGCAAAGATTATTGATTGTAACCCCTAAGGGCACATAGAAGTCCTACCAAAGTTTCCCATTTAACTTTTCTTCCGTCTTCCCCTTTTTTTCTTTCAATCCTTTAAAGTGTAATCAAAGAATTGCTTTATTCTCCTCTGGATGGCGCGTTTCATTTCTAATTAGGTAGTTTTCTACTTTCAGCTGCCACAGATCGGATTAAGAATGTTATATTTGAAATCAAAGTGGTGGTAACAGGGGTGGCGTGCTGTCAGAGATGTGTGCTCACTGCCATTCAGGCTGGGTGGAAAAGCCAGAGGGAAAATAAATATAAATAGCAACATTATGATGTCCTTGACGGGCTGTGTGCAGGAAAGAGCCTTGGCCAGAGCCATTATCACAATGGGGTGACAAGAACAAGGTTTGCTCCTTCAGTTCTTTCCCACTTCATTCACATTTCGTTCACAATTTTCAAGTGAGAGACACCCAAATACATCCTAAAACCAGGAAGTTCGAGTATTTCATGGTCAGTGTTGCCTCAAAACAAGACTAACAGTCATTTTAACTCTTCTGCCATGTTAGCCTCTATTAAATCGGTGTTACTATTCCTAAGGGGCAGTCTTGCTTTTTCTGCTTTGATAAAATCCTCACTAAAGTCAGTGCATGCATCTAAAATTTCCCAGGAACTTACTAAGCAATTTCTCTCAATAATATTTTCAGATTTATAAAATACAGCAAAAAGTGCTCTTTCCTTTTAGCCGTAATCTGCCTCTTCCAAAGTGCATGATAAGAAGTCAAGGACAAATAGACGGATAGTCTGAAGACTGGCTCAATCACTGCATCTGTACTAAGCGTTCCTGTGCCTGCCTGGGAATGACAGTTCAATTTCATGAATCCGAAGTCCAACACCTCCCACTGGCGCTACATCACTTGTTGTTTCTTTCCTTTTGATTTCTCTTTGAAAATCCCTGCTCATTTCATGGCCAGAGAACCCCCTCCTCAGTCCCCTCTGTTCATCAGAGCCCTCCATAACCTGGCATAGGATGAAAGGACTGTATAGATAATTTATGGGAAATCAGTAATTGAATCTTGGCTGTTCTCATAAATCATATCGCCTAGCTATCAAACAGCTGTGGGTAGTGTAACATATTCCAAAACCTGCATAATTGATGCTTCCTTTGCAATAGTCCAGCACACAACTGATGATTTTACTTAGGCTTTTTCCTTCCTCCCAACACTCTTTTCCTTTTCCAATGAGGAAAGCTCAGCTCTCTTGTATCTAAATGGACCTGTAAACTGAATGGCCAAAGACATTAAGGAAAAAGTGCTGATAAAAGGAGAATGTAATCCAGATTGATGGGCAAAATGAATCCTTCGTGCTTTTTCTTAAAGGGATTGGGAATGATAAAAGCACCTGAGGAGGGAAGCTTTATCTCTGAGACTGGTTTATGGCTTGTTTATGCAATAGAGAAGTGCTTATGAAAATGGGACTGTTGTAAGGGAAGCTAGTCACACCTGGGCTCCTGCCAACAGCAAACACACCACAATGTGCACCGGTTGCCTCAAGGCTCTTGCTGAAACCATCCCCTTAGCAAATCCTGAAAGCAGATCCTCACCAGCTGTGGGCTGAGTTCAAGTGCCAGTGAAGTGCTTTAAATTTATTTCATCCAGGTCCTGATGTGGATCTGAATGCTGGTGTCTGTAGAGGCAGCTCATGAGTGTTTCCCACATGCTGTTTTCCTCTCCATCTCAGCTACTGCAGGAGCTCTGGTGAGTTAATGAGGCCAGAAAGGTTGAGAAAACCATGCCTGAATGTCCAGCACTGGGCAGATGTAAACTCGGGCTTTTTGATAGTGTCCCCCAGGATGTGATCCTGCTGTGAAAGTAACTACTGACTTCACCTGCTTTGGGTTCTGGAGCTCACCCTGCAGCCCAGATGGTCACACGCTGTCAGTGTGTAACAAGCTGTTACAGCGAGAGCTTTTCTGCTGTTTGCTAGCAAGGGAGAAGAGAGTTTTTGTGCCCTAGCTAACCCCGCCTCTACAGCCCAGGGCTGTGTGCTTTGTGGCTGAGCCTGTAACAGTGTCTGCAGCTGTCATAAAAACCTGCAGGCTGTCTTGTGCACTAGAGCTGCTGTAGAAAATGATGCTCTGTTCTGGCAGAAAAGAGGTCCTGCAAGCCAGGACCAACGCACATCATCAGTGATGTGTGACTTTTCCCATCCATTTAACAAAGGTGTTTGCTGAGGCCTGTTGGAAATGTGTGGCAGATTTACAAGATCCAGAGAGACATGGTAATATAGCGGTTGGTGTATGCTGCTGCTAACTGGGTGTTTGCTTAAGTCCACTGTAGTGCCTCTTAAACACAGAGAAACCTGCATAAATTACCCCATTTTTCCTGAGGGGAAAATGATTTTGCTTTCTGTTGATCCCAGTTTGGAGCTTACGGGCTCTTTGTATAGGAGACCAAGAGACCTGAGGCCAATTTGTCTTGAAGAAGTACTTTCAGGGTGTGCCTCCCTTAATGTGCTAGTTTGGCTTCGGGGGCATGCTCTGAAGGAACTCTCTTGATAGTCCCTGCCTGTGTGCTCTGTCTGCCTTGTAGAGTGGTGTGGAGGCACAGGGAAGCAATGGTTCTGGAGAAAGGACCAAGTTTTATCCCAGTGAATCCAGGCTCAGTCCAGCTGGTTGGTTGTAATGTGACACAATGGACCTTGGAACTGAACTGCAGCATAGAGGAAAGGTACTCTCTTAGCTGAGTTAGAGATGCAAACTTTTTCAAAGTTCAGCTTTAAAAAAAATTGGCTACTGTTTTTATGAAGTACTCACCAAAAAGTAGCTCCCAACCAAAAGAGATTAACAGTTGCTTATACTTAGCCATAATTCAGCCTGGAGTGATAAGAGGTTCCAGTAGGCTGTGGACTCCTCCCAGGATGTAGCTGGAGCATCTCTATTCTGCATCTCTGCCATGGTCCAGGACACTTGCTCAAAAATGTGTCCTTTTATCTAGTATTTGCCCATTCTTATGTGGGTGCCCTGTTCACCAGCACTGTTGTCAAAGGGAAAATCAGAAAGATGCTCTGAGTTTTGGAGCTCTGTCCCAAGATTTAATTGAAATGATTTTGCTAAATTTGTTTGCCTATGTCTAAAATGAGAAAAGTCCCCTGAAGGGAATAAGACTTTTAAATTATACCACTACTGAAGAATTTACATGCTCTGAATTTTAAGTTCTGGGTTTAGTTGCTTGCTTTAGTTGCAGGGAAGCCATATGTAGATTTTCTTTTTCTCATGGCCGTCAGAAAACACTGCCTTCAGTGTCCCCCACAAGTACTGCTGTAGAGCTGTCTCATCATGACTTTGTATTTCCAGAGAAGTTTTCATAAATTCACTCCTTTCTTCTGTGCTTCCTGCAGCTTTCTCCAGGGAGGAACCCTGTGACCTGTCCTAACCTCTCCTCTCAGCAGTGCACAAATGTGGGATGCCAACCTTAGAGAAAAGATCACAAAACTTTGTTAAATGAGGTGACTCAACAGAAACAAATGAAGTGGAAAACACCAAGTGACATGCCATGGGCTGCTTGCACATGTCAGTGGGAATTTCAGTAGTTTTATTATCAGTCTGTAACGCTTTCCTGAGGAGTGGTAGGGAGGGTTTGAACTGCAGATATCAAAAATGATGAGGGACAACACTGCATTCCAGGGAAAAGAGGGAATCCAGAAGTAACCACATCACTGACTGTGAGGAACAGAACTGCAAAGTGCTCCCCATGGCCACAGCTGTAGCCCAGCTCGCCCACAAGTGACCACTGCAGCCTGCTCTCCTCTGCAGTAGCGCAGCGACTGCAGATCTTGCAGGGAGGCTGCCGCAGGGGGAAGTGGCAATGAGCTGGGCTACCTTTCGTATATCAGTCCCTCCCAGAAAAGTTAGCTTGGGTCTCGTGCTGGCTTATTTACTTCTTACAGTTAGATTATAAAATCATTAATAACCCAGCTTAATTACAACTGGTTTTCTTCAGTTGCAGTCTAATGTAAAAGATTCCAATTAAGGTTCATTACACTGAAGATCTGTGGAGTCTGTTTTTTCACTCTTAAGATCATCCAGAACAATGAGAAGACATACAGATGCTAAGTTTCTTTTAAGGGCTGTATTTTAATTAATTTCGGCTTCTGAAACAATTAATGGATTTACTTGTAGTATCTCGGGAAATTCATGCTCATCTCTAGAGAGCCAGTGCGGTGAGCTCAAGGAAGATAGGCGGCATTTCTTATGTATTACTGGGAACCAAAATCTTGCCTTGAATACAGTGTGGAGCTCAGCCTGGGAATTTAAGCTTGGTGGCTTCGCCTGAAAAGACTGAAACTTCCCCCAAGGTAAAGCAGGTGAGCCTCTGGTGCTACCACAAGCAAATATCTCTTAGAAATGCTGGGAACTTCCCACCTCCCCGGATTCAGCGGAGGGGGGCGGTGCTTGGTGCGGTGGCAGAGCGTGTGGCAGGGATGGTGTGCCACCGTGCTGCTGCAGGGACAAATCCAGCACTAAAGACGGAGAAGCCATTTGCTTCCTTCAGCCTGCCACAGCCTCCAGCAGGGAAAGCATGATACCGGTTGATCAGCCCCCCTGGAAAGAGACCTTCCTCCAGCTTGGTGAGAGTCTTGGCACCTTTTTGCACCTTCTGTGGTTGTTGAGTTCCTGGTTGCTTGCAGCTCTGCCATGGTGAAGCGTGCTGGGTTCCTCTCCAGCTGGAGGCAGAGGGTCATCTCCTGGTCCTCAGGCTGCAGTGCTGAGTAGACTGGAGTTCTCTGCCATACTGCAGGCTTCCCGTCATGCCTCTGGCAGATTACTTAATCTCCCTTTGTGTCTTCTCCCCTTCAATGAAAATTACTCTTTCTTTCAGCAAAATGTGGAGAGAGCTTCAGACAGCAAAGTCTTATTGATCATTTGCTTTGCTGAGGCTATGATGCAAAGTGCTGTATGGACACAGGTACAAAGGGAGGAGGCAGATTCATTTGCCTTGTATACTGAGGAAAGACAGATGCTTCCATTACTTTTAAGGGAAAGTTTCTATTCCATATTGTTTTCAACATCACTGACAGCAGACTCTTCTGAGAAACCAAATTTATAACGTGGCAGGTTTCCCTTTTCAAGCTGTTGAGTAGATTAACCACAGACCAAGTCTTGAGACTGGTGGTTTCTCAGTCTGCTGTGGATAGTACCCTAAATCGGTAACATCTGTGGGTTGAGGGATGAGGTGGAAGGGTTTCATTACTTGTTTCAAAACGTTTTAATATTTCATATGATTTGTATCATGGCTTGCTGGACACTATAGCAATGCCTGTACTTTGCTGCTTGGAGCATAATGCTTTGCACTAATATTCCTCCTCATTTTAGAAGGTTTGTAGAAGCTTGGCTCTTGCATTTTCTATTGTGTGCTGTGGAGCAAAATGAAGTAGTTCATGGCCATTTGCTTGACCTTGTGTCAAGTTAGGGGAGGAGATAAAGAATTGATGTAACTCCTACAGAGGAAGGAAAAAATTTAGCCTGATGTTCCTAAATCAAGGACCAGATCAGCATTCTCAGTAGAGCCCTGTAATATGGGGTGGCTGTTCTGGACCCAAACTGGGTTTAGTGAATGGTCCCAGGACAAGATCTGAGGCTGGATTTAGTGCTTTAATAGAAATCTTGAAACTGCTGCTCTGATGTGACTCAGTTTGAAAGTCAGATGATGTTTTGTGGTAGCAATTAGGATCTGTTTACAGCCAAGGAAATAATTGGAAATTGTGCTCTAAAGGGCCATGTTAAATGATGTAAATCCTAGATGACTAGAAAGCCAAGTGATTGGGAAAAACTCTAACACCCTTACAAAGAGGGTCTGCTGAATTTTCCGTAGCGGCAGCTGCCTCTGGACTTGTATTGAGCGGTATTAACACGGTGCTGCAGGTAGTCAGGGAGGAGCAGTGCAGAGGAAGGCTGCCTGCTGGACGTGCCTTAGAGTGGCCTGTACGGCTAGAGCAGCGTGCTGAGTAACTCCACAACATTTTCTGTTCTGCTACAGTGCAGCAAGCATGCTCTGGGGTATGGCAGGAGAGGGAGCGCGTTGGGATGGAAGCCGGGCTGATTTGCCATAGCGCTTTGCAGCACATTGCAGGGTTACAGAGCAAGCGTCTGCAGTGCAACAGCATGTCCTTTGGCAGCTGTGCCAGAGCTGGCTTTTTTTCTGCAAGCAAATGTAAGCACCCTATTCCTTCTAAAGCTGGAAAGAAGCCCTGAGCAAAGCTTCAGCTGTCTGAGGAAAAATGAGCTACGCCTTCCCCAAGCAGCAGTGCAGTCGGGTGCTGAAGTATCATAAAGCCAGACAAAGAACAGATTATTTCCTTTTTTAGCCTACTTCTCCCTCCTCAGATTTATCCTGTGCAGTGACCCTCCTCTCAGCCTGCAAGAAGCCCCATCCATTGGCAGCAGCCTGCTTGGCTATGCTAGCATGTGGCATGGCATCTGTATAGCATGTTCTCCAGGGGTTGTAGCTTAATCTTCAGCCCCACCCAACTCACCTGATTTTCCACAACACTTAAATACAGGTTTGAACTCTAGCTTTACTCCAAACCAAGCCTATTTGCTTTTTAGCCTGGGGCTATCATGCACTCAGTTTCTGCTGCATGGGTCTTGGTGTTTCAAGTCACTCAGTTTAAGCCCAGCTACAAAAGATGTAGTGAGTGCAGATCTCTGGTCTCGAGCTGCTCTCTAGCCTTCTGGTCTTCTGCCACTTTACAGCCTTATTTGCTCCTTTCCTGGCCCCACTAGGTTTCCTGCCCTTCTCTCCAGGTCTCTACTTCTGACTCTTGCAGGGATTCCCTATTCTGTCTTGCCATACAGCCACAAAAGTCTCCCACTTGGAGGCCTTCCAGCTTCTGTTTCTTTCCTTCTGCTCTCCCCTGTGTGTTGTTCTCAAAAACAAAAGGGAAAGAATAAAAAACATCGAGAAATTCTCTTTGGGCATAGGCTGGCATTTTCAGAAGCACCTCTAGCAATGAGACAGCTGCGTCTGGTGGGTTGAGTAAAGGATTTCCCCACCTAGTTCTCTCCATTACCTGTGAAAAAGCATTACATGTTTAAAAGGGCAGTAGCTGCTCCCAAGCAGAAATGCTTCAGCCAGTGTCCTGTGCAGGGAATACAACAGTGCTTGAGCAGAGAGCAAGCTGACTCCAATAAAAACAAGGAGCCTGGATATTGCCTTAATAGCACATCAGGGTTATTTTGTCACCAGTCTTTTCCCACCCCATTACAATGCAGTGCTCCACAGCTGCATCACAGTGCAAGCAGCAGCCCATGTGCATCTGTATCTGTTTTTGTTTTTCTCCTCTCCTTCAAAATGATACAGGATTTAACTGTGATTTGGAGAGCAGATCTACTGCCAAGGCGGTTGGAGGAAATGCTGGAGAGGGTGATTCTGGCTGGGATCCTCCCCACTCAGGACAGTTTGTCTATGAAAGCCCCGGGGAGAACTGCAGCTGATGGACGAGGCACGAGCTGGCAGAGGTTGAGCTCTCCTGTGTCCCTTCTCTCAGCTCTTCTAGTTCATTAATTTACTAAAGACATCAATCTATGCCTGGGCTTGGTGGTGGAGTAAGAGCAGAGCTTTGCCTCTCACCATGTGTAGCCATGCTTGTCATGATGCTAACTTGATTTTCTTCCCCTATATACATCTTACTGTCAGGTAAACTAGGAACATTTTTAACTTGAATCAAAGGGCAGCATGTTTTTTGGAGGTCTATGAATGGAAGTGGTGTGTTTGCAGGCTCTGCTGTCCATGAAGCATTGTGGTGGACCGGGAGGTGTGGTGGCTCCTTAGAATGGCAGAAAAAAAAGAAGTAGATGCTCTCTGACATGAGTTTGGGAGACAGTAAATGCCGGGGATGAGATCCAAGTGAAATTTTCTTGCACTCTGGAGCCAGGCAAGAGTTCACTGTTTGAGGAATCATTAGAATTATAGAATTGTTTAGGTTAGAACAGACTTTTAAGATCATAAAGTCCAACTGTTAAGAGTCCTAGTGCAACTGTGTGAAGTCAAAGTTAATGTTATTCTATAGTTCATTTCCTTAAGTTACTTGCTTTGGTTATTTCACCCAGTCTGAGTATTACGGTATCACTTAGAGAAGGCCAAGATTCTCTCTTACCACTGTCTTGTATTTTACTCTGTCTTAATATAACTTTTTGTACTAGACTCCTGAATACACCTGATTTTGGCCTCTTTTGTACCAGTTTCATGTTACTGTAGCCACAATGACATCAGTAATTTTCCTCCATATTCATCACAACATACTGTAAGAATGGGGCCTCAGCTTTATATCCAGTGATACATATTTATGTTCTGCAAAGATGTCTTGCCGTAGGATACCCAATCCAAGATGAATTGTGAGTCTCTTCTTCTCTACTCAGGAAATTACCATCTACAAGGGCACCCTGTCAAAAGGAGGGAGAGAGTTTACAGTGATATGCAAGTTACATTTAAGAAGAACTGAAAATCTCAGCCAGCATAAGGCAAACTCTAGAATCAGCTGTCAGAACAGAGCAACCTTTAATATTCATATATCTATTCAGGATGCATCGCTGCATAATGTGTATTGCAGTCATCAAATACACATGTTTAGCACCTAGAAACAGTAAAATAACTTGTTAAAGCTAAAATGGAAATTACAGGATTGATTTACCTGTGCACTTCTAGTTGCTTTATGCCAGACTGGTGATATGAAGGAGGCATAAACCTCATATAACTGGCTGAGTAAATTAGATTAATGTCTTGTTCTCCTTTTTGGAAAGGTCTAAAGCAGACAAAATGTACCCTGAGCCTGTACAAATTCCTTTTCTTCTATGTCTGTTCCCCTGCAGCAGTTTTAATGATCTTTCTGGTTTTAAAAAATATCTTTTAGTGCTAGTTTGTCCCCCTTTGCTGAAGGAAAGCTGCTAGAAGTTGAATGCCGTGAGAAGCCCACCTTCATTCGTAGTGCACGCCTTGCAGGCTCTGCTTGGCCCAGCTTTTACACTCCTGTGTGCAAGTCTGTTTAAACCCTCTGTAAGCACAATGTTATAAGAATTCCCACTCATCCCTGTTCTCCATCTGCTGTTGCACAGCGGCAGCTGTAGGAGCACAGGTCTCCCAAAAGCAGCAGTCTGTGCTGCTTTAGCAACACGGTTCCCTCCTTCCTCCCCTGCAAAAGCAACAGAGCATGTAAAACAATTTTGGCAGCTAAATGTGGCCTGTGGGCTTGCAGTTGGGCAATGGTGTTATGTGCTCAGGTAGGGGGTTTATGATACGTTTGTTTTATGTGGCTGTCTGCACGGAACTGTGTTTTGCTCCATGTATAAAAATATAGATCCTCATGTATATTTTCATCTGTAAATACTTTTTCTGAGAAGAAAAAGACGGAGTCTGTGCAATTTACTGTGATTGCATTTAGCTGCTCTTCGTTATAGTCCATTGAATAATTTCTTTGATTTTTCTTTTTCTAACACTACTGAAGTTCTCATTCTAGGAAAAAAGAATCCTAGTCTCTCAATTTAAGAGACTTTGCTAAGAGAAAATTGTTCAGATCACGTCTTGGTCTCCTCAGCATGATGTTGTCTTTGTAAAACCTCAGTATTTGTTTGATGAGTGTTAGTGGCTCATATAGACAGTTACCTGAAACTCACATTGGCAGACCTATAGGCAGGAAATTTACCCAGTCCTTGGTGATGTAAGTGCCTGTGGACACAGGCAAGGGACCAGGGAACTGAGGGCTGAAGGTGAATCCATACGAAGGAGAGTCAGCTCTGGCCTGGGTTATATTGAATGTACATGGTAGATTGTACTGTTATCAGGGAATGAAGCTGGGAGAGGAGCATGTCCAGCTGTGGGTGCTCCTGACCCTGGTTCCAACCCAGTCCATTTCTCCCTGTTCTCTGTCATGTTCATTCCTTCATATAGCCAGTGACTGCTGGTACCAAACCCAGGCAGACTTTTCTTTTACCACTCTATCTTTTGAAGCTATGGACCGTGCACGTAAAATCTAGTTGGAAAAGCATCAGATGTGTGCTTTACCACCTCTCTGAGTTATAGTGGAAACATCCCTGGGTTGGATCCAGTTGTGCAATTAGTAAGTAGGCAGGAGTATGAATTCCCAAAAACATTTACAGCTGATGGGCCTCTTTTGCTGGCATGAGTTGTGCCCTGAAGCATTTGTTAAATTTAATTGGACCAGAGGATCTGAGCAAGTGCGTTGTGGGAGGGAGAAAAGCAATGCCATGGGTGTGTTCCCACTCCAACGCAATCCTTCTTGGGGGAGATACGGGGGCTTTTTTTGTCTGACAGGTTGGGAAGAAAGGGATAAGCTGAAACTGGATGATTATATTATGTGAGATGATGATGCCTTTTAGGACTCAGCATAAATCTGAGTTGATTCTGGCCATCATCATTATGCCAATTCACATGGTGGTTACTGAAGTAAAACCACCAAAGTGGCTCATCAGTGGGAGAAGATGTCAGCTGCTACCATACAAAGCAGCTGGACTCCTGGAGCTCCTGATCCAGGAATGCAATCTTTGCCTGCACGCTGTGGTTGCAGGGAGTATAAAGGATGCTGTGGTTTCATTTCCTGGGAGACAGAATCATTTAAGAAATCTGACCTTACCTCTCTCCTTTTCTGCAGTGTCCGGAGAAAATTAACAAGGCATAACAGCCCATAATACTCTCATTTTAGCTGCAATCACAAATCTAGAATGTCCTCATCTCCATAGTATTGCGGTCGTCTTTATTATAATTGCATCAGGGGCTTATTTCTGGTTGGACACTTGGTGATCAGACCAAGAGGTTGCTGAAGGCGGTCATTTCCCGCTGCTGGCTAATAGCCACAGCTCCCGGGGAGCCGGCCCTTGGCAGGGAAGCTGGTAGGAGTCATTTCAGAGGGGCTGCAGCCCCCTCACTGCCCTCCAGGCAGCGTTTTAAGTAGCATAATTTAATTAAAAATTAATATGCAATCAGAACTGGTACACAGCATTGCGCTGCCATATTTAAACAACAAATTAATATCTTTATTCGAGAATTTCCTATTTCAAAGAAATTTACATTAAGGTTATACAGTTTTGAGTCCAATTCTGCACGTTTGTGTCAGCCAGCTTTGGGCCAGGAGGATTGCAGGAGCACTCAGATATGTGCATGTCTGTTTGAACCAAGTATTTAATCTTTTAGTGGCTTGTCCATCTTTAGATGCACCCAAGATAAGAAGAAAGACATGCCAACATATCTGGCTCATGTTTGAAATTAAAGGCAAAATCCTGGTCCCAATTAATTTAATTTCAAAATTCCCAGCAACTGCAACAGGGCCACACTTTCACTGGAAAAATTAATTTTCATTTGGTGTGCCTCTCTCCAAACCTTTCCATCTACTGCACCTGAGTGAAAGCCTATGAGGAAAAGCTAATATTGACAAAAAGATCCACATGTGTCTGTCTTAGGTCATTTCACTTCTTGGCCTCTTCAGCTTCCCATGGCCCTGAAGACAAGGAGAAGTTCACTCATCACTAGAGAGAACATCAATACGCTTCAGCTGGTTGTGGCTACTGGCTGGAGATGCTGGCTTTTCAAACAGCACTATTTCACTTTCAGGTACAGCCGAATGACACACTCGGTTGATTTGCGGTGTTCCTGCCAGCAGCTGGGTGTGTTAGGTGGTCTGTCTCCACTATAAATCGAACGGGGCAGGACGCTCAGAGTGGAGTGACAGGCTTTCAGACAGCAAGATCTTTGGAGAAAATAGTTGTTATACAAACAGCCGCAGGAAGGCACCTACTTAGGGCAACATTGAGGAACAGAGGTAAAGGAGTTTGAAAGGGACAACAGAAAGAGGAAAAGGTTAAACCGAGAAGTTGTGCACAAAGTCTGTGCGTTTTTTACAAAACTTCCAGATGTGCAAGGTTAACACACTTGCAGTCTTCCAAACCTTTGGCCAAAAACTCTCCAGCAGGTACAGAACCGCCATCCACTTGCCTAAACCAAATATGCCACCAAAGGTAGAAATTTGGACAGGTTTGCCTTGTGCTTGCTAGAAAGCTTTGCCCTTAGTTTGTTAGAGAGATGCAAACTGGTACCAAATACCCCATTGAGGCTTAGCGAGCAAATTCCAGGTTTTGCAGTAGCTCAGTGGCCGGGGAAGTCCTGCAGAACCTGTGGGATTTGCAGTGGGTTTGGCAGAAGAGGGTCTGCTGTTCAGTGAAAAGTATTTCCAAAATGCTTCCTGATACTATGAGGATTAGTAACAAGTGTGTGAAGCATGTTCTGCTGTAAGCTGCATGCCAAAAGGAGGTATTGTTTTCCTCAGTTGTCTTCCAAACCTTTCTTCCTCCCCCCCCCCCCGCCTCTCTCTGCATCTCTTTCTTTTTTCTGGTTGCTGTCCCTCAGGGGAAATGTCCTTCTGAGCCAGAACAAAAGACCGGGTGGATGATGAACTTTTGTTATTAGGATCATAAAGGCTTTTTCTCTTTTAATTTCCCTCTCTTCCTTCATATTTCATGTCCTTCGTTTCCCTGTGTGAGCCTTTGTTGGAGAGAACCACCAGGGCTTTACATCTTTTTCTCCATTCCGTGCAAAATCCTGTTTGGAGTTATACAGTGCCTGCCCGGAGGTGAAGGAACATGGGGTGAGCTTGAGGAAACCCTTTCATCTCCCACTGAAAATCCCTGAATTGGATTTTCACTCATGGTGGGCATCCCAAAGGATTACGGCACAATAATGTGGTGGTAGTGATTTTGTTTGAGAAGGCAGCACTTTAGATTTGTCAGGGAGTTTTGATGTCTAAATAAACCACCAGAAAGCCAGTATCAGAGCTGCTGGTATATTTCCAGCTCCACCTACCAGGACCAGAATGTGACTCGAGGCAAAAATTCAGCAGAGGCTCAGTCTCGAGGGTCCTGCAAGTTGCTGGCACTCTGGTCCTGATGTGGCAGAGCACCCTCAGATTGGCAGTCCCCTGAGATCACTCAAATTGGTTAAAAAACAAGCACATGCTTATGTGAACTGACGGATGGAGAACTCCATTGCTTATGGATGTTGGCACTTCCAGTTTAAATAATACTGCAATGGGGACCTCCTTCGGTTGGCAGGACAAGGATGCTCAGGAGAGGAAGAAATTGTTTCTGTGATTTCAGTGAGACTTTCCTTACTAATACTTTGCAAGAGCCTAGATCTCTGTCTTGCTGTAGGTGAAAGCTTTCGGTCATGATTTATCCATGAACAACCACATTGCCCTTATGATTATTGGTGCTTGATGCAGTTTTCAAGCTGTTTACTGTTATTGTGCGAGAATCTGCCTCGTTGTATACTTTGTACTGAAAATATCAGGCTGCGCTTCTGGTCGCTCATCTCGCACAGCACTGCTTCTGTTCTCTAATTGAATGCACACAGCTCGTGAAATAAAATTTCCTCTGCAAATGTTTCTGCTGACAAGTTCAGAAAGGGCTGTCTGGAAGCTTTCTTTGCTCTCTGTCTGAAAGGTATCTGTCCTAAAAAGATGCCTGCCTGTAAGTTTTTTGATTTAGAGTTTCCTTAAATATGACAGAATACAAAGAGGATGTAAATGAACTCATTATTTAAAAAAAAAAAAAAAAAAAAAAGGCAAAGAAAATAAAGAGAAAGCATCTCCTGATATGCTTTAGGTGATTTAGTAAGAGAAACTGCAGACAGTTTGATGCTGCTGTTTCTCTTGATGTTATACAGATACTTTTCAACTAACGTCAATGCTGAATTTTGATCTCTAGCATGTTCTTGCCACATTCTTCACTCACCTTAAACAAAAAAAAAACAGCAACAAAAAGGGTGTGTTTCTAACAGAGATCTGTTACTTGTCCTTAAGGCCTAAGTCCTTAGGATTGTTCCACTATGTTTTGTGTGATTTCTGAAAGAATGCATTTGTTACCTTGCACAGCTAGGGAATATAAAATCTGATGATTGGTGCTTTGATTCCTCTGGCAGGTTTATGTTGCCTCCTTATGACAGGCAATCCTTAACCAGCTGCTTATTTTGTGCTACATATATGAGCTAATTCCTGCCTGGTACCCAAAGAAATCAAATGCTCTCCTTTTCTTTGTGTTATATTTTTCTAGTTCAAAACAATTTAATCCTGAGGATTTACAGTGGGTCACTATACCTAGTAGTAGCTCGGTAGAGGCGAGATAAGTTAAAATACAAAAGCTTTGTGTCTATATTTCAAAGCTGAAAGCAGAGACAAGGTGCATGGATTGGGCTCCACATTGCAGAGAAATAATTTTGTAGTGTTTCAGACTCAGTCATAAGAGGAGGGAAAGGAAGAATCTATTTCTCTAATGAAGTAGGAGTCCTCTGCTTCTGTTTATCAACATTTAAAACACATCTCTAACTGTAATTTCCCGCATGCCAAATGAAATTCCTACCAATCACTCACTCTGTTGCTATTAGTGCTGTTAATAATGTAATTTACTCAACTGAAGGACTCCAACAGAAATATATAATAGGGAAGATCTACAACCCGTTCCCTGGAAAGATACATACAGTAAAAATTAGCTAATTATACAGGAGCTGATTCATAAAATCACAGACACCAAAGGCTGATGTTCCTGCACTGGCTGTGTCGACGGACCCTTGCAGGATTTCTTTGGGCAAGCTTGTCCCGCTCAGAAGTGAGCTACTGGGTCAGAGACACCATATACCGAATGGCTCGGGAGGGACACACAACACATGCTGCTGGGTTACAGCTCTCCAGTTCTCTCCTCCAGGTACCCTTAACTGCCATCTTTCCTGCAGCCATGTGATTTTTTCCAGTTCAATCCCACTGGATGAAATCATGCATGATCTGCCGATCGAGCGTCACAAGAGTGCTGATGAGCTTTGACTGTATAATCCTGTCTAATCCAGGAAGCTCAGGAAATTACATTAGATTATTTATACACAATAAGAAGGACCTCAGAAGGTTTAAAGCCATATAATTCTTTACACCTGAGGCAAAGCTAGGCATTGACTTTTCCCATTTCTTCAGTTTTTGTTGCTAATTATAAGGCTCATTACAGTGACAAGCTCATTTTGTACTTGTGGACTCTTGAACATGTGGCCCTTAACATATTTCCCAATTATTTATCAGTGCTGCTAACATCTGCTCCTCCACCCTTTGTGTTTATTTAAAATGTGTTCTTCAGCCACTGAAATGGCTGTGTTCGGGCCTCCCACAGCGAGGCGTGCGAGCTGTGCTGCAGCCGTGGGTTTTATCTGGGCTCTGAAGCAGTCAGCACTGGAAGAGTTGGAGAGTGGAATTTTGCAGCTTTAAGGAACTCGGCACATGGACAGTTACTGGAAAAAAAATCAGCATTTTATGTGTCCTGCAGTTCATCTATCACTAGTAATTCATTCTACAATGCATTAACTGACCTCCCTCTGTTCCTCTTGTGCAAGAGACAATCCTTTTTTCTTGCCTTCACTTCCCTATAGTGTGTCAAGGACCTTAACTTCTTCTTATTGCATTTTTATTTTCTCTTGTTTAGAAACTGAGTGTTTAAGGGCTAGTTTTCACAGCAGCAGAGCATATGCAGCAATAAACATCTTCTCCAGTTGATTAAGCACCATAGCTGAGTTGTTCAGCTTCCACAGAAGCTGTTTATTGTAAGTATCCTCCAACTCTGAGGACATCACTTTAATTATATTGCATGAGAAGGAGCAAAAACAATAAACCAGAACATTAGAAAAAATGAGAAGATATAATTTTCCTTCCCTGTGAGGAAGTTTTCAGTGAAGGTTAGAGTAGATTTTAGGGGTTTGCGTAGCTGGGAAGTATTCTTGAAAGCCCATTTCCCAGTAGGTGTTTTTTCTCAGAGGCTGCAGAAGACATTAAGGATAGGATAGGCCATTTCGACTGATCTTCTGAGGCCAGATTGTGAAGTCATTGTGAATCATGCTGGTGATTTCAGAGAAACGTATAGCACAAGCTCACTATTTGTCAGTCCAAATGACCTGTTTCCAGCTTGACCAGTGGAGAGTCTAGCCTTAACAGGATGATGGTGATGGGGGTAGCTTGCTGAGATTTACTTGCTATCTGCCCTGAAAGATGTGAAAACATTCATTTCCATTACTGCCATTCTGAACCCCTTTTCACTAGCTCCAGATACCAGTCTGGATATTTGTCTTTCCTACCATTTGTTTGAGAGGGGCAGTGAATTACTGTAAAAAGAAAAAAAAAAAAAACCAAACCAGCCATAGCAAGACAGGCATGGGACGACAATGTCAAAATGAGACATCTCAAGCACATCAGTCTCTTATTTCAGACACACACTTTGCATTTCCAAGCTGCCTGGTAACCCCAGCACTGCTAATGCCTTTGGCTTGCTTGATTGAGTAAGGTTGTTGATGTTTGAGTAAGGTTGTTGATGTTTGGCCCAGCATTTTCACTTGACTGGTCTCGAGGGAATCATCTGCATTATCTCAGAGGGTAACTTTTTTCTTTTCCTGAGTCTTGTGAGCATCTTCTCTTTTGTTAAACAGTTAGTTTAACTGTCAGTTAAATACTGCCTTAACTGAAACAGTTGAGCACTGCCTAATCTTCTAATAAGCTACAGCAATGAGGGCAATGGCAACAGTGGAAGTCTAACCTAAGGGCAGGCTTGTCAGGTTATTTGTGCCAGGTTTGTTGAAAGATTTGTGAACTTTCCAGAAAACCTAGTTTTGAACAAATCTGGGTTGTGTTAACCAGGTAAAACATTGTCTTCACACACCACTGTTCTGTCTCTGTCCCCTTCCTGCCCAGCGTCCTCTGAACCAAATAAACGCTGACAACTTTCATGGGGCTTTCAAAGGCTACTGATTTGGCATTATCTTCTTTTGAACAGGGGTTTTTACCAGCTTTAGTGAGAATGATTGGGAGGAAGATTAGACAGAGAGCAGAACAACAAAGTGTCAACAAAAAGGGTCAGCCAGCAGCACCCGCTCCCATGACCAAACTATAAGAACCACCTTCCTTGTCCTCCCACCGCATCCCCATTGCATTTTAATTGATACCTTCCTTACCTGCTTTCATACAAAAGCACTCCCTGCAAACACACACAGATACACACCACTACCATCTTTTTGGTCCTCTTTAAAGATCCTCTTTGTTGCAAATGCTGTTCGGTACAAAGCTGGTGGAGATGTGTGAATTTGCTCCTCCTGAGAAAGCGTGTTCCTAAAGCAAGAATACAATGTTTTTCTGGGGGCTGTGATCATCTCTTACGTGCTGGTGGGCCCCAAAGAGAAAGAGCCTGCTCTATGATCGTACACCATATTGTACACAAAATGTACAAATAAAAAACAGTGTGTAGTCATGTTACTTAATGCTAGCAATTTTTGCTATGTCTATGAATCTGCTGTCTTCTACCAGCAGCTAAATAACACTGACATTAACATTATTTACTCCTTGATGTCTGAAGAGTTGCTCTTTCTCTAGCCATTGGTGCAAGCATTTTGAGAACTGAGTGCTACCTTAGAGACAAGTAGAAAAGGAGACTGTGCCTCCCCAAGTAATGCACAGTCCCGTTGTGGGTTATTGCAAAGATGTGAAGACCCTGCAGGGTACAGCTTGCTGTTCAGAGCCTCACCCCAAATACTACAAACTTCCTGGTGGGAACTGCAGGAAGAACTGGAAGGACTCCTAAACTCATCACCAGGTGCATTGAATAAGATGATGTTAAATAAAACTGGCCATAGCCCTGATCCTTGTGGATCTATTGTTCACCCTCTTTCCCTGGATATGCCAGTCATCCCTGAGTGCTCCTTTTACACCTTTGCTAGCAAGTTGTCCCTCTGATTTGCTGGACTTGATTCTCAGTTTTTGATATGTCTAAATAACATCAGATATGCTGGGATATTTCTATACGTAAAATAGCTACGGGAAAACACCTTATAGTAAAAGCAAGAGAAAGTTCGTGGTCACTGAGGATTCCTCATTATTTTTCCTCTAATGTGGAGAAAAGTAGCAAAGCAGCAGCTTGTCTGTGCAGAGAAACTCCAAAGCAAAAAGCAATAATGAGGAGGAAACTGTAGCGCGGTGACTTTGAGATGCCACTGCTTTCTCAGTGATGGTTTGTGGCTCAGATGACTCCATCCCACCTGGAAAACAGAAAGGTGGCAAAACTTATAAGTTAGAGAGTCTGGGAATTACAGATTTTAAGGCTAGAAGGTGATCATGACTCATTACGTCTTACGTCTTTCATCTTGCCAGCTTACAGAGTGCAGACTTGCACTCCATTACATCTGCACAAGGCTCATCGCTTTTGTCTGATCATCCTACCTTGGTTTAAAGACTTTGAGTGAAAGAGATCTCCGCAAAGCTGTAGACAAACTGTTGTGGTGGGTAATTGCTTTTGTAAAAAGCAAATCTGACATTTGTTGTATGTGCTACTTTAGCTTTTTCTTCTGTCTCTGAAAGTATTTATAGCCCTGGGCAGTGACTCCTTTTCAAATGATTGTTTTACTCCATTTATTTGTCTTCTTCATTTGGAATATGTAAAGAAGCCCTACTATGGAATGTGTTATTTAAAACCATTTAGAAGAAAGTTAGTGTTTTCTCGTTAAAAAACTTGCTGTAACTATTCTTTTTCTGACAAGCTCTTCCTTCTCTTAATCTGAACAAACCTATGCATACATGCCCATACAGAGCTAGGACAGTTGTACATCTCCCCAGGATTTCCTTTTGCAAACTGCTGGCCACAAAACACTTGACTAAACTGGATTTTTACAGATGGCCATTCTTTCAATAAGGCTGTTAGGTTATAGTTCCTCCCTTCCCTGGTAATTGTCTCTCTTCTTTTAAAAAAAATTATTTCCTGCTGTCACTGGAGCCAGTGGTGCTCTGAAGACATGTAGGAACCATGAAATCCTCATCCTCGAGTGTCTGGATGTATTTTCAGACTGCAGGAATTTTTCTGATGGCCTTCCAACAGTCATATTATTGTCAAATTTTAATGCAAAAGTTTTGATTTTTACCATTCGCACAGTGAAACACCTTTTTACTATCATTTATCATAATTTCACAATTATATCCAAGGTCCTATTTAAATGTTGTAGAGAATCTGCCAGAATTGTGATATTATTGTCTGTATTGCTCTTTTGTTCCTGTTTGCAGCAAGTTCAGTGAAAATTTACTTATGCTCCTCATCTTATCGCAGCTACATTTTTGTCAGTGTATGGTACTGCCAAGAACAATGGTATAACACTTAATAACAGAATTTTGTCATAGTCTTTATCTCTGGAAACTCTTCCAGTTTATCATTTTAATAGCAAATGGCGTGTTTTACACAGAACTGATAAAAGTTCTTATAAGCCCCTCTTTTTTTTTTTTTTTTTTTTTCCCTTCTCCTTCTCTCTTTTCAGCCATTGCTTTCAGGAACACGCCTTCCTCCTCTTTTTAAAGCCAAGGTCAAGCCTGGTGAAAGATGCTGTGGGATGCCTCATGTGTCAGACATATGACACAGCACTTTGAGACAAAACAATACAGCAGCGTACAAAGGGACCACAACAAACTAACAGTGTCATGGTGATGAAGAAATAAAAGATGATGGGCTCTGATGAAAAAGTCCACTGAGAGTGTGCATTGCAGTTCAGGTTCCAGCCAGCTGGCAGGAAAGCGGAGAAGAGATGAAGGCTGCTTCTGTCTTATTTTACCATCCTTATTTCTCCTTTGTAGCGTGGGGAACTTAATCAAGTGTGATTTGTGTCTGTTCTTCAGCCAGACAGGTTTCAAAACCCAAGGAAACAGTCACATAACTGAATATGTTGAGAAGCAGCCCAGCACTTACTAGTAAATATATGACCATCTAGAGTGCCCACCTGTCCCGTATTGTGGAGAATGTCCTTTATTTGTCCCTTATACAGTAATAAATGACTAAATAGGCTTCTGATAAGTGCAAAATGTCTTTCCAATCTGTAGTAAGGGAACAGCAGTGTCAGGGTTTCAAGAGAGCATGAGGCTTCCTGAAGTGAAACCTGACAAAAAAGTTTTACATTTGTATTCCTCAGAATAAAATTCTTGAGATTGCTTCTGAAATGGGGAGGATGGATGGCTGTGTTGGTGAGAACTAACCTGCCATGGGGGAGGGGAAATAAGAAGTGATTGATGGGCTAAAGGGAAATGCAATATTGTCTAAGAAAAGGTCTGCAGTGAGTACAGGTATTTGTGGGTAGGCTAGTGCCTGGCTTGGAAAATTGTCTTGTCCATAGTAAGGCATGGATTTAGCTGAGATTTGCTTTGGTTTAGAACCTTCCCTCATATCAAATTCAAGGTGTGGAAATCCATGCTAAGTAGGAAGAGGAATAGAACTTTGAACTGTGCAAACCTGGATGACGTTAACCTCCGTGATGACTTTGTGAGGGTCTTGGGCCATGCACCATAGACAGCCTGAAGCTGCTGTCAATGACTTGCAGAGCATAATATGCTGAAAGCCGTGTCCTGGACGTACAGGTTGAACTCCTGGGAACTTGAGCCCCCAGACATGTGACACTGCTGCGTGTCACAAGTGTTTTCTACAGTCTCGTACAGAATGAAAAAGTTGAGAAGAACCTGCTACCTTAGGATGTACAAAATACTTTGATTATTAGTAATGAATGGATTGTTTGCAGCAACAAAATCTACCCAGATGAAGACATTGGCACTTATTTTTCAGGTTTTGTGAAGGATGTGTGTTCAGATGAGTCTGAAATGTTTCTAATTAATGTTATCAAAAGTGTGACGTTTAATTAACTCAATAACACATTGAGCCTAATGATAACACATTTTGATTCACTGCAGGCAGCAATAAGCTCTCCTGAGCAACTCCAGAGGTGGGAAGGACTGGGGGAAGGAGGAGACCTGTAGGGCACGTGAACACACTTTTTACTGAGGAAAGGCAGAGTGCTGAGAGAGCTGATTATGTTGTCAATCCCCACCTCACATCAGAGACATTTATAAACGAGTGCAGAATATCTGCTATTACATATTAATAACAATGATCTATTTTCCCAGACTTAATTTTTGTAACACTCATTTGCCGCTGAGAATAACAACAGAATGTATTAGTTTCATATTCTTGAGTCAGAACTGCTCAATGAAATTATGCTTTTTGACATTGAAACCTATTACAAACATTTTCTAAAACTGAATCAGCAAATGAATTTTTTAAATTTGAAATGGAAATTTCTGCTGTGTCATTCAGCTGATTGATAAGAAGTTATCCAGAAGAAATAATGCAAATGGGAAGGGGAGAGAACCGCACCTCTGCTGTGCTGTTACTGTTGGGTTTGCTAGCGTGTAACTGATTAGTCAGGTAGCAGCATGAAATTTTCTTCTCCACAATATTTATGTAAATTTAAATGCTTTTCAGAGACATCTTATTTAGTTAAAATAAATAAATAAAAAGAACTAAGATGAACAGGCACTGTGCTCAAGTATCCTGAAGATATTTGATTGTGCAGGATATCTCTGCATCTCAGAAATACAAGGAAAATAGGCTGTTGGACCTTTAACCCTTGTAGTACTGAATTTCACTAACTTTTCCATCATGAATATAGGACATGAGTTCTTAAGAAGTCTCAGAAGTTAGAAGGTCATTTGTTCTGCATGCATTCTGCCCAAATCGATGTGGTAAAGAAACTCACAAGTGTAAGGGAAGTTTTATGAAGATGTTTTTGATGACTCACCCTTCATTGCAGGAAAGCTACAGGCAGGAATGAAGCTTGTAGCTTAAGTATATTCCAGATAGGAGATGGGACAAGAGAAGTGGTCCAAGAGATGCAGGCATGGAGTGGGGAGAGGTGGCAGCTGGGAGAAGAGATTGGGAGGAGTAGGGCAAGCAACAAGTTCAAAGATGTTGTGCCTTTCAGGTGTTTTGTGGCAATCGATTAATTGATGCCCTTTGAGATTCGAGCCTGGCAATATCTCCCTGACTCAAACTCAACCTCCCTGGGTTTCTGTTGGTATCAGTTAGGAGTGGCTCCAGATTTAGGGTGGGATTTTAGGCTGCCAATAAGGACAGTGTTGTTCCTACCTCGTGAATGAGAACTGAGGGATCAAGGGTTCGAGGGTGAATGGAGTAAGAAGGATAAGGCTGGCTCCTGCTGCAGGGTCTGACCCTAGCAGCTGGTCCGAGCCATGGGCTTTGTCATGTGTGGTAGAATTATTGCTCTCTCCAGGAATTTTATTTGCGTAGTAACGGGCAAAGGAGGACTGCAGTGTCCCTGCAGCAAGACCATCGTTACAACATACTGCCGGGGTTACATTTCCATAGCAAAAGCATGCATATTAAAAAGGGTGTGTGTGCGGGGACAACGGGCACATTCTGGTGTTTGTGAAATGCGTTGAAGGATCAGAAACAATGGAGCCAAGGTCCCTTCTCGGAAGATGTATGAGGGGGCGTTGGACGCCTGAAATTTCATTGTCATGGGTGGGGTTGTTCTTCCTTCTTTTTTCTCTTTTCCTTGCATACGAGTGAGAAAGGGGGCGGGGAGGGGAGGGCGGTAGCTGCTCTGCTGCTGTGCTGGGTGCCAGGCTTGCTACTGCAGTATCGTACTCAATATTCTGATCACCTTGCAAGTCAAGGAGCCTTGTGGAGCCTGCAGTGGTGTCAGAGTGAAAAACGAGCAACGCCATCACGCTTGGCCAGGCGGTGGCTGCCTGCCCGCAGCGAGTGCTGGGCTGCAGTGTCTTCCTTTGAAAGAAACCCAATTTGAACAGGGTGGTGGGCTGGTAGCTTTCTTTTTGTTTTGGTATATGTATATAAGACTATTTCCCATTACATTTAAATAAGAGGTTTCACTGCAGTGGTTCACAATACCGGAGGCTTGAACTCCTTGTCTTAGGGTCTTGGATTCCTCCCACGATTTGTCAGTCATTTGCGAAGAGGCAGGAAGGAGTGGGCTCGGTTGAATGTGGTTTTGGATGCGTTTTCTTCTTCCTCTATTGCTCTTTTACATGGCGAGCGAGCTGAAGGAGGCAGTTCCCGCAGTGAAAGGCAGGAGGAATGCACCGGCACTTTGTGTGTGTGTACGTGTACATGTGTCGAGGGAAGAGCAGGCTTTTCAGTAGGGAGGCTTTGCAGTGACAAGTACAATACGGACCCTGGGATGCTGCTAACCCAAACTGTTGTCTTTTATTTACTGTTTGTGGCAATGGCATTGCCTAGGCAACCATGATGCTTCTTCACTCTTGACTGGCACATTCTGCGTCATCTGGGTGGGACACGGCAAAGCAGCAGCAGGAGCAAGACAAGTGTTGTTTGGCTCAAGATGCTCAGAGACTGATAGTGCTAGTTAGAGGCAACTAGACATCTGGGAAATGCGGCACAGGGTCTTTCCCACACTGCTCTCCCAAGTCGCTCAGAAGAGGTCTGCAGCACCCCTTTGTTATTGCAGGGCTGGTCTTCTACTCACGGCTCGGCTGAGACACTTTGGTTGCAGCCCACTGTTCCCCCGGGCATTTTGTTCAGGATGTCTAATCTCTGCAGTGTTAGCACACATCATTCTTCACTTGCAGCATCCTCTGCTCTGCTAAGACGACTTTGTGCTGTCTCCAGGGAGGGAGGCAGAGGGAGTGACTGGTTGCTTGTTAGGTTACATGTTCCATTACTAACACCTTTGCTCTCAGTGCAGATGTAGCCCAGATTCATTAGAGTAGAAATCATTCCTTCCCTTGTGTCTGGACAACTGCCTAGTTATGAAGGTTTGTGATGGTAACTTCAGGGCGGATCCACAAATAAAATAATCCAATCGCTCAGCCAGCCCTTGCGAACAAGCAAACACCACCTTCCGGAGCTGCATTAACACTGGCATGACCACCCCGCATGGAGACTCTCGATATCTGTACACTGAGTTTAGCATAAGGTTCCCAGTATGTTCACTGGGAGGGAAGAAACCCTCAACAAAACAAATTTCCATCACGACTAGATCAGTGCAAGAGTGTCTGTGTGCACAAGGCATGGACACAATTACATCCCAAATACAGTAGCCATCTACCAGCTTCTGGTGAGACTTGCTTTAAACTGCCATATTTCCAGAAAAAACGGAAGGAATATCCCAGTCACCAGGGTGTGGATGTCTGTCTGTCTTCTGTCTATCTATCTGTCTATCATGTACAGAGAAAAAGAGAAAGAAAGAGAGGAAAGGAGGAGAAACTTACTGTTTTCCCTTTAGCTGCAGGTGCCTGGAAATAATTCTGTGGATTAGTTTATTACAACTGGCTCAGTCTAATGGAACTGTGATGACATACAGTCATGAGGGCAGAAATTATTTTATTAAAAGTGTTGGCAGATATAGCTAACAATTTAAGCTTGCTAAATATTTCTGTTTTGGGATAAAACACACAATGAAAGGTGGTGTAAAAGTTTTACTGCTCTGTGTACAGGTCACATACAAATCAGCATTCTGGCAAAAGAATATAAAATGTTCCACAATGCAGAATTGCTCTCATGGGGGAGTTCTGAATGTCCCATTCAGATGCATTTCTTCTTCGAAAATCCCCTTGGGTCCAAACATATAGCTGAAGTGTTTTGAATTTTTAAAGCTTTTGCACAGCTTTTTCCTGTGATTTTTTTCCCCCTGCTTTTGTTTTTTTTTTTTAATTTTTCTGCCTTCATTTATGTGGGGTTTTTTTCATTGCTCACTGTTTTTCCACCAGCCTGTGGTGGTATCAGCTCAGAAAGTCTTCCTGCAGGCTTGTTTCTCTGTCAGGGCTTCAAAACTTTTCTTGTTTTCCAGGCTGGTGTGCTACCAACATAATTCATGCCTCTTCCAAGTAAGCGCTGTATTCTATGGAGGTGGGAAAACAATATCTAATGTGAACTGGTTAAAAAGGACAGATTTTGGGTTCTGGGTGAGAAGAATCAAGGAGTATCTTACGCTGATGTGCTAACAGAATTTTTTTTGGATGTGACAGTGAAACCTCTTCATAAATACTCAATTTGGTCTGTCAAGCATTTAATTTCACCCAAAATGAAAGTTTTCGGTGAAATGTGTTTTATTTTAGGACATTTAATCCAGAGTCAGTTTTTAATAACACTCCCATCCTCTGGCTCCAAAATGAAAACAAATCTATACATAACATTGAATTGAAATGTATCACGAATTCCTAAATGATATTTTTTGAGGGTAAATAGTGAATTAAAATATTTCAAGAGCAGACAAATAAACCACCTTTTTTTCATTCATTGAAAATCATTCCCTGAGTCTGCCAGGAAACATGAACATTTATGCACTTCCATCTTCAGAGAAGCTAGTTTTAGGAGCAGGTTTTGCAGCGGTTGTCTTTTTTTTTTTTTTTTTTTTTTTTTTTCTTCCCTATCTGCTTTCAGGACAGGAGGGTTTGCATTGCCATTTCCATGGTTAGATGGAATGTTTCTGCACCCAGGGAGGATGGGCGGGATGCGGCAGCAGGTGCTGCTGCATCTGAGCCAGAGCCAGCGGCAGGGTAGCCCTGACCTGGGGCGGGCTGGCGCTGGGCACGCAGCACTCGCAATGATCTTGTCACAACAGGCTGCTCAGAATCCGTTGTGATAAGAGTTTTATGGAGGAGACAGTAGGCCCTCAGGGGGAAAAGGAGTATGACTGGAAGAGTGCCAGGTAGGTGCCTCTTCTCAGGTGGATAGAGGCATGTCCTGCACAGGTGGCTACCAGTACTGGTTGCTTTTCTGACCTGATACTGGGCTCAAGGCCAAAGGAATACTTTTAGCCGTTAGAAAGTGTGGTCCCCTTTCCCCATCCATGTGGTCCCACCCATCCCCAATACATGATTCTCTTGATTCCGGGAAGACGTATGTTCAGAGGATGTCCCACTCCTGCTTGAGCTCTGTCCAGCACCAAGTAAAAAAACCTAAAACATTCCTTTCTAGGTTTGCTTTGCTTCTGTTTTTTAATCTCCCTCAACGGCAAATGAGTGAAGTGAACTGGAAAGACAAGTCCAAATTAGTAACAGGCTGCAAGGGTGCCCGTGGGCAGCAAACGCCCGAGGGGATGGGGAGGGAATGTCACTCAGTGGGCGCAGGAGCCTGGCTCCCAAGGTGAAGTTGCCCTCCTGAGTGGAGGCAGACTGTGTGTGAGATCAATGCCTCCTCCCTGTTGGGAGTCCGGTGCTTCAGCCTTGCTCTGGCCCTGCTTTTCACCCTTTAGCTTCACTGGGCTGTAGGGCTGATGGAAGGGAATAAAGCTAATGAGGAATGTAGCTGTTAGATACTTTGTGAAGACGACTACTCCAGCACCTCCAAATATATGCAGTTTCTATCTGCAGCTCTCTGGACACTTGCTCATTTAATTGCTTCTCTCTGGCACGTACAGGGACCCCTGTAGAGACAAATGGTTTACTGACTCATGTGACTTGTATTTAATATGTAAGTTCAGACTGTAGCCTCAGCTCCATCCCCTTGGCACTGCTCCAGTGATGCAAGGAGGAGACACAGCTGATCTAAAGAGTTACATAGATGTCGTCTTGCATAAATGAGCAGAAAGCTGGAAGGGAATGTCCAGGCCAGTCTGCAATCTGATAAATCTGAATGTTGAAATCACAAAAAGCTGGTTTTGAGCAGCACAGATTACCACAGCTTGCTAGCTGCTCTGTTCAGCATGCCCAAGATGATGGGCAGAGGGATGGAAAAGGTGTAAAGATGACCCAAGTATCACTGTAGAACACTTTTCCCCTTCAAGATGTCTTAAAAAAGCATCACATTTTGTTATATTAGGAACTTCATCTCCAGTTGCCTCCTTGCTTCAGCCCTGACTTTTTGGAAGTAGGGAAAATTGGTGGCTCTGGCACAATTGTGCTAATGAGAAAATCCTACAGACCTGCAAAGGGAAGAGTGTCACATTCACCTCTGAGCCATCCCATGTCAGGACATAGATCATTAGATGAGGAAGGTGGCTCCAGAGGACTCTTGGAAAGGTTATACCTGTGCCCCCTTGACAAAAACTAGCAGAGACGCTGCAGAAACCAGGATAGATGGCAAAAACACCACCAGCATTTGGACATGTCATTTTTAGGAGGCGGTGATGGGATACAAGCGTTATTCATGCTATTTATTGTGGAATCTGCATCCGAGCTGTGATATTGCTTCATTCCGCTTTTCTCTTGAAAGACCAGACAAACACCAGGCTGCTGTCAGGCTGCCATGGGCTGATGTGATACATCTCCAGCATGTCCATGCAGCTGACTGCAGGCAAGCGTGCCTCCAAATTTACCAATAAAACTGCTGTGGCTGCTGCCGTCGTGACCGACAGCAGCAGTGCACATTGGCTCGGAGCTGAGGAGGCTTCTGGGACAGTCACTGCTCTGATTCAAGCGATTCATGCCTGAATAATGTCCTTTCACTTCCAGAGAGAGCCAGTGTGACAGGCGCACGCTCTATCTGTTCTGACAGGGAACGTCTACATCAGCTGTGCAAGGGAATTTGAGCAGATCGGGGGCTCCGGTTTCATTCCAAATGTGACAGGGCTGTGTAAATAAATAATCCCAATCTACATAATTATCTCTTTTTTGGGAAGTCATCACGTAAATCAGGCTGATATCAAGGGATGCTGCATACGGAATTTGCTCGTCCAAAACCGGGTTCTTCCTGGCCTTGCTGCCTGGGCGCTTTGAGACAGGGTACGATTTTGTGCGCTCTTGAACATCACAGATTTTCTTCTGAGGCAGATCAAATGCTTGTATCATTTTCACCAGAAAAATGCCATCAACAGCAGACTTCCAGTGGTGATTGAAAGTGTGAATTCTCATGCAAACTGATTCTTTTGCATACAGTCATCTGGGAACCAGGACTTTGATTTTCATTTATTATTCTCCCTGGCAGCATGTTCAGTCAGTATGCAGATTTCCTTCTTCATTCAATTTTCAGTGGGCAGGAAGACTACAATTAGTTGTATTATCATCAGTGTGAATAAAATGGAAACACTGAACTGGATCTTTATGAGCCTGTAGTTGCAGTGGGAAGATGCAGATTCATTACACACTACCAGAGTATGAAAAAAGCTTCAGGCCAACTGACTTTGCTCCTTGTCATCTTCCTCCTTTGAGGAACTTTTTGTCTTTTGCTGCTATTTTGGACCTTCACCCCAGTCAGCCTAGACAAGGGAATCACTGGGTGGGACAGAGCTGCATCTTGAAGTGACAAGGACAAATAAATTAACACAGGGGAAAGCTGGCTGGAAAAGCAGCCAAAAGGCATGCTGAGGAGAGACTATTGCAAGCTAGGCTAGGCTTAAGTCTGTTTCCAAAGGTGCCTCCCACGTGAGTGTAGCTGATGTGGGACCTACACGCTGAAGCACACAGCTAAGAAGCTGGTTGTGCTGCAAGACAGGAGACAGGCACAGCAGGCAAGGGGATACTCCTCCGTTTCACCAGGAGGATAAATATCTTCATTTTACAAGTAGTTTTTTTAGGGATGGGGTAAGGAACTACATTTTCTTTTTTTAGGAACTTAGTTTGCAGGGTTTGGATTAAATTAGCTGCGTTGAGAGGATGATTAGATTGGTGGAGTCTGTCTATGTGCTCCTTTGCATGCTATCAAAGGTAATTTAGGTGTTAAGTGTGCTTGCTTTCCTCTGAAGCTGTTGGGATCTCTAGGCCACACATACACATGCTGGAACTGATTCTGACAGCTCCCTGGGTTAGAAAAAAAAATTAATTTCCCTGATTTATAAGAAGAATGGGGATTTGGGAGCTGACCGTATTGTTGTGCCACGCTTATGTTTCCATGCTGTTAATAAATCAGTGACAAAAAGAAATTAAAGACAGATATTTTCTGTTGCCCTTATGCTGGAACATTATTAATTCACCAGGAAAAACTCATTTGGGAGAACCTGGCAATTTCTTCAACTTCACATGTTGACAGTTCCATGGCTTAGTAAGTCCATTGGCAGCAGCATGCTTATGACTCCTCATATTGTTGAGGATTCCCAAGGTGCAGATTAGCTGAGTCTCTCACCCCCTGCATGAGGACACAGGGATATAACAAAACTTCACAGAAATCACAGTAAAGAAAAGCAACGGAACACAGGAGTCAAACATCTTGTGTGGTTTCTCTGAAGACTAATACGGAATAGCTGAGGGCTGTGTGCTCAGTAACCCCAATGCAACCCAGCTGCTTCCAGAGCATCCCTGTCTTCCTCTTTCTGCAAAACACAGGGATGCCCACATCTTTGAGACTGTGCCACCGCGTAGAACTGGGTTGAAACGCATAGGGCAGACATATATGGAGCATGACTGCGTAACTGTCACTTCTTTAGGCAAGCTGAGAAAGCTTACTTTCAGCAGGAAAATGCTGCAGTGGGCCACGTGTGCTCTGACATTTAGCTGTCCTCGTTATGTGGACTCCTCCCTTTCTCCTCATCAGGATGCTCTCCCAAGCTCCCTTTTGGTTTTCCTCTTCTCCTACATTTTGGCCTCTAATGGAATTTCCTGGTGTGGTGCTTATTACACTAATGAATTCAGGGAGTCACATGGCTGGTGGCAGGTATTGACCCTCCTGTCATCACCCTGCTGCTGTCCCCCACTCCGACAACCCAGCTGTTCTGGCTGGCAGTCTGCATGCCTGACACTGATGGTTCATCTCATTCTGGCTTTGTAGTGTGTTTTTGCTACTCGAATTTGGGTGTTCTTCACCACCATTCCTGATGCGTTCTGTAAAATTTGGACTGCTATCATTAAAATATAGCTTTAATCACTAGCTGCTTCATCTCTCCACTTTGCCTTAGCTGGTCATACCATAAACTATTCAAGCAGCGCAATTGCAGAGCTATTTTTTGAAACCCTAGGTGTTCCAATTAATTAATGTGAGCAGAAATTATACTAACTAATCACACCCAGTCCAGTGCTAGGGTATTTGACTGTATCAGGAGAACATACATAGTATATTTTCTATTTTAATTTTACATTCAGATATGTTAGAGGGCCTGGATCAAGTCTCTGAAGATGGGTCCTAGAGAAACCTGCATGTCTGGGTGCATGTTACGTTTAACCTGTTCTTCTGGCCCATGGAGGAATTGAATCTCTCTTTACTCCTGAGCTGATGGAGGGGAATCAAATTTGATCACTTGCAGCTTCAGTTACGCTGACTCTGAGGTACCAAATGATTTCCCGAGAGTAAGCTCTGTGGATGTTCAGTTGAAACTAAATAACATGGGGCATTTTTCCCACCGGATTGCTTTGACCAGGCCATGCCAAATCTCATGATGAAGCACAAGCAATACCTCCCATTTGTTACTGAGTTTGTCCAAGAAAGAGCATGTCATCAGCACTGATCCATTGCATCTGCACTCTCTCATCTGCAGATGCTGTTTTCCATTTCTCCTGAGTGCCTTAGCTCAGGAGGTTCTTGTGGATGGGGGATATTTTGCTGGGAGAAACTTTTTCCTCTCACAGTGCTATGTGAACACTGGCCAACAGTCAGATATGTCATGCAGATAAGTGCTAATACCTTCTATTTTCAGAGACCAGAAATGCAAAGGGAAAGCAGACAGCCGTTTACTAAGCCAGCAACTGAAGGAAGAAACTTCGGGATCCTCTGATGTGGAACTATTTAGACCTGTACTCCTGCACATATACCTCTTCTAATCTTATGCTCCCAGTCCTGGGCCTGCCTGCTTCCCCCTCCCCATCCCATCTTCCACATCTCCATCTTCAATCTCTTCCCTGCTGCCCATCAGTGGTCCCTAAGTTCATCAGAGCTGTTGCAGCAGGGTAACACATGCCAGGAAAGATTATTCTTGACTGGTTGCCAAGTCTTCTGCTTTTGCTCTGGCACGCAGATAAAATGTTAATAGGGCTGAATGCATCTGACACAAAGGGTGAAACTGCATGTTCCAGGCACGGAGCCTCTTGCCATCCATTTAGCAGAGGCACAGGCTGGATCCTTCCAGTTGATTTTTGCTTGCTAAAGAGGAGCTGACTGGGGACTTTCAGGTTTGACAGAACCACGACAGGGATTACCTGCCTTGTGGCAAGAAGCTTAAGCAATGCCCTCTTCTTGCTGATAGGTACACAAAGAGAAATTTATTTTTTTTCTAAGGGCAAGTCCAGAATTCTTTTTGCTGGGGGATTATGATGTGGGAGTGGGAAGATCTCAGTGAGACCACTGCAGTAGGTTAAAGCATGGTCTGCATTCAACTCTGATCATTGCCACAAGTGACGAGGCTTCCCAGCAGGATGAGTGTTGGCTGAGGTCAGCCCAAGTGCAGGAGGAGACACCAGTGTTCACCGTTCCTCACAGCCCAGTGTGGGGCAGGGAGAAGCTACTGCTCAGGTTTGGCCAGCCAAGTCTCTCCCAGTCTTGCCAAAGAAGAAGGTCAGAACTTTTGCTGAATTTGATATGACCAGCAAAGCAGGAGGAGAATGTTCTTAACTAAGCCCTTGTGAGACAATATCTCTGTGCATCTTTACTGATACGATTGGTTTGCTTTATTTTCTTCTCTTAAGGGAAATTCCAGCCTGAAACATTCCTGGGTGAAAATTATTTCCTTTAAAGTTCAGAATAGGGAACTTCCTCTGTAAATTCTAGCTGTGGATTATATCTTGCCTCTGGCAACATCCTTTGAGCGGTCAGGAATGGCCTCACTCAAACCACAGAAGCAGATACATATGGAGGAGGCATGTAAACAAGGAGCTGCCATTCCAGCAAGGAAAGTTGGGAGGGCTTAGCTGACCTGGTTATCTACCTTCATATCTTCTAGTAGAAGCTAGATTATCTAGCTTCACAGTGATATCATAGAATTATTTAGGTTGGAAAAGTCCTATGAGATCAACAAGTCCAACTGCTAACCCAGGACTGCCAAGCCCACCACTGAATCATGCTCTAAGCACCAAATCTAGCCATTTTTTAAATACCTCCAGAGAATGTGATTTCACCACCTCCCTGGGCAGCCTGTTCTAATACTTGACCACCCTTTCAGTGAAGAAATTTTTCCTAATATCCAATCTAAACCTCCCCTTGCTTCCAGTGCTGTAAAGGAGGAGGGATCAAAGCCCCAAGACATGGGGCTGATGGCAGCTGGACAGAGGTACAGGGTGACGTGTCTGCCTGGAGCTGTGTTCTACAGACATGGTGATGCCAGATGACCAAAGTTGTGATCAGGTACAGAAATACAACCCCAGTAACAGGATTTTTCTGCAGAGTAGGAAATAATTTTCCTCCACGGAAGCACACACTCGTCCAGTTTTCGTTGATAATTATTATGCTCTTGAGGGAAGGGTATTTTTAATGGGGAAGTACATGTTTTTTCAGACAGTATGCAGTTTCTTTCTTCTCTCTCCCTGCACGGTATGCAATAAAATCGTAAGATTTATTAATAAACTCTCATGGTGATTTCCCTGAGTACTTTATTTAGCTAGAAAGTAGTCTAGGGGCTGAACCCTGTATATGCTGAAATCGGTGGAAAATTCCCATCTATTTCAACAAACCATAGCTAAGACCTGTGCTTAATTAGGGGAAAACGAGCTCAGATCATGCCATGGGCTGGAAGATGAGCACTGTTCTAGCATGGGGTGGGGAGAAGCTTAGGGATTTTATTTATTATTTGCATCATGATCTCCCAGAGGATCCTGTCCTCAGTCAGGCGCACAGCTATCACAAAGCAAAAACTCTGAAGAGCTGCGATCTTAGCTTAGAGCAGTCAGATACGTGATGATTGAGGCCTGGCTTATAATAACTGTAGTGTATAGGCATCTTCCACGGGAATACTGTAATTGAAATATTTCTCATTTGGTTCAGGCAAGAAAAAGGCAATATTTAACATGTTAACCTATTAGCATCCACTAAAGCGTTGTTAAGGGACAGTGCCAGAAATCTGAGCTCTTAAAATGCTGCCCAGGTTGCTTCTGAGCATTCAGGACTGGTCTGAAAAGGCTGGCAGAAATGAATCTCTAACATTTGCTGCAATTAAAAAGGGTCATATTTCTGGGATGCAGGGAGAATTGGAATGATGTATATGATCAGAAATGAGCTTCAGGAGGTGATGGGAAAGGCAAGTAAGAGCTGTAGGTGGCAGTAGTCTTTGTTTTAAAAAATCCTTTCCTCCCTTTTCCCCTCTGATTTATTCAGCAGTGCTAGCCAAATACCATGTTTGAAGAAATTACTCGCTGAACGTGTACTAACAATATGATTTGGTTATGTGAATCCTAGGAGGACGATAAGCAGTGCCTTTGCAAGTGTGAGTGTTTTGAGCCTTGGGTTCCTGTGTTAAGGGATTCATCTGTGCTGTGGTTGTGTGTCTGGGTACATATCATGTGCATTGATGCCATCAGTCACCCTGGGGAGTGTGCCAGGCTTAGCCACACGGCACAAACTCTTCTGGTTTTGAAGCAATAAAGCTGCAGTTGTGGGGCTTGACTGCTCCTGTGGCAGAGCTGCAGCATGGGTCGGTGCTAGTTTGTCACTCTCAGTGCTGTCACACGCTGAACACTTGCTAGCTGTCTTGCTTTGCTGCTTCTCTGGAGCCACCGTATCAGCTCTCTTTGTCTTCAAAGCCTCCTGACTCCTCACTATGCTTTTTGCCTTCCTGACTTTTGGCTCCCTTTGACATTCAATGAGTGTCTTGCTTTCAGAGGTCTTCAAGCACTGCTCAGTGGAGGAAGACCTGCAGCCCACCAACATGCTGGGAGGAAGGGCGCATTCCCTTTCTCACAACCCTGCTACTTGTGAGATCTCCAGATCTGTTTTTGATACAAAATGTTGAGGGGAAGGTGTTTAGAGGGAAGCCAGTTCCCCCTAGAATGGATACAGGCTTATTGCTACTTTATCACCCAGAGTACATAGGTGTCATGGTAATTACTTCAAAGTGTAATCACTGAATAATCAAGAGGCAATATAATTAGTACCTGGTTGCAGAATATGTAATTACTGTGTTATATAGTGACAGGGTATTTGCCAAGCATATCTTTCTTACTTACCAAGTAATTTAAGAGAATTTAGGTGGTATTTGTGTCTGACAGACAGGAAAATATCACCCAGCCGAGGTGATCTCTGCAGAGGACTATAAACTTTCTGCCAACAGGATTTGCAAGCTTTTCCAAGTTGAGCAACACTGAAGGAATTTGCTTTCTGCCTTTTTTCCATGCAATACAGAAGTTCTCTGCCTGCACAGCATTGCCAAAGGAAGTGTAATCATTACTGTTTAATTAGACACTTATTTAGGGTCTTTGGGAGGTGAAAAGTTTTCCTTTATTTCCTGCCATGTAGAACATGTGTGGAAGCCATGAGAGTAGATTCATCCAGAAAAGAGATAAATGAAGAGACAATGACTCATTTAAGGGGGCGGGCGGGGGGGAAGACAAAATAGAGTTCCCAAGCTTTCAAAAATCAGAGCAAACTGCCCCATCTCCATCAGAGCATGAGCACCAGAAGTCTCACTGAGGCTAAGCACATGGGAGCTCAGGCAGGAGAAGTGGAGGGTGAGCTCCAGCCGGTGTGTCACCGAGTGCAAAGGTGGAAAGTGAGGCTTCACAGGGTCCCCAGTGCATCACCAGAGTGCCTTTTGTCCAAAATGTCATGACCTCAAAGGATGGTTTCAGCAGGATTTCTGCTCTGCGAGTGAGAGCTGTGCTGCAGCGACAGCAGCAGGGAGCAGCAGAATTTATGGTTGTACCTATGCTAACGACCTGCAGCAGCAAAGCAGCCATTTGTTTCCCATAGTCTCTGTTCAAGCACAGCAGCATCTTTCCCCTTTCTCTCGGCAGGAAAGCGAATGGTGTTTACTAACTGTCCTTCTTTCTGCTGTTGGAAATACCCTGCTATGGTTAATCATCGGAGGCAGCCTGTTAGAGCTGTGTCCTCGTTTACACAGAGACCAGAGAGGGACTTTGGGGGGGGGGGGGGGGGGGGCGGGGAGCAGCAGTATCAGACAACATACTTCATTGAGGTAGCGCTTTTCATCGTTGTACTTGGCCTTAATTACATTATATCGCCCCCTCAAGAGAAATCTCTGACTCTTCGGGCTTTTGTAAAGTAATATTTTATCTTCTTTTTCATTAAATAGTAACTACTTGTTAGGGCAATTTAACATTCTGCTTTTCCTTCACCTTGTAATGAAGTTGTGTTGCACATCATGAGTATAAATAGACCAAGGTTTTGATATTTTAGCTATTAAGAATTTGAAGGCTTCACTTAACAAAAAAAAAAATAACCCCTCCCCCCCCAAAATAGCAATTATACTCTCTTCTAATAGCTTTTGGTTTTGTTTTGCAGCATTCACTTTTGGGTGAGTTGCTCTTGTTTACTGATACCTCGCAGCTGATGGTAAAAAGGCAAATCACAGCCACCATATCTGCAAAATGAACGTGGCTAATTCTTTGCATTCAAACTAGCCCTCCCCTCTCTATTGATAAATACCACTTATGCTCTGGTCCTAGTGAGTGCAAATACTGTTTGTAGCAATGGTGCTATCCTGGTTACTTCTCATTATTATGGTTTTATTGCCGGGGATCCTGGAGCTTTTTAGTAGCTACCAAATCAATAATGCTGTGACATTCATGCATTTGTCAATGCCGCTGTGAACAGTACAGCATGAAAACGTTTATGTCTCAGGAGCTGTACCTGATACTGATACCTGCGTGCTCATATAACCCTTTTCGTCTATAGTTTACAGATTTTAATTAAGATTTACAATGCTACTGTGAAGTGGGTCTTTAGGTCTGGGCAAAGCAAGGTGGCCAGTTGTTAGAGGGAAGGATTTCAGAAAAGCTCAGGCTTTTTGTCAAAAGCATTCAGCTCCCGAAGTAAGAAACTCCTTGGCAGCCAGGCTGCTTCGCAAGGAAAAGCTGCTTTTCTCTGAAGTCAGTACTGGAGCCAAGGACTACAACCCAGGAGTCCTGACACCCACTTTGGGTGACATTCTCTTCTTCTCTTGTTCTGTTTTTGGGACATTTCCTAAAAATATTTTATCTTAGAGAATCTGTTGCACCCAAGCCTGTAGCTTCCCTCCACCTCTCAAATCTGGGGAGGTTTCCCCTACAGATTTTAAAAATAACTACATAAATAGTTATTTACTAAACAGCAAAAATAACTAAATAAATACAATCAATTTGATTCACTCTGGCTTCTGGAAACACTATGCTGGAGACAAGGAGGCTTCCAATTTCCTACATGAGTCACCATGTTCTTGGATTCAACCTATCAAACTATATCAGCAAATCATATTATATAATGTAATATAATGAGACACAACTGCCTGTGTTTAACCTAGAAAAGATTAAAAAGCATGACCTACCACGGTCATTGGGCTGTCCTGGCAAAATTGTTCTTCACTTTTCCATCCAGCTGCCCACCCCTGCTGTCCTCCCCAGCCTGGTATGCTGGAAGAAAATGTGTCATTTTTAGGAACAAAGATCTGAGCGGGTCTGGTACCGGGGAAGCAAATCCAGCTTGTGCCACTTCTTTGTTTTGGAAACTGGCCACTCTAAGGTCATGTCCAGGGTTTTTTTATGTTTTATAATTATGCAGAACCAATTTTCCCTGATTGAAAACTGATGCACTGACTGTGGCATGGGTGGGAAAACTTTTGGACTGCTAGTGCTGCCTTATTCTCAGTTCACACGTGAAGTGGAAGAAAAAAGGGATGTGAAGAGGTGCTGAAAAGTCATTCTTTTCTTCAGCTGCACAGAATAAGGGGAGTTGGAGTCTTTTAACACCATTTCTGGGTCTTGCAAGGTACAATCTTCTGGTGCAAGGCACAACCCCGGAGCACCCAGGAGAATTACTGGGCAGGGTTGAACTGGGGGATGCTACAGCATCTTTCTCTTTAGCTCAGGCTTCTGGGGATGCAGAAGCAACTCCATGCCGGTGTTATGGAGAGCCCTGCAGCAGGGTCAGGGAAGTGAAAAGAGCTATGTATGTGTCGATGACTTCGGTGTGGGGACACGCAGCCACCCCTAGTCTGCCTGGGGCCACATCCCAGCTGGTCTTGACCCTGGGACAACAGGGGGACAACCATCAGTGTCCCCTTGTAGCCTGGTGCCTCCATCCATCTACCCAAAAACCCGACCTGCTTCAAAAGGCTTACCCATTCACCTGAGCAACTCAGCTATGAGGCATTTGTGCTGACTGATGGCCAGTGCAAAACAGGAACTTTTTTGGGAGAGGAAAGCTGAGAATAAGGTGCAGCTCCCTGTGCCCTGGTAGTTTCCTTTTGCTATTGCAGGCCTTGGCTGCAGGGGCTACGTGTGTTTAGGCAATGGCTGAGGATGTGGGAACAGTGGGGGGAATGGGGTTCAGTCTCTGGGCTTTCTCATTTCCCCCAGAGACTTCTCCCTTTTCTCTCCCAGGAGCCATCGAGCAGCAGAAGCAGCTCAGAAACAAATTTAGTTTAGCATCCACCAGACATTTCATGTCTGAGATGTTGGCTTTGGTGGTGAAAACCAACACCTAAGTTTGAGGGGCAGAGGTTAAGCAGGAGAAAGAGGAGATGAGCAAGACTTAAAGGTGATTGGGAAAATTGTGCCTTAGGAATCACAGTCTAAGGGACAAAGGGGCATTAATGAAATGCATGATCTGGCAGGGCTAGAAGGGAATCAATGGAAGGAGCCTGTCCAGGCTTCTTTTAAGCATTACAATGATGCACCTCTCCGCAAAGCCATTATGGAGAAATGTCTCAGGGGAAGAGATTTTAATGTGTTTCAGCATGAGGTAAATGATCCCATGCTGACAGGCGCTGGCATCCTCTCCGCGCCAGCATTATCCATTAGCAACCAGTCCCCAAACAAAGCCATAGATAGTCCTTTATGAGATGCAGCTAGGAAGCTGGCATTAATAATGCTATGCTACTAGTTACACTTTAAAAAAATGTAAAAAGCTCCCCCCCCCAAAAAAAAAAAAGGAAAAAAAAGCCAAAACTACCAAACAAGCCCCAAGAACAACAGCAACAGCAAAATCCTCAAGCTGTGCTGGAACAGAAAGTAATTAAGAAATATTTCATATCTCCAAGCGGCCCTGAAATTTTTATTCCTGTGCATGAAGCTCCGTAGGCTCCTCACGGGCGGCTGCTGCAGCTGCTTTTCAGTGCAATAAATCCTGTTGCCTTTGGAGCCTGACAGCCAGCCCAGGATGTGATCAGAAAACCAACGGGTGCTCTCTGTAAGCTTTAGTCCTTGCCTGCATCGAACCTGTTCATACCAACCAAGCCAGGGTGTGCTCCAGGAGCAAACCCGTAGGGCAAAACGCTGCCTTTTCTTGGGAAGATAAAGATCAGAAAAAGTGGGGAGTGGGGTGAAGAGGAGGGCTGAGGAAGATGAGATTTTGGACAAATAAGTTCCCAGCTGCAATAGTGCCACTCCAAACCCAAGACACTCACTCAGCCTAAGTCCACCCCTGTGAATGTTTATTGTCCTGTCAAGGTTGACAGGTCCAGAATTGAACTTCTCTGGAAATAAATAATGGTATGCTTTAATCTGGCTGCCAGCGAGCTGTCCCAGTGCAGGGCAGCCTGGCGGGACATGGTTTGGGGCTTTGCAGGGCTGTGGGACCCGGATCTCAGGGTTGGTGTCCCTGGGTGTACCCGCCAGGCAGCGATGGGTGGCTGTCACCCCACCTGCGTAAGCTTAGCTGAGACCACTGTGTGTTGGCAGCTGCTCTGGGAGGGAGGCAGAGAAGTGAGCAGACTGGTTTTCTTTCTCCTACTGTTAAACATGAAAGAAAGCATTTCTAAAACTGTGACCCAAATTGTTTCTAGAACCCTTAACTGCAAGAAAACCTCTAGTTATACCTTTGAATGTAGTTTGTTGTCAACAGGCTTAATTCTTCGAGGTCTCATCCTGGGGAATCCTACCCCCTGCTTCCCTCCCATCAATCTTATTCTCCACAAAATTCAGAGAACCACTGGGCTCGTACCACACCATCTTAAAGAAGCTCAACAGAGCATCTAGCCAGCTAACAGCGGGAGCAGTAGAAGTTAGTAGCAGCTAAACCCTTTGGTAGCACAAACGCAGGGCAGGGACAAGACTTCTCCGGGGAGGTGGTGGGGAGGTGGCTTCCTCTGTCTGAGCCAGGCAGGCTCCGCCAAGCTCTTGGTCGTGAGTCAGCTTGCAGGGTGTGAGTTCAATTTTCTTGATTTTCCTCACATTTGTCATCAGGTGAAGCAGGATGGATAGGATGGTGGGGGGTGGGGGTTGTGACTCCATCCATTCTTTTGTGTTTCAAAGGGAAAGTTATGATTGCATATTGCTTTTCCATAGAAACAAATAAAGATTTCAGTCTCTTTAAACAAAGGCTGCATGTTGACTGAAGCTTTATACTCTTATCTTTTTTTTCAGCTTTCACTTTTGGAGCCTAGTATAACTAAAACTTTCAAAAGTAAAAGTTGTTTTAAGATGAAAACCCATCTTTTTTATTTACAGTGAATTAAATGGGATATTTAAAGTCTTTTTTTTTTACTAGAGAAACTTTGTCATGACTTAATTAAGCACTTTCCTGAGGCTCAAAGACTGTATTTTTCTCTAAAAATCTTGAACTGGAGGGTGTTCAGGTACCTTCACTCTGTGGATGATGTTTTTTCCTCTGCAAGTGTCCATAGCGTAAATGAAGCAATATGTTGGACCTTGAAAATCTTCTCATGAGGTTTTCACTTGAGGAACAGAGAGGAAAGCAAAAGCCCCGAAACTTTATGGGAGGTACCGATTGAAGGGTGCTGCTGTGTGTGCTGAAACATCAGCTTCTTCCTGCTGTCCCAGCTGCGTCTCTTAAACTGCAGCAGCTGCCCACAGCTGGCAGGGCCAGAGCTCCCAGGGAATGCAGGCAGCTGCCACGCTTAAACTCCTCCCCCTCCTATCCCTCAGAGCACTGATTGAGGGAAATGTTCATCTCCTTACTGCTTTTTCTTTTCCCCTCTGCCGTTTCCTTCCTTCCTTCTTTTTCTCTTTGTTTTCTTTCCCCTCCTCCTTCCATGCATGAACTAATTGACGTCTGATCTATTCAGAGGTTTGGCCCTAAAAAGTAACCTTCAGTTAACTGCTCACATAACTTGCCTGTCACTTTTGATAACAGTCAGGGCATCGTTTTTGCAAGTGTTCAACAGTAAAATTACTGCTTTGCTCTTGTCAAGCAAATGAGCCCTGAGGCTTGTGTGAGAACCATTAATGATGATGCCACGGTGGGATTGGTGCACTGGGCAGCCTGGGGAAGCACCGCTCCTCCATTCACTGTGCCCCTGCCGAACAGTTTAGGTTTAATTAACCTGTGTTAATGCCTGCTGGGATAGCATTTTCCGTGCCTCCTTTTTCAGGGGGGTCAAGTGGAGCTGGAGACAGCTGCTGGTGTCTCAGGTGTCCTGTGTACGTGGCTGGGATCCTGGAAACGTTTATGTTTGTGGTGTGGAAATAAACTCTGCTTATTATGCTCGTAAAAACCAGTGGCTATAGCCTTGGGCTTTGCCAGACTTGCTGAGCTGCTGAAGAGAATTATTGACAGAACATAAAAATCCTACAGCACATGGTGCTAGGGTACAGGACTGTGGTCTGTGATGTGTGTTTGTAGGGATGGTGGGCAGCAGCACTTTTGGAGAGTTCTGCAGAGAGTGTGTGGGTATCTCGGTTCTCCAGAAGTCATGTTTTCTGTGTGTTTCTATGCAGTAAACTAATGAAGTTTACTTTCTAATGGTAGAGAGCTCTGAGAATGGGATTTGTCTTGCTGAGTCTGCACCCAGGCTTTATCAGAAGTATGAGCATCTACCCCAAGAATAACGTAGTACCTAAAGTCAAGGGGTTGCTACTATTGCTATTTTACTGATGAGTAACAGGCAGAGGCAGGTGACAACTCCACTGAAGTTCAAGAGGGTTCTGAGGTCTTGAAGGGAACTGGCAATATCTGAAAGTGGGGCTCATTCTCAGGTGTTGTGGGTGCCGCACCGCGCTGTGGCTCTGGGTACGAGCTGGGCTGTGGCAGCCCTGGAGGTAGGTGAGGAGAGCTTGCTTGTGGGTCGCTTGATAGGAGATGGCAAAGTAGGCAGCACATGTTGTGTCATAGGATATCTGGACCTTAAGATACACAATCCCTATTCTCTGTGGGAGCAGGAGCAGTAAGGCATCATCATTGTGATAGGAGTGAAGTCAAGGCAAACCCAGCAAAGCTTCCTATTTCTGAGAACCTTCTGGGCTGCCTCCCAGGCAATGTTGCTGCTGCCCTCTTCTTCATGTGCCATCTGCTCATGCTTACTTGGCAGGAACTAGGGAGGAAAACAGACTTGTCCACAGAAGAACTTGCCTGTCCTTGTTTCAGCATCACTGGGCAAAGGCAGGCAAGCAACTAACCCTTGTTTCACCACTGAAGATGAACAGATCAGAGCGACAAGAAGATGGTTAACAGCAACAGCAGTGGCTGGAATGGCCATGAGAAGTTTTTCAGTGTTGTAGCATCAGCAAGTTGCTGAGTTTACCTCTCAGAAACTGCTTGTAGAGGGAAGCATAGGATGGCTGTCCTACCAATGGTGTTACACAGGCTTTCTGCATTTTTCTTCCAGGCTGGAGGGGCCTCGTTGCCACAGATGTGGTTTTTTTAAGAGCAGTGCTTGCTTCTGTCTTCAGGTGGCTTGGTGAGCAAATGAAAGGAATTACTAGTGAAGTGGTCGTTAGCACATATTTACATAGGTTAATTGCATGGGGTAATACAAAAGATCAGTTTGACTTTCAGTGGGTTACTGACAGAGACATCTTCCTGTCAGCGCTTTATGACATCTTTCCTTGGCATTGAATTATATTTTGAAGGGCTCAGCAGGCAGTAGCCAAGGATTTAACAAGAACTCTGGGTCGTGTCAGACCTTGCTTTTGTAGTTTTGGGTATTGAATTTAGGTGTGCCATGCACGGTGGGTGCATTTATTGAGTTTACCATTGTAGTCTAGTGAGGAGATTTCTAAGGAGGGAAATAACTACTATCATTCACACATATAACCAATATTCGGGGTCACCAGTGAATCACTGTTGCAGTTTTTCATCAGCAAAGATGAAAAATAGATGGGTTTAGGGCATCTGAGTACTTAAAGCCTATTAGTAATAGGCATAATTTCATTATCAGTAGCTGAAGTTCCATGGTCATCCCATTGCCTGAGCTAAGTATGAATGGTTGAGATTCATCCTGCTGTTCCTGGACTAAGCACCATGTTACTCGTGGTAAACCACTACTGCTACCCAAACAAACGGGCTTAGAGCTGGTTCCCTCATGTCTATGTTAGTCTGCCATCTGCCACCTATACCAAACCTCCCCTTGGCTGCAGTCCAGGGCTCTTGCAGGCTTTGCAGATGCTCAAGCACCCCAGTGGCTGCAGGATGGGAGTTTAAATAAAACAGAGCATTGATGTGGAGATGAAATTAATTAATGTCCCTGCTATTAAATTACTGTTTCTAAGTAAGGCTTTTATTTTGCCTCTAAGATGACAGTGTTTCATTAGAAAAAAGATCTGGAGAGCTCAAGCTTTGAAACACTTATCAGGTTTATTTACAATAGGTAACAGTTGCATCATTTTTCTTGTGATCTTAGTAGATTACAGAGGTTTGGCCCTCTATAGTTTTTGATAAAAGAACTGCTTTGGAAAACCTGCTCTTGTGAACTCCTAGGTTGTAGCAGTCCTCTCCGTGTTTCAAGGATCAGTCCCTGACTGCTTCCACAAATCAGCTGCTGAACACCTCCGTGGCATAGCCATTCCTTTATCTATTCATTTATTTCCAAAAATGTATGGGCAAAGCTGCACACACCTTTCAGAGCATGTATCATCTGTGGGCTGGTGATGAGTGACACTAGTGGCAGATAAACTGCTGGCTGGGGGGAGGAAAAGATCCATTCCTGTGTCCTAGCCTTTCCCTGCTCCAGATGAGAAGCAAATTGCTTTGATTTTGTGTTGCTGGAGATTTGCATATTCCTTATTTATGGATATGAGAAGCAGAGCAAGTAAATGAGAAGCAAGGCAGTAATTTGGAAAAAAAAAAAAAAAAAAAAAAAAAAAAAGCTGGAATATGACTTGGAACCCTAAGGGAGAGTTGCAGCCATTTGCACCCAGAGAGAAATGCATCCACAATTTTTGCTGTGTGCCCGCTGCCCACTGACCATCCTGCTGACACTGGCAAAGTTCTTTAGCTGGGCATTACTGAACTAAATTGCACAACAGCCTTTTGTAGGAGTGGAAAGGTCAGGGAAGGGGTGCTATGGCCAGGAAGTTCATCCAGCAACTGTATGACTCCTAACTGCAGCCAGAGCTGTCATTTTCTCACTGTACAAAGCATGAAATTGCATTAAAATAAATAAATAACCTCCCCTACCCCCACAGTAGACACCTCTATTTTTATTATAAGAGCTAGGAGGAAAAAATGTACCCGGAGGGTACACATAATTTATTTAGAAAAATAGGAATGGTGCATATCTGCAGATGATGAAAAAATTCCCCAGTCCTTGGGGTTATTTGATCTGCTAATTATCCATAGTTCAGAACCCATTATTCACGTTTTTCTACTTTCCTCCAAGAAATCTATTTGGCAGACATCTATATATATTTTTATAGTTTCCTGCGACATCAGCAGGAACAAAGAGAAGAAGAATTCAAGTTGTAAACTGTTAATAAAATGAAAGCACACAACAGTAGTCTCTGTCTGATGTTTGCCAGTAAGCAGATTGAGACAGAGATTTCTGCTGTGTTGATATCTTGAATGGCTAAAAAAAAAACAAACAAGTTTTGCAAACTTGCCTTTGCCCAGCTAAACGACCAAGGGCAAACTGCAGCTTCGTTTGGAAGCATGTTTGGCACACAGAGCAGTGGTGAGTCATGTATATTAACAGCAGCAGGTTTTTGGATCTCCTGCACCTTGTTACTATAATGCCAAGCTATTCATCAGCACAAACACTGTCCTGCACACTCTCCTCCAGAAAAAAGCCAAACCAAGGAGGCCTTGGGAGCTCTAATTTACACGGGGCTTGATCCAAAGCTTTCTGGAAAGATTACCTTTGACTGAAATGGGCTGTGGGACTGTCTAAAACGGCTCAGTGCAGGTAGGAATCAGACCCCAATCTATGTATCACATTTTACACCCTGAATATTTTGCAGCGTCATGGAGAAGGTCACCTTCATGATGCAAAACTGCTGGTGAATTAAGACAGTGTTGCTTTATGAGATAGAGCTCATAATCGTGGAAGGGGTTCACAAAGATGGAGGTTTGCTAGCTAGGAGAAAGGAGGTTTATATATGTACCAGTTTCCTTTTTTGCTGCATTGTTGGCCAGATTACTTTTTGTCGTTAATGAATTCATGTAGAAATGGCTTCTTTACCGTTGTAATATGCCTACCCAAACTGTGTCTTGACTCTTCCTTACAGCCATGGCTACTCTCAGTTTTCTGCTGGGTACTTCCAGCTGCGACTCTGTCGGAGCTATATTCATGTAATCAAAATGAAGGAAAAGCCCTTGATATCCACCAGAAAGCATGATTCTGGCTCTGGTGTTACCAGCTCATGCTGGAGATGGTAACTGAAGTAACTGATTAGATACGCAGGGGAAGGCTGAGAGTTTGATGTTTGAGGCACTGCCTCATCCTCCTGTGGGTTTGTCCCTCCACCTGCACAACTCTGCCCCTCCTCCTCCCATGCTGTGGATCTGCAGACATCCCTGGAATCCTGCAGGAGCAGGAATTAGCCAAGAAATGGGCAGATTTACCTTCTCTGATGCCCACTCAGTGAGCGCCTAGAGCAGGGTGTCACTTCTCTTGCCCTGATTACGCTTGTGTTGTAGGGAATGTGTTAAAAACGCAGCAGCTGCTATTTGTTCTTGAAAAACAGGGATCTTCTATCAGGATAAACATTTCCAGAAGCGCGTGGCCTCTGTGACAGCTACAGGCCTAAGCAGGACTTAAACGATACACATAGAGCTAGAATTGACCTTCACCAGACTGGGTTTCATTCTCCGAGCTAAGGAAGTTTGTTAAAATGGGATTTCTATTGCTTCTCTCTGTACACTGGCAAATATATCTTGCCTGCTTGGATCTATATTTCCCCAGTGCTTCATTTAAACTCTGAACTTCGGAGGCAGATGAGCACAGGAGTCTGGTGATATTTGCAGAAAGTACTTCACATCCCATAGCTGACAAGAGGACACTGACAGAGCTTTTGTCAGCTCTGGGTAGAAAATCAGGTGACATTTTTCAGAGTCCATCTCTGCAAATACTGCTGTATTTTATGTCACGTCTTCTGCAGGACAGAAGACCAGTTAGACATGATTTTCACAGGCACCAAGTGAGAACAAAACAGAAACACGTTTTCAGGCATGTGGAAGAAAGTGTTCCACAGCTACAGGTGCTGGTCTGAGGTTATGGACACATGGGTATTTGAAGGATCATGCTGAAAGACCACAGTCCAAGAAGGTGTACTCCAGATTGCAGAAATTTATTTTCTTTTTTTAATATGCTGTATCTGAATGTTCAGGAACAGACCTATACGATGGGGACATGTGCGCGTTTTGACGGGGTAAGTTTGTCATCCCCTGAGGCAACAAATCTGTCAGGGCTCCAACAGCAGGCTGTCAGGCCACCGAGCAGTTACCCTTGTCAGTCACGTTTGAGATGGGTTGCATCTGGTGAGTTGAGTCACATACCCCAGACAAAAACAAGTTGCATCGAAGAAGCAGGGAACCAGCTGGAGTGAGGGATTTGAAGAACAAAGGTAGGGAAGTGCACAACTGAGTTGTCTTGTGTTGCAAATGTGTTTTTCCATATGTCAGTGATCTGAGTGCAAGTCCACTGAGGTTGGGTTATTTCAAGGACAGGATAGACAGCCAAACCATATTACAGACTCTCTGGGTTTCCCAAATGTACCCTCAGTCCATGCAGGATGGAACAGAAGACAGAAGGAATGTTCTGGCTCTGGATGATGATATTGCGTTGTTTATTTTAATGTAGGTCAGAAAGCCACGTTAGAACTGTGGTAGGGAATAGCACTTTGCACGAGGTCACAATGTAGACCAGTGAACAACTGACCCAAAACTGTTTGTCTCCATTCACGGCAGCTGGCCAAGGCATGTCAGCCCAGCTGCAACTCAGCTTACACCCTCGTAAAACAGCGGCTAAACTCCACCACTAGCACAAACTGACCTTTCTATAAACCTGCTGTGCTGCTTTATATCAGTTGAGCCTCTGGCCCGATCATTTTTAAATGCCACTGTTTGCCAACCTTGCATTGTTCCCGCAAACCAACTGAGTGTGTTAGAAGAGGATAATTAGGGAGAGCACAGTAATTAATACTGCTGATAATAACCCAGAGGTGTAATTTAGCTGCCTGACTTAGACTGAATTCCCTGGGCTGGAGGAGGAGCGGAGGAGGGAAAGGCACCTGCTGAAGCCTTTCACAGCAGCTTAGCTCTCTGCAGGAGGCAATCACACGCTGAGCAAACAGAAGCCCCTGAGGTCTCTCCTGAGCCGCTAATGATTGCCTTGCAGACAGTGATGGCGTGTCAGTATTGATTATTTTCCTATTATAAACTCCTTCCTCATGTCCCTTTTTGCCATGATCTGTTGGGTAAACACAGGAAACGAGTAAGCCCAGCTGAAGGTTTGCGGTTATGAAATGTTTGGAGGAGGAGGAGGGGAAGCACCGATTCAGCTGGCAGTTACTTCTTGTTCTAAGAAAGGGGCCACAGCTGAAAACAAGTCCAAAGGAATGTGGTGGTATAAGGATAAAAAAGCATCCTTCAGGTCCATGCGGGCTTATCTACATTGATGCGATAAGAGGCATTTTTTAACACGTAACTGCTGTTGTGAGCATAGCTGCAGTTGGCAATTTATATGCAAGCCCATGGCCAGGGCTATTTGTTTTTCATAATATAGTCACTCCAAATATTTCATGACCTTCCTTTTCCCAGAGGTCCTTGGAAGGTCCCTTATTTCTCCTGTGATGTCTTGTTGGCCGTCGTGGGGTTGATCGTGGGAGAGATGAAGCTTGTTTCCCACCTGCTGCTGACTACTGGCTTCACGTATGGAAGTCCCACATCACTGGACAACCCCAGACTGGTGTCCAGCTGCTGTCTGCTGTATTTTTTCGAAGTATGTCCCATCACTTAGTCCAGAGCCAGCATTAATTTTGTGCAGTGCAAAGTCCTTCAGTTCCCTACAGCTTTTGCCCCGGTTCTAGTCAGACTGCAGTGTATTGAGTTTAGGTTTGGTTAGTTAATATGGTCATTCATATCATCCTGTGCCTCGAGTTTTTGTTAATGGAAGCAGCTATTGAAAATCCACAGGATTATGTTTTCCTACTACTAATACTCTCAGAAGCCTGGGGGAACCTGTGTGCTTCTGCGCTCATGTAAATGAAACTGCAGTTAAACATGTGCCAATGTAAGGTTGTGCTTTTTTTTTTTTTTTTCTTTCTTTTTTATGTGGTATTTGGACTGTCATGTCCTAAATCTTACTCCTTGCATGATGAATGAATATGTTTTATTCAGGACATTGGAGCGCACTGGGGAGACATGAGCAGTTCTAGTGACCTTCTCTGTGACCTTGAACAAGTGTTTTCTCTCCCTGGGTCTGCTTCTTCCCAGAGGTTTTACAATCAAATAATTGTCACTGATGCCTATTAATCAGTTTTTAGTCTTTGGACCTGTCCTTCCTTGTGTCATGACAGCAGTACGTCTTACCCTGTAGCTGTGTAGAAGTTAGACATCTAGTCTGTATTTGTCTAATCTCCAAAGCATCATTTAGTCCATCACAAAATAGCTTCTAAAGAAGGTGCAGTGAATCACTCTTTTGACTTGCTCTTTCTCCGTTCACTTAGTAGGAGCCCGGATGCTAATGAGACCAGATAGCTAATTTGCAGGAGGTGTAAGTTTAGGTAAGAGGGAGTCCACCCATCAAGTCAAAAAATGCAGATGTGAGAGTTTAGTTAATGAAACCTCTTCCTTTTCTCTTTATTTTAGATTGGTCTTTTTTTGGTGTTGTTTTTGGAGTTTTTTTCTTTCTTTGTCTATGTGTGATACGTGCCTTCATTCAGCAGCAACTAATCGAGCTGCACAGCTTTCCTGATGCAAAGGCGTTGGGTTGTGTAAGTCAACATAACAGAGAAGGGGAATGGAAGTAGTTTGTGAGAGGAGAAAGGCAATAAAAAATAAGAAAATGAACTTGATACGGTTATGTTACGAAGTGCTATCAGTGTTTAGCAGCGAAGTAAGACAATAATCATCGGGTCCTGCTAGGATAAGTAACCTTGTTCCTGCCTGACTAGTGGTGGGGTTTTTTTGTAGGGAGAAGGTGGTTCATGCTTAATTTGTCAGTAAGTGTATTACACTAACTCTTGTTGCCTCTACGCTGGTTAGAAAGTGTTTAGATTTGTTTTTCTTTTCTTTTCTTTCTTGTTTTCCCTTTCTCTTCTGGCTGTCAGGGTGAATTTGTATCTTCTGACAATGTTGGAGAGGTGGGAAAGATGTCAAAAAGAGGATGTAAAGTGCATTTTAAAGTGAGCTGTTAGGAATTGGTTTGACATTTCTGACAAAGGGAAAGGTTAGTGCACACAGCTTTTCAGGTCTTATCTTCTTATTCCTTTTCTTGTCAATCACAATGGGAGCCAGAGGAATTTCTCATCGTGACCGGCTTGTCCCATGCACACAGTTAATCTGGCAGGCAGGCTTGATTCAGCATACAGGCGCTAATTACATCCTGCAGGATGTGTCTGGTACTTGGGTACCTCTGTTCATACCAGTGTCCACTGGGCTTCTGGGAAGGAGGCTGGCCAGTTCAGAGGTAGCCCGGGTCTCCCTCCTCTTTCCTTTCTTCCTCACCATCTCCTCGCTTCTTTTTTTCAAGAGTGAGAAATGCCTACTCATTCACACTTGTGTCCTGCCAGGACACCTTGATCCTTGAGGGAACTTTATTGACTGATTTGCTTTAAGATTACAGATTTGGAGCCATCTGCATAATCTAGTGAACCTTTGCTGTAGATAACGGAGCAATAACACCGATGCCAAGTTTGGCACCCAGGGCCATTTGGCCTGGCTCACTCTCTGGTCACCTGCTTGAGGAGAAGGAAGGAGAAATTTAGACACAAAGTTTAAAGGCAGCCCACAAACAGGCATGCCAGGACAGAAGGGAGGTGTGTTGTTACTGGTGAAAAGATATGGCTTTTAAGTGCAGAAATGTTTTATTGCTGATGCTTTAAATTGCAAATAAGCTGAACCTGAGACAAGGAAAATCAACATGCATGAGCATGTACTTTAACTAATAGGTGCTTACATTATGTTTGATTCCTGGATAACTCAGGAACAGGACAAAATAAAAGAAGTTTTGCCACTTCAGTTCATTACAAAGAGCAATAACTAGTTCTAAATAGCCCCTTATTTCTTCTCAAATCTTATTATAGGACTGGCTCAATAGCTTCAGTTTCCTGGTTTGTAATATGAAAGACTCAAGCACTTTCAACATTTTGGTAAACATATGCAAACTTGATTGTTTTTTCCACAAGCAACTGAAAGCATAAACTTATTTGAGGAAACTCTCAAGTGTCTTTTCTTTACTGGAGCATTAACATTTTCTGATGCTGACACAGCAGTTTCATTAGGTTTTTTTCTTCTAGCCAGTGCTTACTGGTTAGGTGGGTGGGAGGAGGCCAAACCTCCTTAGAGTTTTTGCCTCTTCTTCCAAATTGCAGCTTTCGGTTTCACTTTTTGTCTTTCTGGACTAAAACCAAAGGCAACATTTCTAGAGGCCCTGCGAAGCCTTCAGTGTCAGAGCTTTTCTTGGCAGACAGAAGAGCACAATTGCAAAGCAGAAAAGAAGTGCCTTATTTAGCAGGCGGTTGTTGCTCTCCAAGTTGATGAAACAATTAGCTGGAGATGATGCCTTGTTGCCATTCTGCTCTTTTAATAGCACCACAATGCTCCTTTGCCAGGACAAGCCTCTTTGTAGATTTAATAAACCAGGTGAAACCATGCACAGCTTTCCTCGCATTGGACTCTCCAAGCCTTATAGAGATTTAGCTGGCAAGGTGGAGAGTGTTCCTCCTGAAGGAGGAAAGCAAGGTACCAACAAGAATATTCTCTGCCTATTAAAGCAATTAATAAAACTGGAGCGAGTCCTCTCCTAAAAGTGGTTCTAGCAGCCAGAAAGGAGGTAATATGGCAGACATGGGCTTATCCCCCCATGCTGGTACCAGCTGTGCAGTATGTTGTCTAGTAAGCATAGGGGCCAGAGCTGCTCTGATCCACATAAGAGTGATAGTTTTGCACATCCCTTATGGCCACTACTAAGCCATTCAAAGCTCCTCTGCAGAGTGGTGTTGCCACAGATCAGACCATTTCCAGCAGCTGCTGGGTTAGGGAGCCATCCTTTATTTATTTCCTAGTGACTCCTTCCCGTTACACTTTCTGGATGCAAGCAGCATTTTTTGCCTGGCTGCAACCTGAGCTTGATGCTAAATCTGCTGGAAACGCTGAGCAGTGGATACCTCTTTACCTTCCACGCAGTTGCATATGGATTGGCTCCTGCAAGAGTTTCTCATAAACATTTTGATGGCCCTGTTTTATCAGCCACATAGGAAGGTGATCATAAAAAGGAAAAAAAAATCCCAGAGGAAAGGGGATTAAAATTAACAGTGATCTCAATTCCCTGTGTTTCAGTTAAACAACCTCATTAATACCGTCTGCAGTGCATGTTCTATGTCTGTGCTCCCCGCTCTGACAGGTCCCCAAATCACATTCACTGCCATTCATTATGTGCAATGGAATAAAACATTTATTCAAAGTCATGTTTTATTCCTGGGAAAATAGCTATTTCTGCAAGCTTCAGACATCTTTTCAAGTATTAGCACTTCCCTTCTTGGCCCTGGGCTCTGTGCCCAGAAGATGAGTCCTGCTGGTCTTGATGGGATCGCGCTGCCATGCAGTGTGGCCCTGGTGGGACAGAGAGGGGCTTCACGGTGTCTCATGGTTGCAGATAACCCAGCCTGGTTTGAAAATGTAACTGTTCTGGGACATTCTCGGTGTTTGGTGTAATCCCTCTCCATGTCGTGACAGGACCTTGTCAGCCAGGGTGAGGAGGGGTACATTATATTTTGCTGAAGTCCATAGAGTTTTCTTTTTTAGTTCAGTGAGCTTTTGGTCAGCACTTGTATTTTAATTTTGGAATAGCAATAATGAAAATGCAGCACCCCTTTATTGAAATGCCCACTGTCCTGTGACCAGGACATGCTGGGACTGACCCTTTTTTATAAGTAAGGAAGCTGTGGCCCAAAGGTGTGTATGATTATTTAATGGGCAGCAGGAAGCTGGACATTCTGACTGCTGCTCTTCCCTGCTTACTTGACCAAGTTGCCTTTTAACTCCTGTTAACTTAACCCAGCCGCCAAGTGCACAGTCTGTGAAAAAGAGCATCCTCTAATTTACCCTGTGCAGACAAAGCAGTAGGGCTCATTTCCAGCAGCCCTTTGCCCCTACAAGCCAGCCAAAACCTGAACTCACTTGAAGATGAAACTTAGAGTGCTGAAGTCAGAGGGCAGTGCTAACACAGAGGAAATTCAAGTTTTGAACCTTACAGCCTGTCCCCAAACCACTTCTGTTATTGACACATTCAATAAATCAGCTCAGCAAAGGTGCAGACTGAGGAAGATTCACTGGTGCTTCGTGACAGCTTTGCTGTTCTGAGCCTACAAATCACCCAGGGAGCCTTGTCACCCGCCTGTAGGTGCCACTCAGGGCTCTGCAGCCTGCGGTGCCTCTCGCACTGCTTGGCCCAGCGCGAGGCAGATCTGCTTCACCCCTCTGCTTGCTGGTCTCTCTGCTAGAGAATGGCATTTCATTCCTGTGTCAATGGCTGTACATAGGGGGAATGTCATGAAGTCATGGCTGTACCACAGCAGGACATTCAACAAGCAGTGGGTCCACTATACCCTAGATTTCTATCACAGACTGGTCAGGGTTGGAAGGGACCACTGGAGATCATCCAGGCCCACCCCCTGCTCAAGCAGGGTCACCTCGAGCAGGCTGCACAGAGTTGTGTCCAGGCAGGTTTGGAACGTCCCCACAGAAGGAGACTCCACAGCCTTTCTGAGCAGCCTGTTTCAGTGCTCTGTCACCCTTAGGGTAATTAAGTTCTTCCTCATATTCAGAAGCAACTTCTTGTGTTGCAGTTTGTGCCCATTGTCCCTTGTCCTGTCACTGGGCACTACTGGAAAGAGCCTGGCCCCATCCACTTGACACTCACCCTTAAGGTATTTGTATACATTGATAATGTCTCCTCTCAGTCTTTTCTCCAGCCTGAACTGGCCCAGCTCTCTCAGCCTTTCCTCATAAAGGAGGTGCTCCAGTCCCCTCATCATCCCTGTGGCCCCCGCACTGGACCCTCTCCAGTAGTTCCCTGTCTGTTGATCTGGGAAGCCCAGAATTCCTATGTTTTCTCTTTTGTATCTAGAACCCAGCCCCACAGTAGCCCAGCTGTCCTCTTCTTGCTCCATGTCCCATGTGATGTGCCCACCACAGAAGACACAGGACATGTTGTGACCAAGTCACAGTGGCCCACCGTGCTCAAGCAACAGCCTGCTCTCAAAATAAGCAAGAGAAGAGCTTGGTTCTGGCTCTTCACAAAACCTGTGAGAATGTTATAAGCATTGAGACTCTGAACCTGCAACAAGTTTGGCTGAAAATGGCCAGTGCATTTAGGAATTGTTAGGAGGGAGAGTCTGTATGCTCTGTTAAGCCTTGTTTCCTGAGGAATCCATGCTAAAATATTGTTCAGACCTCTTAAGGCAGTTATGCCCAAGTGCACACACTACTTTAAATCAGGAAGCATGAAAGCAAATTAAGGTTTTAAATCACCACAGGTCAATTACCAAGTGGCTACTGCAACCTGTTATCTTTGCTGAACTACTGTGCAGGCATGAACATCTAAATCAGTGCTGTTTAACCCAGAGCTCTCAAAACAGAACTTATTCAGTGCTGCTGAATCTCACCGCACTGCAATCATCTTGCTTTCAAATTGCTGTAGGAACAATAAAAAAGAAGATATCTGTCTGTAAGAAACGTTCAAGTGTTCTTGCAGCTCTTAACCACCCTCAGTCACCCAAGTAGTAGACCCAACCTGACTCAACTTTCCTTTAAGTATTCAGTAAGTTGCTTGAATTCTCAGGATACTCTGTATGTTTTAACTCTTCCAACGTTTGTCATTCAGAGTCTCTACAAAATATCTTTGCCATCTTTCATCCCAGGAATTATTTCTTCCTTTCTTGAAAACCAGCTATCACTGGTCTGAACTGGGCTACTAGCTTAACTGTGTTTATAGTCCTATCTAGACTAGAGTTACAATGAAGTCAGAGTAGAAGTGTGACTACTTATAATCTGATTATGAAACAGCTGAATTTCACAAGGCAGATGGGACCTTAAATTTCTGTTTTCATAACCCCAGATAGGAGAAAATGCCTTTGGGCTTTTCTCATATACAGTGGAACATTGTTCCTATAACCAGAAATGTCTCAATTTAGTTCCTAAAGGGAAGAATCCATCCAAAAAGAATATTGTCAGCAGTAAAATAGCTAACTTTTGGGAAGAAGATAGCACATGCTATAAAAACCACGACCCCACAAACAAATTTTCTCCTATAGACTGATAATGACTCATTTTGGTGTTGAAAACATAATTGAATTGCTCCTTGCAGCAATTAGAAGAGTCTGTCGATGTGCAGCTTCTTAATTGTGTTTTGATACTGTGGACTCTCTGTGGCAGGATGAAAGAAGCATTTTGATGGTGAAATGGTCTTTGCTGTTTATTTTTTCATAAACTCCATCCTGGACAAGAATTTACGGAGATGGGAAAGTGGTGGGGATTTGGGGGACTACAGGTCTGGGTCTTTCTCAGCTGGTTGGTGGTCAGTGCTGCAGTGGCTTGTTAAACCTTTAGCAGCTCATGGTACTGAACTGAGAGTGCTCCCTGCCCCACCACTCGAGGTGAGGATGGTTACCCAAGAGATCTGGGTTAAACTGCTTGTGCTAATCCATTTGTTGTGTCTGGAAGCGATTAGGGAGCTTTTGTATAACCTGGGCATCTTAAGAGAAGGGGAAGCAATATATATCTGGGCAGAAGGTGCCATGTGAAGGTGGCCTGGGCTCACCATCTGAGTCAAAGGAAATAAGATATCTAGAAAATAAATAGAAATATTACCTTCTATCCATCCGTAACAGACAAACGGATAGGCATCCTCAATAAGGCTCACTCCCTGTGGAAGCTGGTGCGTGTGTCTGGCTTGGATGGCTTAAGCAAAATCACAAGCCCTAACAGGACCAGATGTTAAAATAGCAAGGACAGAATTCACCTTATTCAAGTGGCCTGGAGTTGCCTCTCCAGTCCAGGGAAATTTCTGTTTAATGATGTTTTCTTATGTGCTCATCCCAAGAGAGAAAGGAGAAAAAAAAAAGGTTGTTTCTCTCTTTGCTGAAGGGAGTCTCAGAGATTATCAGAGTGACTGCTGGGTGGTGTGAGGTACCCAGGGAAAGAAAGCTGTGCCCAGGAACATCAGGATTCCTTGTTAAGGGATTGTGTAGGGAAAAGCCAGCACGTCTCTTTGCTGCTCTGGCTGCCTGCCACGTTTTGAAGTATGAGCCAGCTCCGTCTGGGCAGCTGGATCTGCTTGAGGACTCTGCCAATGACAAGGCAGCCAACTTGTGAGAGTGAGAGGTGGTCAAGCTGTCAAAGCCCATCTCTTACTTGGAGCTATTATGAAGGAGATACAAATGTAGAACCTGCATGCACTCTGGCCAAGACCAGCACCTTGGGCAAAGAGGCATCTCTGCCCATTAGCTTTTGTGATTTGATTGAGTAAGTGGATGCAGAGCTTTGATCTTGGAATCTGGTGTTTTGCGAAAGCTTCAGGGTTTTTTACTGCATTTTATCTAGCATGCCTTCAGAGCTACAGAATTATCCCTTTATCTCGAGTCCTATTGTTAGCCAGCTGCAACACTCACAGGCAGCAGTTATGTTAACACAGTCAACCTATGGCGTCTCAGTTGAGTGCATTACAAAACCATCAAATGATTTGATTCAGCTGCTGAAACATCCCAGAGGACAAGGTGTGCCCTCCAAACCAGCAGATTTGGAGCTAGATCAGAGTGTCTTCAAAGACCAAAGAGAGTTCAGATCCAGGGCTGCTCTCAGGCCTGGACAATTCATGGCAGGATCTAGGATATGTGTCTGAAGCTTTTCCCATGAACAAAGATGAGTCAACCTAGTCATTTTTGCAGCTGACATCGAGTCATGAGCTATTGGCACATTGTGTTAATAGAATACTGAAATTCACATATGATATACCAACATTTTTGCAAGAATTGTTTTGTTGTCATTAAAAAAAAAGAATATTTCTAGTCAAAATGGGAAGACTTGACTGGTCTTGGCTGATTAGCATTGATAATTGGATTTGGAGAACTAGATGAGGTTAGGAATTTCTACTGTCTGGCAACTTCATATTCATTATGAAAGTCTAACAGAAGTTTCAGTCATGCTGCTTTGCACTTGGAAACTGTTTAGCTCAGCTTGAGACAGTGTGGGAACCACCACAAATGCCAGAAGATGTGCATGTGATGCCACCAGAGAGAGACGGGTTTCAGGGGTGGTAATAAGTGCTGGGAGGCAGATGAGCCCATATAATAGCTCAAAGGGAGTCAAAAGAGGGATCCCTCTCGCTCGTGATGGGTCAAAAGAGAAGGAAGACAGTCCAGCTGGAAAGACAGACACAAGGCAAACAGGAATGTTTGAAGAATATTTTTGGGGGGACCTAAGAGGTGTCAGGTGCTGTTAAAAGCTGCAGGAGCTGCCTTCCCACCGTGGCAGGACTGTTAGTGACCGCTGCAGCCAGGGACTTGGTGGGATCTGGGTTTGTCGGGGATGTGGCATGTCGAAGCACACGTCAGGTGCTCCCTCATGTGTGCACAGACTGACTGGCACGTTCCCCAGGGGTTTGTGTAACATGTCATCGTTTGTGTCACACTTCAGCCGGGGTTGTCGGTGCCTGCTGGGAGGTGTCATGGGCTGTGTTTCTCCTCCAGCTGCATAAATCTGATTTCTGAATGAATCGCTATCCCAAGGTATTTCCTCACAGCCAAAGGGACCAATGAACCTGTTGGGTTTTCTGCAAAATGAGAAAAAATATGCGTCATTGAAGAGAATAGGTATTTCCCACAGAAGTATTTTGTTTTCTTCACTGTGCTGTAGAGATCAAGAAGGCACTGCGTCTGAGCATGGGAAGCAGCTGAGTACTTGCTCTCCTTCCTGATCTGTATAAAAAGAAAAAGGAAAAGAAAAGCAAAACCAACAACAACAAAACCCCCAAAGGTTGTGTGTTTTTTGGTGTTTGGTTTTTTTGTTTGTTTTTTTTTTCTTTCCTCACTTACTTAAAAATCCCAACCAAAACCCCAAAACCCCAAAGTAATTCATTTTGGCAAATGTACCCATTTACCATTTGGGAATGAAATTCTGAAGTGGCTTGGTTTTAAAGTAGTAAAATAAGTCCAGCTGTCATTTGGTGTATTTTCTTTAGCTGAAACTATTTCTCTCACACCCCTGAAAAACCTCTGCTCCTGCACCAGTAGAAGCTGGAAGCAGGGTTAGAAATAAACTATTTACCTACATCAGATTACTTGCTCCAGTTTCACCTGATCTAATTCTAGGCCTTTGTATCTTTTGTCTCCGTTTCTCATGGTAAGTGTGCTGTTGGTGGAACTGCACAAAGAAAAAGAGGATCTAGTGGTTTCAAATCCAGTAGAGCTTTTCTCTAAGAGCCTCACAGCTGGGAGGTTTAGTTCCCTTCTTGGTCCCAGACTCCCAGACCACCCCTTTCCCTCCCTGAAACGGCAGTCTGGCTGGGCTCAGCTATAGGAACTTCTGCAGAAGGTTGTCCCGTTGTCCCCAGGTGGTGTCACACGGCACAGGAGGGGGACAGGAGGGCTTATGCCCAGGACCAAGGCAAAGGGGAAAGAGCTCCCTATGAGCTGTTACATTGTTTTACCTTCCTGGTGATAGACATCCCACGCTTGATGCTATGCTGACTCCCCATCTCTTCCTGAGGGAAAGCATCCTCCAAGCTGAACTGAGGTACTGAATAAAAAAATCTCTTGCTTTTTTTAAAAATTGCAAATAATGGTGATACACAGACAGGCAAAAGTTATTCTCTGAAATTAGCCAGTGGTGTAAATCACCGTTTCTGCTCATGTCCTGCATCTCTGGCTGAAGGCGTGTTTAGTTACTGCTCCATCCACTTGTTTGGCATGTTGGGAATCAGCAGCTATCAGCGGGGAGAAGCAAGAGGTGGATGCAGAAGCAAATGCCTGATGTTGTCCTAGGAGGTGATTTTCCAAATCAGGAGGCAGGTTTGTTCTGACCTTTAGGAGACAGAGCTGATTTGTTTTGTTGCTGTGCTGTGTTTTTTCTTTATGTTCCCATTAATCATTTTCATTCAAATGAAACCTGGAAGCACGCAATGTGCAGAACTCATTTCATCCAGCTTGTGTGTGTGTAGTTGTGCCTTTAAAAAAATACCACGGACAATTCTGTTAAATTATTAGTCCTGTATTTCTCAAATTTACTGTCACCCTCAGGTAAAATTGCTGCTGCAACTAAATAAAACCTCTGGAAATGAATTCTATCTCCAGACAGTCCTTAAGCCCTTGAGGCATTTAAATTCTGGATTTAGTGGCAGGATTATTACTTCAGTGCAGCAGTTAACCATGTCTTTAAGCAGAGTTGCCTGTAATAGTCAGTCCTGATTCCGCACGGTTTTTACAATAGCCCCTTTTGTTATGCACTTCTGATGTAAGTTGTGGGATCAAGCATCCCACACTGTTTAAAAGACCTACTCTAAAGTTGCAGCTTGAATTACTTTGCATCTGGCTCCTGCTGCACTGCGTATATACCTCATTTCCCAACTAGGGCTGCCTTGGCAAAAATTTCAGCACACTTTTCCGTTTGTTTGCTGCTGGTGTTGCTTTCCTAATGGCAGTAGCACTGCAGGGGGCTTCATTTTGCTCTTGCTGCTTTTTAATGGTTTCAAACTATCTTTATTGCTGAAGCCAGCTTGTCCATCTGCGCCGGCTCAGGAGATGCTGATGGGGCCTTGCATGGCTCAGCTAACACGGCTGCGGCCACCGAGCCAGCAGTGCGCTGGGGATGGGGATGGCAGGGGGAGCTGAGGGGAGCTGGTGGGTCAGGTCCTGCTCCCAGATACCAGCAAACAATGATGCTGGAGCAGGAGAGTGAAACAAGCCGGTGAGGGAGGCTGAAGCTGTGCAGTGTCAGGAGGGTTACCTGCTTTTCTTCTTTATTCATGTTAATGCTGTAGCAACAGCCTAGGCTATACCCTCTGCCTCTTCTTTTGAGACTTGCACCTTGGGTGCCTCTCCTTTTGCAAAGACAGCGTCAAAGCATGTCATCTGCCGTTGCGCCAGGGAGGGAAGCACACCCTGGGTGACAGTGCCTAAGGCATGGCATTGTGCCTGGGGAAGGACGTCCAAGCTTCAGGAACCAGGAGCAGTACAGCCAGCCAGAAGGTACTGCTGATTTACCACTGGAGATAAATATATCACGGGGGAAATGGTAGAAAGACTTATTGATAATATCCGAGGCCTTGGCAGGCAGTTCTGGGATCTGATGTTTAGCAGAAGGTCACTAGCAGAAAGACAGAAGACAAACGTCACCATGGTCTTTATTCTGTAGTGTCTCTGAAGATCTTAACTCCACATAGTCTTAGTCCTGATTAAATTCCCTGTGTGAATACTGATGAATTCATGAGCACTTGAATTCTGAGAGAGCTTCTGGCCCGTTTCTGCTGATCAGACATGGTTAACAGTGATGTCTGAGCAATTTGGGTGTTCAAAGGTCAGGATGATCCTCTTTCCCCTCCCACCTACATCCCAGCTTTCACCCATTTGAAGATACCATCAGCCTTTGGAAGAAGGAAAAACAAGTCTGAGACTAACCAGAGCCAGTTGCATCAGTAAGGAGACCAAACAGATTTCTTTTGCTTGCTATTTGTGCCCAGCTCCTGATCAGCGCAGCTGCAAGACGTTTATAAACAGACCTAAAATACATCTGTGCTAATTGCTGACAACTTTGCTTGAGGACCAAATCTTGAAGTAGACCAAAGTGGTGATGGGTCTCCAAGCTTCTGAGAAATGCCTGTTTCTCAGCTCACAGGCAATCTCGGTCAGATCCCTAATGGAGAATCCATAATTCAGATACTTAGCAGGGAGACAGTGAATTACTAAATCTTGTGGGATTTTTGCTGGCTTCCAGCTTGTCCCTCACCGAGGTTCCTGGAGCAGAGGATGGAGAGGCAGGCAGTGTAGAGGTGAGGGACAGCGTCAGCTAGTTACGAGCATGGGCTTTGCAGCAGCCCCAGTGACACTGCCAGCTCAGTGGGCAGCCACAGCACCAGATGTGTGGCAGCAGCCCCCCCGACCAGTGCAGGGGGGAGGCAGTGGTGGGTAATGCCAGAGGTGAGCAGGGACTGCAGCGCTGTCTCTGCTCCATGTGCCTTGGCACTCTGGGAAGGTTTATGAGCTGGAGACCAGGGCTGCAGGAGAGTCAGCCAGGATTCAGTGTGGTGTCCAGCCTAATTATGCCTGGTGATCCTGTGCTGAGCAACACCACAGCACTGAGTCTCTGCACACAGATGTCTCTACCCCTCACTCCACTGAGCCGCGTAATGGAGAGCTGACTGTTTGTGACAATTTAGGGCAATGCTCCGGATGGGAGGTCAGTATAAATTAGATGGTGTGATGAGAATAGTGAGGACATAACTGATGGGCTTAGCATTTTCTAGCTAGGAATAAACAAATTTCCAAGCATCACAAATTTACAATGAGCGAAAAGCATTCGGCCCTCTCCTCAGTGGCTTGTGGATCCACTGGCAGGCACTAACACAAAATTAGAGGCCAGCCAAAATAGCTTTTACCTTATGCACAGAGCTGTGCTCAGACATTCTGCTTTCAGGCACGTCTTAGGTCGAGGGCAAAATGTCTACCTACCTTGGGAGAAGGTACATCCTGCTGTGGAAGGCATACAGACTGTGTGCTTCAGCTGCAAGACTGAAGAATAGGGTCCTGTTGATGTCCAGTGGCCTCACAGAGCCAAAATAGTCTTGTCAAATGCAGGCAGCTGAGTCCTGTCCCTCGTACAGCACTGAGCACATCTGCCTTCCAGGTCTGGACAATGCTTCTGGGCACCAACGTTGAAATAAATTGTTTCCTGGGACTCAGATTTTAGACATGGACATTTGACCAGTTTCTGTGGAGAGCACATAGCAGGATGCAAAGAGAATCTGTCACAGCCTCAAGCCACACTGCCCAGGAGGAGGAGGGAAGGAAGCCCTGGCATGTAGGACCTTCATGGTTGTTGGACAAGAGCTGGGCACAGCTGGCATTGTGCTCTGCGATGGGATCAGAGTTTGCTGTTGCAGATCTGGGCTGTGATTACATCGTAGAGCTGAGAGTAATGGCTAATTAATCTGCTGAGTGATGGAGACGGGGGAAAACCTGCCCCTCCTGGGCCCGATTCCAGCCACAAACACTACAAGGCCCTGCTCTTTGCAAATGCAAAATTGCATAAACAATTAGTGTGCTACCGTATCCCTGCTCAGGACTGTGAGCAGCTTTCCCCTCTGTTCCTGGTGAGGTGAAACAGAGAGAGGGGGTTTCCTTTCCTTTTCCCCTCCCATTTTCCTCCCCCTCTTCCCAAGCTTAAAATCCAGAGAGCTGCTACAGAGGCCGTGAAAAAATAGTTCCTATAGTTGTATTCCTTTCTGGAGAAGTAAATCGTGTGTGTGTGCATGTATGCGCGCCCACGCACACATACAAATGATGCATTTTGATTATCCTCGTGATGAGCAACATGCATCTTGGCATGACTGTGAGCCAGGAACAACACATTCATTTGCTCACCATTGCTTTATCCCTTTTGACCTTAATTTGAATCCCTCCAAGCTGGATGTTGCATCTGTCAGGGCGGCTGTACCTTAACCTGCTGGGACCAAAAGGCTGACGCAGGGAAACTCTGCCATCCATCTCTGCCTGTGGCCTTGTGTTACCTGATGTTCTCCCAGTTCCTCCCTCCTTGCCTCCACCCTCCCGTGCTTCATGCATTCAGTCTGCATTTGCCCTGATTACTTTAAGCAGAGGCTAGGCACCTGCAGCGCTGTCTCCTGCCCCTGATAGTGCAGCAGAGCTGTGGTTCTCAGCTGCTGGGGCAAGGACTGGCTGCTGGGGCCATGGTGGTAGGCGGGGAGGCTGTGCAGCAAAATGAGAAGAGTCCCATTAACTCCACCGCCATTTCCCTGCCATGCAGTGTGGCTGATGAGCTTGCCAGCCATCAGATGATGGCAAGACAGAAGGTCAGTTATTGCTAACAATGGCCAAGGAGCTTGATCTAAGTAGCATGACCATGCTATTGTAGTGGGGCTCTGACTCAAGCTGTTCCTTTGCATAGCTTTGCTGCAGAACTTTTCCACGCTGCATCACATCTCCTGCAGACCTTCCCAGCCTAATCTGCAAAATGATCTCCCCCTTTCTGTGAGTGTCATTTCAGCAGTTAGTCACAGTCTGAGATTCTGTAAGCTGTTTTTCTTTAGGCTGAAGAGAATGAAAAGGGATCAGGGTGAGGGGCTGATGTCTGTTTGTGAGGTGTGAGCTGAGGGTTGTTTCCTGAACACTGTTTCTGAGTGGTGTCTACACAGTGTTTTTATAAACAGTTGCAGACAAGCGCTTCCCATGCCTGAAGGCAACTGGAGACCCCAGAACTCTGTTAGGGAGTTTGTGAGCCTGTGTTTACAGAGGCCTGGGGCAGTGGGGGGTGATTGTGCCAGTTGTTGCCAGCACCATCACCATACCATATACTTGCGACGTCCACATTAGTAACTGAAATTAGCCTCAGACTCTGCTCCATGTTTGCCCTCACAGTCTGGTCTCTTCAGCCTTGCCTAAGCTCAGTGCTTTTCTGAATCTGCTCTCCCCTTGCCTCCCTCTTTCCTTGCTCTCCTGTTCCTCCCTCTAGAGCAGGGCTACAGTTAGCATCTCCTCCTTAACAATGGGGAGGGAGAAGAGCTGGATGTTGTGTCCCAGCCCTCCCTACTTTGCAGAGCTGTTTTTCATTCTTGGCTGATAGGAATTAGAATGTTCCAAGTTGGAGCACGCCCTTACCTGAGGGAAAACAGTCCTGGGGTTTCCCACAACCCACCCTAAGAAAAGATTCTCTGAAGTCCCATGCAGCTTTCCAAGTGGCTATGGTTTATCCTTTCTGCAGCCTGGTGCTGCCATGGGGATAATACCTTGCAGCATGCTGACTCCTTGCCTGTAGCACTCGGTGCACAGCCCCAGCAGGGATGGCTTTGTGAGGCTAGATGGACCCTGTCATTTTTCTGGCTCTTTCCAAGTCAGCACATCAGTGCCGACTTTGCCAGACTGCATCAGAACAAAAGAGCAGTGGCTCTTCTCGCTCCTTTGTTATTTATTTATTTTGAGGCGAGTGGCGGGGAGCCTGGCAGTATTCGGCTTCCTCCTCGGGAGGCAGGGTTAGCAGAAGGTCTGCTCAGATGGTGCGTCAGGCAGATGGCTAGGGGTAACCCCCAGGGCAATGCTGACTAAAGAGCTCAAACTGTGCTGGGATGCAGCCAAGCCGAGGTCTGCATGGGAAAGCAGTGAGCAGCACCGACCCCATCCGCGATGTGTACCCCAGCAGATTCCTGCCTTGCTAGCGGTGTGGTCCATAGTGGCACTGGGGGGGATGCAGGCGCCATCTGGCCAATGCTGCTGCCCTCCTTGGCAGGAGGAGGTCTGGGAGCGGTGGCTAGGGCTGTTGGTAGACCACGAGCTGCTGCTCTGCATGCCCTGGTTGGCTCAGCACACGAGCTGAGCTGGAAAAGCCACAAATGTCTTGATGCTGGGAAGGGAGTGAATCATAACAAGATGAAAATTGGGTGGTGGTTCCCTCTGAAATTTGGGAACTGGAGGTGGCTGCATCGTAGTGAAAATTATCTGCAGTTGAAAGTTGGGTGGTTTTTTTCTCTTTGGCTGATCTGTGATTAATACAGCTGCTTTTATGAAGTTAAATTCCTGAGCTTGAACCTTAACTTCTGAATCCAGATGCTGCAATACAGCTGTGACTACAGTCTTACCCTTATCCACTTTGTCTTTTGTATTGGTTTCATAAGAAACCAGAGTGTAAATACACAGTACCATCAAACTTAGATACAGCAGGTGATTTTGCAGTGAACAGGATAATCAATTGCTCGGTATCCCAGTCTCTGCTAACCTTGCACCTGCTTGAAGTTCATTTTTCAGTGAAAAGATGGCTGTGCATGATGCATAAGAAGTCTCATTTCCATCAGTATACCTGGCCAAGGAAAGCTGGAATTTGAACTGAGTGGGAGCTCACTTGCTTTTATCACTCCTTTGCTGTTTTAAAGGTTATATTTTCTTTTTTCTTTTCTTCTCTTTTTTTTTTTTTTTTTTTTTTTTTTTTCCTTAAAAGGTCTTGTGACTGTCTTTTTGGAAAAGACACAGTGTAAGGACTGAGGAAAGAACAGTGGTTGAAAATACCTAATTGAGCTATAGGTAAATATAATTTATGAAAGGAAAAATAACTATCCTAGTCAGTGCATTAAATCATGTCATGACTTTTTAATGGCAATGTTATAGGTTAATTATTATCTGTGCGGTCCTTGTGCCTACCAGAGTTATTCACAAGGGATCATGGTCTCATTAGGTAGGACTCCCATAAAGACAATCCTTCTAAAGGTAGTTTAGTATCTGTGTGCTTGCATGGAAATTTTTTGCTCTTATCAGCAGAAAAAGTCAGATACTTAAGGGACCAGAAATGGAAGAACTTTTGAGTGACACAAAACCTGCACACTATTGACATTCTGATCAGGTGCTTAAAGAGGAATTATTTTCTCTTGTATTTTCCTACACATTGGTTTCCTCAATCTGCTTTAGAAATGAATTCAGGCACTGAGAGCGGCAAAATGTTTCCCTCTGAAAGACCCTGCTTGCATTGATAGCTCGTGTGCATTAGAGGTAGCAGCCACAATGGCAATGACCCGTCTCCCTTTGAGCATCACAGGGTGCTCGGTGGTAGAGCCGGATTAATGTTGCATGGGCCTCTCAGCCCACGCTGCCTGAACACAGCAAATATCAAAAGTAATGCAACATTCCCCCTTAGTATAAAGAGGGAAAAAAGGCAGAATGACCTTTTATCTGTGAAAGTGAATGGAAATAGGAGAGTCTGTGTCTGGAATCCAAGAGGCAGAGAGGTCTTGCTGAAATGCTACCCCTGGCTGAATCTTCTGGTGTAAAACAGAAGGGAAGCCTGAGAAAAACCATGGTTTTGCGCCTCATTCACTGTGTGTCGCACACCTCTGTCACACACATCCCCTCTCTTTTCTCTTTGCTTTGCTTCCTTGTAGCTCAGAATCGCCCTATTCTCCAGAAATAACAGGGTGGATGGGATATCACAGAAGAAAATCCTAGTATGTATTGGAGCTTCCAGACTGATTGAGGTCCTCGTCATGGCAGCAGTGAATGTATCTCTGCCCTGTTGCCCAGCAGGTCTGGTTCCAGAGGATTTTGCAACTCGAAAAGAGCTTCCCACACTAAAAAGTAGGTACTGCCACCTTGGTTCACATATCTTTGAGAGAATTGGTAGCAACCCACACAGATAAAAGAAGGGAATTGTGCCTGAAAGCTTCTGTGATGGTATTTCTGTGACCACTGTCAGAGAGCTGAGTAGGTACAATCCAGAGGACAGCTGTGCATCCTCATGAACCCTCTGCCAACTGGGTACCCAGAGAAGCCAAGTGTGGGTGAGTCTGGACAATCGCCTGCCTCTGACCCCCCAGGTCCCCTTTGTCCAGGGCAGGGATGAAGTCTCCTTTGCGGTATGTCAGTGTTACCAGACATGCTTGTACTCTGCCTTTGCCAGGAACCAGGACACAGCATCAGGCTACGTGTGATGGCATTATTTCTGAACTGGAGCTAACTCACGTTTAACCAGTCTCTGCAGGTGGAATGAATATGTAAAGACTTTGCAGAGAGATGGTAAAAAGACTTGGTTTGCTGTCGATCCTGCTAGGCTCAGGCTGGAGTAAAAAGCCTTAAACGTTAAAGTTGTGTGTCAGCTTGTTTTTCTTCAAACACTATAGACACCTCTGAAATGAAAAAAGAATTGCAGGGAAGTTAATTTAATTTTTTGACTACTGCAATCTGCATCATAGAAGATCTTTTAGCACAAAGAATCCATAAGATTTATAAAAACCACTAGCAATATCTGTCTTTTACTGCACTTTCCCCAGGAAAGAATACTTTCCAAGCTGACAGAGACCATCTTCTTTGCAAACTTGAAAAGCAGATCACAGGCAAGACTACAAGAAATAGTGACCACTTGGTTCCTGGAGAGAAGCCCAATTGCTTCATTAAAGAAGAGTTGTCACATGCTTGTTTCTTAAATCCTGCTAAATACCTGCTTAGCAGCATTATCGACAGGCTTTTCTCATGAACATTGAGCTGTTAAGCTGCTCCTGGTTTACAGTGAGAGGTTAAAGGATTTCTCAAAGCTCCCAATGAAAGCCTTACTAACTGGATTAACTACTAACATGGATTTAGGCTTTGAGTCAGATTAACCCCCATTGCTCAGAGTAGTTCTTCTTGTTCATCTTTTCTTCTTTTTTCTTCTCTTTTTTCTCCCAGCTTTTCTCTTTTTGTTTGTCAGGAATAAGGGGAAAAATAAGCCTCTGTGCCTGTGTGTGAGCAGTGGGACACTGTGGGCTCAGGGGTCTGGGAGGAAGGAGGCTGCTCCCGGGACGTGACCTGCGGGATGTGACCTACGGGATGTGATCTGCGTTTGAAGCAGCAGCAGAGGCAGCCCGCTGGGCTGGGGGGCTGCCTGGCCCCTTCAGAAGTGCCTGTTTCTGCAGGGCCTTTAGAAAATGGAGGTAGCAATGATAAGAAGGAGAGTTATTAATTGGTCTGCAGATTTGGCTTCTGCTTGTGTTGGCTGTTTTCTTCCGTAGGTTTCCTTGGCAGCGCTAAAATTGTGAACTCTTTTATAAAGTGATTTAACTATTTACACACCTGGCTGGACAGTTAGCAGGGAAAGTAACTCGATCGGGATAACCCATGGTGTTCGTAGCACTTCAAAGACCTGAAGTTATTCTTACTTAGTCTGTAGTTAAACGTCTGTTTCTTCAGCATCTTAGGAGGACTTCAGCACCATCTGTGCTCCTGCTTTGGGTGATGGTTTCTGTGGTTGCACTGGTTTCTGAGCTAATGCACGCATTCGTAAACAAGCCTACAGTCAGACTACCTGCTACCCCGTTCAGAGGCATTTTCCCCTCTCCTCTGTGTGGTGACGTGGCCAGAAGCAGCCTAGATCCCTGATGAAGGGGTGTATCTGGCAGCCACACTCATGCTGTGTGAAGGCCATGGTCCTGGACCTGGTCTCTCAAAGTGAGGATCTGCTCCGGCCCATTTCACAGGACCTGCAGTGCAAGAACCTGTTAGCAAATGCTAAAGAATGGCAGGGAAAAGCAAACAGACATGTAGGCTGGAAGGAGCCAGGGTGCAGCAACGTGGTTGCTCTTGCCTGACCAAACTGGCATATGAGTTGATTCCCAGCCCAGAAGAGATCAAGGAATTGAGCCAACACTTTTTCTATTTCTCTGTCATCTGCTCACTGCACAACTCGGACCTCTCAATTACCTTTTTCTCAGTGTATGACAAGCGATGTAGTGGCCACGTGATGGTTAGCCCACCAGGGTCATGGCAATGTCTGGCCCATGCAAGGAGTCACAGTGCTCGGCTGCCCCGGGGGAGTGAGTCGTGTACCAGGGCCACTCAGAGCCCCCCCTCAGGGTGGTGGCATGTCCCCAGTGATGGAGCTGTCTCTCTTATTTAGTGCTCTCTGTCTGCTGTGCTGGCTCACAGCTAAGTCCAGCTGGCCCAGGACCATGTTGCTAAACAGAGACTGAAATGTAAGAAACTCCTGCGCAGTGTTTGTACCCCATTTAATACCACCCATAAATGTGTCCAGTGCCTGCAGCCCTGCGTGCAGCTGGGTCTCACAGCATCGCTGAGTTCATGTGCTTTTCAAACCGTGCTGTTTCTAAGCTTGCTGTCAGATGATCCCCGTGGGTATTCAGGAGGTCTAACACCCCCCCTGTTTTTTTCTGGTGTTTTTATATGCCTCTGTTCTGCTTTGTGGCTATCCCTCTCCTCAAACTATTCAGACTCTGCTCCTCTGAAAGCCATCAGCAGGAACCAGATGACTGTGCTTTCTCATATCCCTTAACACTGATCAGCTCTCCCATGCATTTCTTAATCTCATGTTATTTAAGTCCTTCCCAGCTGCCTTTGTCCCCATCTAACCCATTTTGACTGAATTGCTAGCCTCCATTTCTGGGTTCCTTTCCACCTTCCCCCTCCTCCAATGTCTCTTCAGTCTCCCATCCCACCGTCTCCCCTCTTCTCTGGAGAGCAGCTCCTCCTCTTTCCTCCAGCACATCGGGCTTCTCCGCTTTCTCCCTGGTCTGTACCAAACCTCCTCCAGCTGCTCAGCATCAGCCCGTTCCTGCCTCATCACTGCCAGGGGATTCTCTCACAGATTTTCTTTACTAATTTCTTCCCACACCTCACTAGACATCCCTTAGGGGAAGCCAGGTCACCCATTTTGTGCTTTCCATCAGCAAATGCTGATCTCTCCAAGGCAATCTCTCCTCTTCAAGGCAATCGCTCCAGGTGTGTGACACAACTAATGCTGTCACCCAGAGCCAGTGGTTCTCTGCAAGACCTCTGACAAAGGTTTCAGGTGGTGGCATTGCCTATCTGCCCTCTGGCAGGTCTTGCTCTCAGCCTGTGCAAGGACCTCGGGAAACCTTGCAAGCTTGGACAGAGCCACATTTTCTCTGTAGTGCTGGTGGACTTAGATGTGCGCTTGGGAGCCATCCATATCCTGCCTCCCCGCTCTGGACATCTGAACAGTTATTTGTGGAATTCCTTATGGTTTGATACTTGGCATTTTACAGCACAGGCTTGTCATATCCCTTTTATATCAGATGATAAAAATAACATTTCCTAGCCCTACAGCCTGCAGAAAGACTGGACAAGACTGGGTGAGGGGGGAGAATAAAATTAAAATCTATCAAATGAAAAGCCTGGAAGGATGTGGGCTGCTTATGGGACAAAGGCAAGGCCACCCCCTATGATCCAGTGTGATGATTGGAAAGAGTTATGGGTAGATGGTCGGTAATGTGGCAAGATACTCCATAGCTCATAGCTTAGCACTTTCCTCTTGAGGTATGAATTCACCAGCCCTGTGACAGGCATGAAAAGAGAGAAGTTGTAACATGGATCTTCCTTTTTGTTCTTACAGATACCCCAGAGCTCTTCTGAGCTCTGTGCGAGTTGAAACAACCTTAAGTTTCTCCAGCCTCTTCTCTCCATTCCTTTAATTCCCCCTGAGCCAACAGAAGCAAAACCTTTGATGCATTGACAAGACTTTGCTTCCCACTGCCTGACATTCAAATGCCCCTTTACTGAAAATGCATGGGCTCTGTCTGGGAAGAGCCCTGCCTTCAATTGCACAGCAGTCGGGAGGCCCCCTGCCCTCCCGATCTTCTTAAGGGGCTGTTTTTGAAGCCGCTCCTCATAGCAACTGTGGCATAAAAGCACTTGAGTGTGACTAAGTATTGGCCTTGATGGATTTCCTAGGTCTAATCCCAGGCGCATTATCCCAGTGTTGGCATTTCAAGAAGAATGATGAATTTTAATAGCAAATCAGAGGCTTCCCGGTGGTCACGTTCCCTCTCTGAGGGAGGCACCAGGCAGAGCTACCAGCTGTGAGATCTGAAATGGGCTGTGGCCATCTCTCTGCCTGCGTAGACAGCACAGGGTTGTGAGTCAAGTACTTGCTGGTGTAAGCAGACGTTGCATTTAGGATCTCAGCCTGCTGAGCCCGGTCTCTCTCTGCCTTATGTCCCAGTGGGTTTGCTATGGGACATCCTTCCAACAACCCTGCCTGTTAATAACAGAAGCAGCTTCTACTGAAGATGGATTCTCTCCCACCAGCCAGATAGAAACACAGATGAGGTGGCATGTCAAAGCAGCTGGGATTTTTCCATGCCACCTCCTGCTGCTAGGAGACCCATCATACTCCCAGGACTCCGTTGTGCCCGTAGGAAGTAACCTAATAATTTCATCTTTGGAACAACAGGACCTACTAGCTTGTGGGGCCAATTTCCTTTTAATCTTCTCCCTTAACACTGATTTACATGAGTGCTTTTTATTAGTAAACTGTGCAATTTGTGGCATTTCATAGTCAAGAAATGTCTGCCAGGTGTTACTGGTTGGGTTTTTGGCATGTAATGGCCAGGGTAGCAAGCACTAATAGATGATTTGCTCTGACCATTTTCAGCAGTCACCTTGCCTACTTCTTGCTGACACATTTCTTACGGTAATTAACGAGCTGGCACATTCCTAGGAGCCTTGTCAATGAATTAATCTCTGCATAGAGGGAACAGCTGAACACAAGTTCCTCTTCTTGTCTCTGGCAAATGGGAGATGGGGAACCTGCAGGCAGGTGGGGAGGGGTCTGTGCAGCAATCCCTGCCTCAGGAGTGGCCGAAATTGTGCACATTGCATATATTTTTTCACACCTGTTTTTATCCTCTTGAGCTTTCCTGTGTCTGATTAGAGTTTCCTGAGGTGGTTACTTTGCCTGGCGAGGGAGTGCAGTTCATTACTCACCTGATGCCACAGGAGCAGAGGAGAGGTTCAGCTCCATCAGTTAAGTGAAGGCATCTGTGTGGAAGCATTTTATCTAAGTAAGAAAAGAAAGGTGAGATCTTAGAAGCATGATCAACCCAAGAAGCTTGTTCTTGACAAATTGTATTTCATGTGTGCTCACACTCTGGGGCAGAGGCTGGAGGTGAAACAGTGAGGGAAAACACTACCTCCCTGTAGGGCTCCAGAAGTGCTTTACCAGCGCTAGAGGATAGGCGTCCATAAGGCAGCGAAGGAACATGCCCTTCCTTCTCCCAGGCTCAGCAGATTGTAGGGAGCCCTGTGGCCTTGCACTGCTGTCCTTCTCTTCTGTATCTTGTTATGCTCAGAGACTCGGCAAACTTGAAAGAGCCTCTCCAGGCAGCTCCTGACTAACTCTCCCCAAGGACCACATGTCACAGCTGACTTTGTGCTGCTCCCATTCTGCAATTTTTTTTAAAAACATTAGTCAAGGCCCCCAGTGAATTATCACTAAGGGATGGGGAAAGATGAGTGAGTGGTGGTCTCCAAAGTTGTCTCCAGCATGAATAAAACAGAAAACATGAATGTGAAGAGTCTGTCGCTAAGAACAAAGAACTCTAAGTTGAGACTTCATTGGGATCTGAGTCTCTATTGCCTTCCTCAAGCCATCTCCTGGTAAGTGTATCCGTGGATCTTTATAAATCCTGTTAGATGTTCAGAAGTCTCTTCCAGAGAAGAGGGGAAGTCTCTCCTTCTCCAGTGTAACTCTCCTAAAGGAGAAGGTTTTGCACTTCTGCAGTAGAGGTTGGAAACAAGTCAATAATGTGGGTGGGGGCAAGCCCGGGACTTCATACTACTTTGTGGGCAGTTTTTCTCAATCCAGTACTGTGGAGAGAGGGAGAGGACCAGCTTCTGAGAGGAAACCAGCTCTGTATTGGAGTGTGTTTTGGTCTTATATGGCTAAAGAAGAGCCAATGAAATCAAACGTTAATGGATGTTGTTCACTCTTCATAAAGTTTGAAGTAACTGTGAAATATCCAGTGCTGCCTCTCTGGTTGTGACTCACCTGGGCAGGAGGATATTTGAATTTTAAGCCTAGGAGCTGTTCCTTGATTTAGAGAGAGTACTAGGCTAACAACCTGGTTATACAGTCAGTGTTGTATTAGAACTCCCAGGCTTGCTGGTATTGATCCCCATATTTGCCTTAAGTAACTAATGCCTCTGTTAGGAAATAAAATGGTATGTTTGCTTGAGGGACAAGGTGATCTGTGGCAGCTAAGAAATGGATGCTTCCTTAGCATGTCTAGGAGTGAGATATGGAATTTATCATCTGGTTTAGTATTTACTTGCTCTTTCCTCTCTAGTTGCTAATCCCAACCAGCCACAGGGAAAACTCTTAAGGCTATGGTGTATCTCTGCTTATTTGATTGTCCAAGAGCTTGCAAAATAATGTAACCAAGCTCAAGTCTATTCGCAGGTAATGAGGGGATTGACTGAGGTAAGGAAAGGATGAAAACTGGCTATGGCGTTGCACTGAAGCCACTGGCTAAACTCTCAGGAGACCAGTTTGATTATTGTCTGGCTATGGGACACTGCCTGTCCCCGGGACTGTGCATGTTTCGCTTTCATTGTCACCAAAGACACCTCTGTGATGAAAAAAGAAAAGTAGCGTGACTGTTTTTTATAAAAATGTATTTCCCATTTCAGTTGAAAAGGGGAATCCCCCAGGCTTTTACTTTTCTAAAATCATCCAGGTGCATCACAGCATTTCCAAGCCAATTTGTCATCATTTCAAGGACTGCCTGCCTGCAGTAACAGAGGACAGTGCAATTGGGTGCTAACCCTTTGATGTACAGGTCTGTTTGACCCAGCTCCAACCCACAGTATCAGAAGGACTTTCACAGTATTTCTTCAGCTTCAGTGGATTAGGCTGAGCTGGATTCTGCACTGATGTTTCAGTTGTACTTTTATTAATGTAGAATTACAATAAAATGTCAGCTGGAAGAACATACGAATACTGCACTCATACCTAAGGACATCATTATGGTCAGTGACGCAGCTAACACACACATGTCCAGTCCAGCATGGATACAGTGACTGTCTTGCTCTATTGAACTGCTAAACTATTTTTGGTTCACGTAAGTGCATTGAAACTGCAGTGATAAACAGACCAGCAACTTCTGGAGAGCTGAAACATTTACCTACCTCTACCTTGGTACTGCAGAATCCCTAGAGGTTTGTGGTAAATTGATCTCATTTGTGACCCCTAAGAAAGAGGTAGATACCTCCCGATTTAATGGCTGAATGAAGTTCATCTAATGTGTTCACTTCTTTCTGGGAGCATTCACAGCACTGGGTGTTAGCTAACTAATTTAGATGGTGAAGCTAATCAATGGCAAGAGAAAGGCTCCCTCTGTAGTCCTGAGGGTGAGAGGTGGTATTTCCAGAGGGAAACCGAGCTGAGAGGTGGTTCAGCTCTTTCACATGAAACCTTCCACCAAGATCTTTTGTGTGGCTGTGAGTTACCGAACCAAACTTCATCTTTACAAAGAGAGGAAGGAAACTTGCAAAAAAAAAAAAAAAAAAAAAAAAAGGCAATATCATCCAATAAAATAAAAATGTTCTGGCATCTCTTGTGTTAGGAATCACGTGTGCTGCTTATATTAAATATCTTTTTTAGGTTACAGAAAGCGATAGCTGGATGCTTCGGTTGTATCACACAGCGCAGAGTTCCAGTGGTTATTTTTGCTTAAAAACTTAAAAGTCTGTTCTTTATAGGTCTTCTGAGTAATTTCTGTTTTAATTGTGCAGATTGTCCCAAACTGCTTTCTCAAATGTCAGTGAAAAAGCTGAAGTGCCAAATATGATATTTCATGTTCGTCACCACGCCTGTGCTGTACCATCTCATTCATCTTTCTGATTTCTATTCAATAGCCATAATATTTCTAGCTTTTCTCCATGGAGAAAAATCTTTATTATTCTTACAATCTTTTTTTTGAAATTATGTTAATTTTTTACCATTTCCTCTTGGGTTTATGACACAGATCTGATCACAGCACTCACCAAGGAAATTACTTGTGGTTTCTTTACTGCACAGCACATTGGTATTTTCTGTTTCTCAATATTTTGACTCTGGAGCAGTGTTTAAACACCACAGATGTTTTGAGCAGATGCATCAGAGTGTTTGATCATGCTGAGCTGATTGAAATGACCTTTGTGTTCTCAGGCCTTCTTTCCCTCATGAGATATTACAGTGAGTTTAGATCCTTTCAGATAAATTATCCCAAACCTTGCTGTTGTCTACATTGTCTGAAGCTGTGCTGACCAGCTATCTCACATTTGGTAGTCTTCCTGAAATGCCTTGTGAGATCTTTCAAGTTCTGATTAATTCCCTATTTCCCTGTAGATTTTCCCATCTCATTATTCATTCTTTTGCACCCAGAAGCTAACAGATATCTCCAGACCTTGCACTGACCATAAGGGTTTTATGGTTCTCTGCCTTGAAGGCTGACCATACAAAATCCAGGCAAACTCAGTGTGGCTCTTTGTCTCCCTCAAGTGACTAGCACAAATATCAACCTCTGTGCAATTATAAAGTCTTTCTATGAATTAAACCCTAAGGTGTGCTCTTCCCCTTGAAGAAGTTCGTCTGTATTTTTATCTTTATTTCTTTGGAAACGTAAATACGCATTATTTTTTACAACAGGCTTTATTCCTTGCCTGGAAAAGTCAAGGATGGGAGGATGATGGCCTCAGACTCTTCTCTGACATTGCCGCTTGGGTAGATAAAATATATCAGATGGCTGCTCAACATTTTCCAGGACTTGACATCTAACCCATCTTCCTTCCTAGCAGTCTGAAAAATTCCACATTTAAAATTTACCCCCAGATCTGTCTCAACAGCTGTAGTGGTGAGAGCAGACCTTGCTGAACTGGGCTTGGGGGAAGTGAAGGTGGCTTTGCTGCTTCCAACCCAACCCAACCCGCTGTGTCCTCGTAGGGCTGTGTGGCACTGGGTGGTCTCCTTGGCCTGGCAATCTCTACCCAGAGCTCCTTACACACTGTTACTGAAGTTGTGCTGAGGATATCAAAGCCAAGGTTACTTCTAGATACCTTAACTCAAGCTCAGGACATTGCAGAATTGTTCTTTCATTCCTTTGTCATCTATACCTGTCTTTTTTTCACTGTATCCTTTAGATCTTTGTATGCAAAGACAGTTTTGCTAAAGTCACCAGACACAGCTTGAGTCAGGGCAGTGGCATGTGTATAAGAAACATGGGGGACACTTGAAAAGGCAGATTCCCAGCTGGCTGTCTCCATTCGCAGCAGCAATGATTAGCCCAGCTCTGAATGACAGAGCGCAATAAAATGGAGACAGCTCTGCCCTTGATGCATAATAAGTGAAAGACTAGTGGGAAATGTCTCCGAAAAACTTTCCTACATTTAGAGTGGATGAGTGAGCACAGCCCTTTTCTGTCTTTCCTTCTCTTCACTCTGTTGCAGCAGCAGCCTAGAGCTGAGCCTTTCGTGTCTTTGCCCTTCTCTTTTCTACCTCCTTTTGCAACTCCTAGGATGAAAAAATAATGTGGCTTTTCTAGCGTCCTAACCCCATTCTGTCATTCCTGCTGCACTCCTGTGAAATGCGCGTTATACTACAATAAAGCTGCTGTGCAGCCAGCATGGAAATGGTATTGGCAAAGTTGTGATGGAGGCAGCAATTTATGACCGTGGCCAGGTGGAGTTCTGAGGGGTTGTACCTGAGCTAATATTACCTTGCTGCTATCCACTGAATTCAGCTCTATCCTTGTAGGCAGGTAGATCTGTTGGTGCTATTCAAGTGTGGCCACCACAGTACTATCCCTTTGGAAAAAACCCAAAACTTTTGATTGGAATGAATGCCAGTCACTTGTCTCACTTTTAAGAAGAGCTAATGGTAGGCAAGTATAAAGAGAGGAAAATAGATGGCTGAAAATAAAAAAATGTTTTGTTATGATTAATTCTTAGATATACACGTTTTTAGGTCATTAAAACCTGGACTTAGGGCAAGTGGAGTTGACCAGTCAAGGAGAAAGTTAGTGGCTGGGTCACCTTGGAGTTATACCTACTTGGGCTGGGGAGGCAGGAGGACATGCGCTGTGCCAGGCACGAAGGATTACCTCTTCCTTCCTCCGCCTTCACATCCCAGTGGTTGGTCCTAAGCAGCTGCCCTGCTTGCTCACTTATCCCTGTGCTTTGGCTGATGCAGCCTGAATCCTAAGTTTGTTGAGATACGGCTGCAGAGTTTTTGAGGGTAGTGCTTTGGGAAGTCGCTGCTTTCTGACTCCAATTTTCTCTTCCTATCCTGCCTGCTGTGCCTTAAGTGGGTACATCGCTCAGCTCAGGACTGGCCTAGGTCCCGTGACAGTGCATGTCCTGACACAGGCTTGGGATCAGGCTTGAACCTCATGATCCTGATGTCCCTTTCCTTTTACCCTTTTCTCTACCCTCATCATCTTTGCTGAGGCTGGATGAAACACAAGGGTAAAGAAGCCCACAGATTCAGGGGTTGGAAACGTGGGGAGTTATGAGTTCACCCTGTTTCAGCCACCACAGTGCAATTGGGCTTATGTTCCCAGAACATGTTAAGCCTTAGCTCTCTTCAGTTTCCCCTTCCTTGCTCTGTCAGCATCATAGATCACACCCCAGATTTCACCTCAAATGCGAAGAATTCAGTCAATAGTCAGTGCTGCAGAATTACACAAGAAAGGAAATTCGGAGAAGAACATGCAGCTGAAAAAGAAAAGTCTTCTCTTAGCTACAAATCAGAGAAAAGACAATACGTCCTTTCCCATCTATTGCCACCTTCCCCCACCCCATTCAGAGCAGTGCTGCTAAAAGAACTGGTGCACCCTTCGAGCCTTTAATATCTTCATGTAAATAGTTTCATCATCCCTCTTAGCCAAGGTATCCGTCAGCCGCTAAAGGCATCATTTTCTGTTTATCTTCTTATAAGCTGCTGCTCCAGCGGAGCTGCAAAATTAACATTGTGCTCAGCAAAATGGTCTATGTAAAACAAGGGCAATTTATACAGAAATATCCATAATCCTTCACATTAGAATTTGGCTGTTAAAATTCTGGCACCTCTCAGAGGTCACTCTAACCTAGTTAAGTTCTGTTAAGAAAAGCTGTTATTATTGCTCACAGCTTTTTTTCTTACAATATTATCTCCTTCAGCTTGTGCGCTTCAGCACTCACCTCTACCTCCCCTACCCTGCTGTCTGCCTCTCCTGATTTAAATTGCATTACTTTCTGTCATACATTATTGAAGACTAAGCATAACTACCTGCACACCATGAAAAGTACTCAATAGTGGGGTTAAAGTTCCTGCAGTATTTCTTCTTCTTGTTTCTCTTTTCCCTCTTTGGGGTTTTGACCACAGATTGAGGGAGGCTGCTTGTAGAAAAGGTTTAGCTGGAACAGAACAAATGTGAATCCAGTTCCCTGCTGTGACATGGGTTTCCTGAGTGTCCTTGGATATATAATTTCATTTCTCTCTTTTCTTTCTCTCATTCCCCTCCTTGCTGCTTTGCACGTGATAATATTTACTTTCACCACATAGCATATCTCAACGTGTTTTTTCTCCCAGAGGAAAATCTATATTAACCAATGTGCACACAGTACTGCGAAGAGTAGGATTTCAGTCTTTGGACCTCAAATTTGATAATACCACACAAATAAATAAATAAAATATATACCTCTCCTTCCAGCTCATTCAGCATTACTATACACTGTTTGAAACAGAATGATGCTAAGGTTAAACTTGATCTCTCTTGCCTGAGGCTTTCAATGAAGTAAAAAGGAGAATTCATTCCAATATTAGTGTGGCAAGTCTATGACCTTAAATACAGTCCTGTGGAATCTATCTGGGGGGGTAAGCACACAACTCTGTAAATATTTAGAGCCACTGGCTTCCTGGTACTTCCTTGTGCAATATTCCCTTTCATGTACTGAACGGTGAAACCTGGATCACCAGCTGTCCTGTTTCCACAGCAGAGGTCTCATGAGTACTTCAGGGTGTGTGGCAGGTCCTGGCTTCTTACAGGACAAGTTCCAAGGAAACACTTGTAGAAAAACAATGGCACTTTGCACTTCAAGACACAGGAGAATTCCCCTAGCAGGCATGGGGAAAACATTTCCCTTGCAAAGGAATATAATCAGATGTTTCTGGAACACTGATACGACCACCAATTGGTTTTGGGGTCCTAAGCACCATTGCAAAGTAGAAAAATGCTCATGCAGTGTAAGTGGGCAAAGCAAGGGTGACACACAGTGACTGGTGCAAGAAACCTCGGGGTGTACTCCATAGGGACCTCCTGCCTTCTGGCAAGCAGGCAAAGCAAACCTCATTTCCCCTTTGTAGGGGGAAGCATAAGTTGCAAGAAGTTCACTCTCAAGATGTGCTTGGCACAACTCATAGTAGAATCCACATTCCTCATAATATAGATAAAAGTGGCTAAATTAAGGCTGCAGACGACAGCACCCTTGAATGAAAAGAAATCTCTTCCCCCATGCCGAAAGTAATTACATTCAGAGGACCCCAGAGAGCTCCTATCTCTACCACTGATATGAAGAAACAGACTGAGGAAGATCGGTCTGACAAACAATAATATATTTATACTGCAGTAATCAAAGGGGCACAGGCACTGGACCTTGAGAACGTTGCCTTTCTCATTTAGGGCCCTTATCTGATAATGGCAGGACTGTTCCCTTGTGCGTTAGGTTATGAAGCTACTCCAGGATATAGAAACTTCTGTACTGTCAAGTTTTGTGTTGGCAGAGGAGCGTATTTCAGTGGTCTGGGACAGGGCGCTGTAGTTAGATTCTGGTTTAGCCAGGACACACCTAATCTTCACCATGCAGGTAGTTCTGGAGGTATCAGTGAAACTAACTGGGTTACTGGAAGCTGGGCCGTTGTTTAAACACAGTGTAAAACAACATGGCAGGGGTTCACCTGCCATCTGGGTACAACATGCTGCAGGTTGGTCTAGGCAGCCCTCTGGCTTGTGCAGGAGTTTATATGGACTCCGCAATTTCACCGCAGGAGGCTTTGTTATAGATGCCTTTGGCCACATCCTTGGGATTTTGTGTGCGCTGAGGTCTCTTTACTAGATTTATAGGATGAGAGAAGAAACAGGGGGGAGGAAAGGGTTTGAAGAGAGGCTTCTTTATCTATTCCCCCCCTCCTTTAGCAAGGATCAGCTATCTGTATATATAATTTCTGAGGAATGTTTGTTCTTTAAAAAACTCCATCAGTGAGACTGTACCACACCCCAGGCGATCCATTCTGGCCCCCTACTCCCCCCACTGCTGGGAAGCTTTTCCTGATGTCTGACTCATCTCTTGCTGCCACTCAAGCCCATTATTTCTTGTGCTAGCCATCCTGGCCACGGCAAACAGATTATTTCCTTTCTCTTTCCAATAGCCTTTATAAAATTGATGGCTCTTATGCTCTCTCCACTTTCTTTCCTTCTCAGTCTGAACCAACAGATCCCTTGTTGCTCCCTTACGGATCATAGTCTTTGATTTTTGACGGTTCACATTTCTCTTCTTTGGAATTTCTGCAGTTGTTCCATTTCTTATTCTGAGGTCCAGTGCCCCAAACTTCATGAAACTTGAGCTTTTACTGATACAGGCTGAGGGAGAGAAATCGGTTATCTTCAATTATAGCTCATGATATATTCCCATCATCACCATATACTCGTATGAAGATGATTTAAACTAAGACAGAAATTGGTGGGAAATTATTTTCTTCCTGTGGCAAGACTTACCTAATGCCTTTCAGATGATGCTATTAAGTTTTATTACAACTCGGGTTCTTTCTTCAAATCATTAAATCTCTAGGACAGCTAGTACTGATAAAGAGACCATACTTACATCAGTCTTTACTTTGAGTGTTGACATTTGAGTGGGTGCTGATAGCTGTTCCCAAGGAATCAGCGTTACACTATGATTACCTAGTCTCCCAGATCCTGACTTTGAAATTAGAGTGTGTGGAAGCGGATTTGTGATATTTGTGTCCCCTAAGAGACAACGAGATGGCTGATACTGGATGTGTGCTTCCAGTTGAGCAAATGGGAGGCCGCTGACCACTTCTCTCATCTTTTCCTGTTGCAACTTTCTTTTGGAGATTCTTTCAAGTTCTTTGAAGGAAATCCAGGCTAGGAGAATTATTTCTGTGCTGATACAGCATAGGGACAGCTTCCTCCTGTTGCTGGCAACAGACTATCACCCAAACGCAGAGAAAATGAAAGAAGAGAGGTCAGTGTGACTTCACCTGCCTGAAGGCCACCTGTGCTGGAACCCCCTCTGAAGCTGGCATAAATGTGATAATGAGACAGCCACAGAAATGGTGAGAAAGAACAAGCAACGTTTAAGTCCTCACAGTAGCCCTGATGGCAGAGGATCATGTTTTACACTGTTGTCTTAGCTCTGATGAGCACATGAGGTAGGAACTTTGTTATTAAGGGAGAACAGTGGATATGGTAAAACAAGGACAGAGATGAAACTTCTTTCCTCTGAGAAGTCTTTCCCTGACTGTGGCCTTTGACTTCAGAGGAAGGTTTGTAAAGGAACAGCTGATGCTGAGGGGAGATGGGAAGCTTTGAAAAGTTTTGGTGTGTTTTGGGTTAAACTATACTTGCTTCTCCCCCACACTGTGGCCATGTGCAAGCTCTGCTTCATGTTTGCCTCTCTGTGTTCACTTCCCTGGGTAGGAGCCTCAAAGGCTCAGAGATTATCAAAGAACCTGTAATGAAAACAGGTCAGTTTTCCATAGCTTTTGAGTCTGGATTGACCTTTTCTGCTGAAACATAAAAATTCACAGAAAAGCTTTGCATTGCTATCAAAGAAGAGAGGAGACAGACTTTTTATTTCCTATTTTTGGGGCTTTGCAGCTGACTCCAACAGATGACAGGTTCCTAGCTCTAAAGGTCTTCAATAAAATCCAAATTTAATCTGTTGAGATTGAAGTCTCTCCTCCCATATCGTCATTTTTTAGATACAAGGGTTGCCTCTTATTGCACTGTGGGAATCCTATTAAAAAAGGACCCCCTGACAGTGATGCTTTTTAAACTAGGCCATTAGTCTTGTGACAGTGCACCAGGAGATTAATACAGAGTTAGTGAAGCTAACTTCACATTGCCTTTCTTCTCCTAAGAAAATTAAATTCATCTAAGGAAATCAGAAAGGGGGCTCTGTAAAATACATAAATGGGGACACTATGGATGGGACAGCAGAGCATCTGGAGGGCTTCCAGCCCTGCATCTAGTCAGAGTCTCTTGGTTCGGCACAAACCTGCTGGTGTGGCCCTCTAAAAAAAGCCTCATGGCCTGAGATTCACTCAATGCAACCATAGCTATCACAAAGAGAGGTCTGAATCTAGGGAGAGATTAATCTAGGGAGAGATTCAGGTGCCTACGCTTCTAATGCTACTATGGATTCCCAGGAGTATCTGAGACATCCACATTGAGCTTTCTGGAGACCCAGCACTTTCAGAAGTCAGGCAGGAGACCCTCAGTTTTCTGAAGTGGTACCAGACATGTGTGTACATAGGAACTGAGCCCATCAGTGGCCCTTGGAGAGATCTAGAATCTCCAAGGACAATTCGGCTCATCCAAAGATATCTGTAGGAAGTAGAAGTGTGAGGGGACTGAGAGGAAACTCCAAACCTTTTTCGTGGATTTGCCTTTTATTGCAAATGGACAACTCAGTCCTCACAGTACCTTCTAACCTTGGGCTCTGAACCTGATGATAAATTGGAAGGATGGTACAAACCAGGGACCATAGTAGTGTTGTGCTAAGGAGAAAAACTGGGGCACTTTCAAAATCAATATGAAGGCAAATGGGAAGAAACATGGAAACATGAAATTCCCTTTCAATTGCATAGATGTAGTCACATGGTAAAATGAAGAGGGAGGATTTTTAGCTCCCCCAGTATTCAGGACATGTTTTCACCCTGATATGCTGTGATTCAGATTTGCTATGAAACTTCAGGCTGCAATAGAAAAGAAACTATTTTGTTGTATTTTTCTCTCAAATTTTCTAGCTCACAGCTATGAATACCTGGAAATCCCAGCAACATCAGAAAAGCACTATGCTGTCCTCATGCTCAAAGGAACATAAGAGAAGCTGAGTGAAGATTGTGTTGACTGGACCACAACAGCCCCAGCACATTTAACTTCAAGACATAGTCAAATGCTTGGTCAGCTCCCCGGCATGCTGTGAGCTGTAACGAGTACTAGCTGACAGCTGTGCTTCTGGAAAGCAGGTACGGGAACAACATCTCTGCCACATGTGGTCTGGATGTTATGGTCATGCTACTTAGCCCATGACCAGTGCTCCTACCCTTCCCAGTCCCATAGGTCTGCCGTTATTTCACGCCCTGCCATTCAGAGGTGTGATAAAAGGCATTAAAGGCAAAGGGCTTTTTGTCTTATCTCATTGAATTCCCTTGTTTTGTAGGTTGCATTTCAGTTCCAAATTTTATCTGGATTCAGCCTCGTGGGGGTTTCATTAGATCTACAGAAAGAATGGAACGCTGAAAAATACAGAGAGAGGAGGCAAGAGGAAGATCAGCTCCACAGCTGTGCTTGAGCTAAAGCACCGAGCGAACGTATTCTTGGTGGTTCAGGTTTTGGGTGTTACGGAGTTCTCACATAGGACAGGCATGTTGGTTCTTTTTCTCAGTGTACACGAAGAGGATATATATTTATTTTAGAAAAACACTTAGCCAGAAGGAAGACAACATGTAGTGAAAGATAAATTATGCAGATAATGTTCTATTATGCGCACAGAGTAAAAAGTACAAGGGATATGAATTTCCCCAGGGAGTCACCTCTGAAAGGGGAGGCTGGGACAACACACAAAATAAAATGAAGAAGAAGAGGAAGGAAAAAAATGAATTGGAAGTAGTCAGTTCTGGCAGATTTTGCTGGAAGGAGAAAGAAGACTGAATGAGCAAAAGATTGTGCTGGGGGCAACTCCTTCTAAAGAAAGGGCTTTGGATTGGCTGTGTCACTTGTCCAGGTCACTCCTCCAACTCCTGAGGACAGTGTTTTGACCCTGCAGGTATTTACAGAGGGTGAGGTGAGTGACTGGAAAGTGTGAAAAGAACCAATGTAGAAAACAGTTGGCAGCGTGCGCTCTCCTGCTGCAGGAAAGCCTCCAGGCTTCCCCTGTGCTCTGAGGTGGGGAATGCACTGGCTTTTTATAGTTCTGGTCCGTCCTATATGGGCTGTCGAGGTCTGACAAGATCTATTCCTGTGGGTTGTGTGGCAATGTAAGATCAGATACAGCATGCAAAGCAGCCCCTGGTCTTGCCAGAGACAAGACAAAAGTCTGCTGAGGGTGGAGTAATAATTGTATTTGAAGAGCACAACAGAGAGAGAGTCTCAGTGGGCAGTAACACTTCATTTCATCAGGAGCAGCAAAAAGATAGCAAAAAGATGCTTCTCTAAAGTCTTTCTCGTTTCACCCCCAGAGCTGTACCTTGTATTGCAGGTCTCTTCAAAGCTGGCGTTTTGAACCAGTCCTGTTACCGTTTGAGCTGATGCTCAGCTCCACTGCAGCAGTCCTGATGTGCTCATGCTTCTCCTGCATGGTGCAGTGGGCTGAGCTGTGCTCAGGTGAACAAACAGAGAAAATAAAACAGGTTGGGTTTTTTCCAGCCCTTGAGATAGGTACGGAAGGTGGTGGTCTCCTCCTGTGACAGTGCACACTGGTTTTCCTCAGTGTGCTCAGCCTCAGACTCTCTGACCTGGCGTCTGGAGTCCTTGAGGTGAGGTGCCGAAGGGACACAGCATTTCACAGGCTTTGCTGCAGCCATCGGCAGACATGTAATTGGCTCTTCCCATGGGCTGCCATCATGAGCTTCACTGTGGATAAAAAAAAAAGAGAAAACAAATCCAAGTGCCAGGACCCCTGTGGCTCTACCTTCACACACGTGCTTGCGGTGAGCACTGTACCACTATGCTAGGCACTGACCTCCTGCAAGCAGGCGCTGTAGGAATCACTCCCATTCCCTGTGCTCACCACGCTACAGCCCCACGTTATGAAAACAAGCTTATCAGTCTTTTGGGTTCGTGTTGACACTTGCAGGTTCAGAGGCTTTTTGTTTGTTTGCTTTCTCTATGCTCCTCAGTGCATAATTGGCCAGATACATTCCTGTTTTCTTTTCCTTACAGCTTTCTACCAGGCATTACACAACTGGAGCCTGGAATAATTTGTTGATGTTGTACAAATAAATTGTCTCTCTTGGAGACCTGGCTGATGTGATCAAAACTCACAAATGGTATCGGACCAGACGGCTGTTGAGGCAAGTGGTTCTGTTTAATTTGGTGCAAGTCATTGCTGTTCCCTTTTCCTTGTCATGTTTTCTGCCTCCCTGGGTACGTACATATTTTTTCCTCTGTCTTTTGAGTTGCTGGCTCCTTGCCCTCGGATCTAGGATGGCATGCCTTTCACAGCGTTAGTACCACATATTTGAGGGATATGGGAGAAGAGGGTCCAACATACTGCCTGTAGCTAATATGCTGTCATGGCTTGCTTTCCTTTTCTGCAACCTCCTTTCCACAACAGATACACCTCAGAGGCCAAGCAAAGAAACAAGTCCAAGTGGCTTGCTTTCTGCTCACCCTCCCTTTCTCATTAAAGATATTTTGAGTGTTTGGATGTGGACTCTTGTTTTTCATAGCTACTGCTGGTTCCACCATCTGTGAATTTGTCTAATCCCAACAGAAGTTATTGGCCTTGACTTAAAATTATTCCCTGTTCCCTTTGTAACAGCTGCTGGCAAAGCTGCTGTTCTCCTGATGGATTTTGTTTGGTCTAAGTTTGATAGCTTACTTATGACAAAGGCCAGCAGTCTGTTAAAACCGTATCATCTCTACATTTAATACTTCTCTGCCCCCAGATTTCATTTAATCTAAGTATTAAATGTAGTTCACATTGTTGCAAAAAAACCCCAGTTGCTGTTTGCAATATTAGGAGAAAAAAATAATAGGAAATAAAGGATAAAAAGGCAAGTACTGAGTGTCAGCATCTTTGGTTGCTGTTTATTGATACAGGATAAATTAACTGCTGTCTCATACCTTCCTCCTGAAGATTTCCCTTCTTGACAAAGTGGCATATATGACGGTGAATATCTCTCTATCATAGTGTGCTATCTGTGGACTTACAGATTTCTCGTATCTGTGCTATTATTTACAAGTTAAATGTTTCCAGGTTTTATCCTTGCGTGTATTGTGTGTAAGTGTATCTTTTTCTGTCATTTAGCAGTACTTCAGAAAACAGCTGGTGCCCCCAGGGTAAACCTCTAAACAGTGTCCTACTCTGACAAAATTCTGCTTTATCAGCAAACCATGTTGTGCATATTTCTCTCATTGTTTTGCAAATTGCAATTACAAAGTGCTTTTGCATTTAAACAGGATCTCCCTGACCTAAAAGTTTGTAAAATTATGTTAGAGAGGGCACGTTAACTTGATGCTCTAACCTACCCTAAATAGCTGGACTTGTTTCACTTGGGCAAATTTTGTATTTATAATGACCTACAATGTCATCAGAATACTTCAGCAGAGATGCTGCAGCTCCAACTTACATGAATATTCTTTTGAAGGGCTAATCAGAAAAGATATACCATCAAGACTGTGTGCTTTAAACATACAGTGCTAGATAGCACTGTCCAAACTGGACATCAACAATTACTCAATTCTGATTAATCAGATCTTATAGATTTTTGCTGCTGACCAGTTCTCCATGATCTTAATTCAGATCAAAGCTTAGGCTGGAGAGACTAATTTTATGCCAGTGTTTGAAAATCCAAACCCTTTCTCCAGATCATATAAAATGGATGCTTATGAGGTATCTTACTGAAAGCACTAGGATACACTTGAGAATTTCAGCTTAAGTTCCTTCTTCAAATATCTTCTCTTTAAGGCCCTTCGTGCCTTTGCTTACTCATGTGTAGCTAACAGGCTACAGAAGAACAATATCTCATTCTCATTTAAGTAGTCTTTATGCTACAGGGACCAACTGGTGGTCTCCTAAGTGTCCAAGAGATAAACTGAATAGAAGATTTTGAAAATAAAACCAGCTCCATGTGCTACAGCCAGAGGAGAAGGCAATGGCAGTGTATGATGCTTGCAGCATTGAGTTGTCTCTGTCTCTTTCCACTGAGCAAGAGGCTAGCTGAAATTCTTTGGTGGTCTGGAAAGGGAGGTTCAGGGACAACATCCTATATCATGAAACAAGAAGATCCAGTGCGACCCATCTTGTTGGGTGAAGGTATAGGAGGCTGTAGGAACTGTGTGTTGCACATAACTAAACAGAGAATGTTCATTTCCATAGGGTTTATTCAGATACTTTCATGACTGTTGACATAAAATGTCAGCCAACAGAACAGATGACTTAGAAGAAAATAAAATAAGTTTTAAAGCCAGATGCACATCAGTGATTTTCAAGGGAAATGCCTGGTGATGCATTCTACAGCAGTGTGCCAACTGTAGGCATTACTCTATAGCTTCTGCTCTGGAACAGATAAATGGTACAGGCTGAAGGAATGGGGCAGGAGTGTGCATGCCAGTGTGGCTGCATGCTGAATACCTTCTGATCTTGCCTGCTGGTCTTGCAGTCAGTATGTGAGGAATCTCCCCTTCACTGGGACTTCTGTCTGGAGAAGGCACGTATGCAGTGAAATACGTTTGTCTGTCTGCTCACATGCTGGAGCTCAATGACTGGGGCTGTTGTTTGAATCTCTTTGCCTGGCTACTTTGTACTTTTGGAAAACAAGGAGGAAAACAGCTTTAATTCTTGTGGTTTGGTTTTTTTTTTGTTGTGTTGTTTTTGTGTTTTTTTTCCCCTAGAGCCACTTTCCATGACCAAATTTGCAATCAGAGGCCAGTGTTTCCAGATTTCCTTTGATAACTTAGCAGAACAGTGTGGTACAAAATTTTACCTTTCCCTCCTTTTCCTTTTTAACAGACTTCAGTTTCTCATTGTATGTTAGGAGCATCTCTTACTAGGATTAAAGTAACCAGATCTTTCTGTCGGCTTTGGATGTGCATGGGAATTCCTGAACTTCAGCTGCTCTCTTTGTGCAATTCTGCTGATGAAAAGCTAGTCATAGAAAAGGTTTGTACTTGTAAATCCATGGCACAGGGAGGATAATACTGTATTGCTTCCTGGCTGCTGTCACTGAAGTCACTGTGCTGGCACAGAGTGAGGCGTGAACAGCTGCAGAAATCCAGTAATGGCCCTGCTGTTGCTTTCTGGAGGAATGAATGTGGAAGTAAGTGTCAGGAAAAGGAAATTGCCAGCAATGCTCTGTCCTGGCCACTTGCTTGTGGGAAAGGGTTGGCAGGTGACCTCTATTTCTTCCATGGAGGATGGGAGTATATTTTTTTTCCCTATCTGCTAATTCTCTGCTCAGACAAAACTGCCATAAAATACTTTCACACATGATTATTGACCTCACTCCCAGTTCAGGTCTGGCCTTTATCCCACTCCATGGTCCTGTGAAGGCTGATAATTTTGAGGACTTTCTGCAGTAGCTACACTGAGAAACCATTTCTGCTCCTTTTGCTAGGGAGAAAAGGCTGTCCTTCCTGAATCCAGGACACTAGGGAGGAACCATCCCACCTGGCCCTGATGATGCTCTGCATCCACTGTGCAGCTAAGTGCATGTGCTGATGTTCATATCATGTAGAGGAGTTCGGAACGTAAGAGACAGGGATGATACATGACCTGAGAAACAGTATATACATGTGTGAGTGAATATGCCATTGTATGGGCTCCCTGTGTGGGGCACTGAATCTCTGGTAAGCTTCTGTTAGCAAAATGGTCTTCAAAGATCAGTTAACAGCTAGCACGTTATGACAGGCATCATGGAGAGGCTGAAGGTGACTGTCCGTCACCAGCTGCTCTGAGTGCAGATCTAGCATGGCAGAAAGCTGGGGCAGGAGGGATAACGCTTGCACAGCGCCTGGTGGCCGCTGGAAGCACTTCTTTTTCCAAGCTCTGTCTTCACACCTTTACAATCCAAGTAAAGTGGAGAAATAAATCACTGTGCACAGTTGTCTTTTTGCCCTCCAAGTGCCAGCCAAAGAGTTTAAATATAGCTAAACCACCCTATTTCCTCAGCACAAACCCTCAAGTCCTCAAAATAAATGGCTAGGTCCTGGTATCGCAGGAGTGATTTATAAACCAATTATATTGGGAATTTTATTCTCTGTTGTTGCTCTGATAGATTATGGGTCAATTTGGTGTTTTACTCATGCAGGAACACATTCTGCCATAAAATGTCTGAACTTGGCGTGCTGGGATCCGTTCTGTCCATCTTGTGAAACATGTCCGGTTTGTGGAAAGACTTTTGAGAATTGTTTTTTATAGGGGTTTGTCTCTGTTTGCTTCTGAGGGCATTAGCAGGAATGCAGAGAGTTCCTTTCCAGTAAAAAAACTCTTCAGTCTTCTGTCTTCTCATCAGACTTGAAACATGTAGATGATGTTCATGGTGCAGCTGAATCTGTAGATTATTAGCTATTGAGGAATGGATATCTTGGATCCTTCAGAGTAGCTTGACAGCATCAGTAATGGGCCTTCAGCAGGGGCCATAAGCAGGTATCTGGTGAAGAACAAGAGCAGGGTAGCATGTTCAATCTTCCTCCAAAACCTTTTCTACTTTCTGAGTATATTCAGCTCAGGATTTCTCAAGACTGATGTGATTCTCAGTAAACCACACTGGGTTCTTCTTGCAGCAGTTTGTCCACCCTGTCCTTGAACATCAACAATTCTAGCACCAGTCTGAAGAAGGCACTTTGGTTTTTAGAGAGAAACCTGTTATCCTCTACAATGGTGCAAACCCACAGTTACTCTAAGCCTTTAGCTGCGTCATTTTTTACTGGTGAAATCTGAATAAGGAAGAGAATTTGACCAAGACAGTTAATGAGAATTAAAGAGGAAATTCAGGGGAACCAGTTTTATCATTATGCCTCTAAAGTCTTGCATGACTTTAGCAATGCAAATTGATTAGTGCATTTAAATTCTCTTGCTAATACAGACTTTTCCACTCCTGCATGTTGTTTATGTCAATATAAGCCAGAAAGGGAATCAAGCCCAAGGGTATCATCCTTGAATCTGCTCTTCCTCCTTCTTTGCAACTTAGAATAACAATGTCACAGTCCTGAATAGCATTATATTTTTCTACTCCTACAAGCTACAGTCATCTTCTCTAGCTACAGGGAGATTGAAGCTAAAAGAGAAACAAAATGCAATCACAGTCACATTTCTACAGTGGTGATGCAAGACCCCAGGCAGATGGTATTCTCATGCCCAGCCTCTTTCATTTCCTGGATGTGGCTCTTGGCATCCTGGACTTGTTTGCGTTAAGATGCATACATTGAGCAAGTCTTTTCCTCAGAATGCCTGACTCTCCTTGTTGCTTCTCTCCCCACATTTCGATTATCTAACATAGGAATACAACAAGCACTGCAGTAATTAAGACATCATAGCATTCACAAGCTATTAGAGAGCAATTCCAGCATTGGTGGAATGGAGTAGTCAGAAAGAATAAAATAAGCAATGCTACTTGTGTGAGCTGAAGATGACTAAAGTCAGTATACTCATGTAACAGATAAACACCAAGAAAATTCAGTGTGTGTACAAGCTGGACTTGGGGAACTTTTTTAGCTTTCTTCTCATTTTAGGTGAAATAGCACCACAGGTAAGAAGGGTGCATTGAACTCATTTACAGACATGAATGCCCTTCATGGTGTATTTCTCTGAAGATAATCTTTATTATATTTGGCTTCACTCAGCTGGGTGAGAAGTTCTCTAATATTTGCCTGCCTGTTATTGTATTGCCGTTTACTAGTTATAATGAGCATTTAGTGTTTTTGAATTATTTGCTGCTTCATTGAAAACACAACAGTCATTGGACACCGTTAAGGGATTCTTTATCAATCAACTAAATAATAAAAACAATCAGCGAGCATGTATAAACAATGAGATTTTTCTGGCCTGGCAGATAGCTGGGAATGTGAGCAAATCATCCCCACTAGCCATCATAGTCATGCTAACAAAAGCTTTGAGGCACATGCAAAAATGCAGATAGTCAAATGTTCTTGGGTTGTGTCTCTGGAGAAATATTATAGCTGGGCTTGGAGAAGAGCTTTCTGGTGATGTAAACTGCATGTCCTTTATGGATGGTTGCTCATAACATGCAGAGTGTCGAGTTTTAGTGTAGAAAACCCCATTCAGTATTTTCTCCCTGGTAGTAAGTTTCCTTCCAGCTGAAATATTTCAGCTACTTGGATGAAAACTGTGTTTCAGACTAAATAGATGGCTTCATATTTTCACTAAATATTTTTTAACGATGTGGAATAGGCGTGACAGAGGCCACAGAAAGAAGAACAAGTTACAGAGGGAAGATGAGTGGGTGACCTCCCAGGATGTCAGCTTCTCCCCGAGAAGCCCCAGGACACCCTTTTCTTTGTTTCTACAGAACAGATGCAAAGAAGCCAACCCTTTTTTTTTTTTTTTCCTGAGGACAAATCACTTCCAAGTACATCTGGATGAGCATGAAGAATGAGAATATGAATACAGACAATTATGATGGAGTAGAGGGCTTGTAAATTTATACCCAAACTTACCCCCTGGTAACTCATTCATCTGGGTGTCTTGACGGGATGCATGTGAAATAGTGGGGCAATAAAAGCTTTTGTTATGCTGAAAGATGTTAATAGTGGCCTCAGGGTGAGCTGGGTTTCCAAGACAATCACAGATAACACAGATAACACAGTGGAAATTCAGGAGGCTCCGGAGAATGAACACTCAAGCATTTCTTTTGTAAAACAAAGAGACGTGGGCTATCTCCAATGGGGGTTGTCTAAAGGTATAGGTTTTACAGGATCTTATTTTTATGGAAAAGTACTTCATGGGAGAGTGGGGTATCTGAACTGCTGGTTACACATATGGAAATATCCAGAAAATATGATTATAGATGACTGTGCCTCAGCAGGTTTAGGTCTAGCGACAGGTCCCAGGTTCATGCCCTCTGTGCTGCCAGCAAAAGGAGACACTTGACAAAGAAATATCGTGTGTAACAGCTTTGGCAGCCTTTGGGTGGTTAGAGATGTTTCAAAAAAGCTTTCAGTCTTTCAGAAAGGGAGGTTATAATGCAGATCTGTCCTCTCCAAGTAACAAGGAACAGCAAGGTATGCAGTGAAGCTCCTTTTCCATCCCCTTTCTGTCTCTTTTCACTGTTATCCCTACACAACCTGCTGCCTCACAGGGAAGACACCATTGTGATCTCAGGACTTACTGGGAGTGTAAGTTCATAGGGCTGTGGATGTTTTTTTATAGTTCCTGTGTCTAAATCTGGACCAGCTTGATCCTGTCTGAAAATCGCGTCCTTTTGTGAAAAGACTCAAGAATAAACAACTAGATTGGATCCGCTTCTATGTACACAGGCAAATGTGCAAAGATGTTTTGAGTGTATTTCACCTAGTTTAAATGTAACTGCCTAAAAATTGTTTCTAGTCGAAACAAGTGTGTAGATTTGCTCTGTTGTTAGTAGGAATAGAACGACATGTTCAGAAACGGTCCCATCTCTCTTGGACAGCCATTTTAGGATGAGACAAATGGTCTTTGGGAGGTGTTTCTGTCGCCAGTGACTACAATAGAAACCAAGACACCTTGCAGGTCAGCTGCCTAAGCTCAGTTGAGAAGAATCCTATCCAGAGTTCAACAGCACTGCCAGGTTTGCTCCATGTACCCCTGTATGCTACAAGCTAAAAAACCTTTCCAGAGCCTACACCACAGCTGTAAATCACAAATCCCACAACTATTCTCTGCCAGAGGACGAAAGCAAGGATATCCTGAGGCTATATGCATGGAGGATCCTAGGAAGTGCTTACTTGTACCTCAGTTTGGACATGTGACTAGTGGCAAAAGGATAGGTGAGTAAGCAAGAAACTTGAACTTTCTACAGCAGCGGTAGCTGTCATGGCTAAGACCCATTGAAGTGATGAGCCTAACTGGCAACAACACATCAGAAACTTGAAAAGGAAAAACACACTCCAGAAATGCCAGTCCCAAAAGTTGTGCAAGTGACTTAACAAATGTGGAACAGTGCACCACATTTAGGTCTTGGCATCCATAATATAAGTAGACCTGTTTATTTATTTTACCTTTCACATTCTTCTTGCACTTCTGTCCTCAAAAGAGATAGCTTAGATCAAGTCACTTAAGTCCATGCTGAAATAAGATGTCCTTTTGTGATTAATACCTATGAAAACTCAGAGTGACATGGTAATATAACTGTAAAGGTTTGGGTTCCTTCAGGGAAATCCAGTTGCACTCACTTTGTTGTCAGAATAATGAGGTCTCTGTTTTGTGGTCATAGAGTGAATGCGTTTGATGCAGGTAGAACAATTTTTAAGTCACACAGACCTCTTTGGAAGGAGACGAGAAGTAAAACTCTTTTAAAATTGCTGGGTTTTATGTACCCACATGACACACTGTTATGGATTAAGTGTCTGTAAAATGTTGATTTTCTGTAATCTCATACTATGTTTGAGAGATAGGAAACCGTTCCATGGTACAGCCCTGAATCTGTTGTTCCTTTATAATTATGCTGGATAGTGCACGCAATTTTCTGTCACATAGGTTCAGACAACAGTTGAGTGCATATGTTCTTTGAATTGTTGATCCCATTGGGGTTAATAGGTACATAATTAGTAATGTCTAACTTCAAGTGTTTGGCTTTTAGGTATTCGGTGATTGTTTGATAATGTCTGATGAATATGGACAGATGCAAATAACATTTGTAATGATATTATCAGAAATCTTCTAGCCAATATAGGGGGCAAAGAAAGCTTCCACCTTCCTTATAATTTCATTTTTTGTCTGTACTGAGAGAGCCAGATACATTGTATTGACTGATTCCTGACGCTGGGTTGCTGGGACTGTCTGTTGCTGCTTTGGAAGAGCATATATTCACATTTTTGGACAGGCAGTGATGAGGCTGGATAAACAGAAATGTTCTGAGGGTTGATGTTTCAGACCAGGTGAAGGATTTCAGGAAATTCACTAAATGTTCCTTGTGCTTCAGTTCACCCAGAGGGAAAACTTAAGCAAAAAGTAGTAGTCACACTGAGAAACAGATGCCAGCCTTTGGAGCAGGGCAGGCAAAGGACAACAAATACAAGATGATGCAAATTAGCATCTAATGGGTATTGGACAGTTGCTTTCAGGATGGTCAAGTGTGCAGTGTTTCTAAAGTAGTGCTCAGTCAGGAGTTGTCTCTTCCCATTACTGAGCAAAGTGAACATTAGTGCTGCCGTGTTCTGCCACCCAAGGAAAGAGATGTGATAATATTCACCCATCTCAAACAACAAACATGAGATGCATTGCAAAAATCAGTGAGGCCGAGTCAGATCGCTGAATGTGCAGCAAGCACGCACCGCACAGTGAAGTGCTGTTGTATCCCCCTGTTGGAGCTGAGGAAAAGTAGGTCCCTGTGGCAAAACCGGGGGCTGTTTAGTTCATTTCCACCCTGACCCCCGACTTCTTCCTTCCCTGAGCGCTCACCATCAGACCTGAAGCTATGATGACTTTCCACTGGAGTTAGGAGGGGAATAAACCTCATCACGGGCACTAAGAGAAGCATGGTAGGAACTGCAGAAGGAAGGGAGAAGGGGTAAGATGTGTGGAGCCTACTCGGGAGAGACTGGTGCATACGAAGAAACTGCAAATGTAAGATTATACTGAAAAGAACAGTGGTGAGATTGATCTCACCTCACTTCAGGTATCTAATCATCTGACCTGATTTAGATTTTTACTTTAGGATAAGACTAATCATAATCTAAAAATATCCCTTTCTCTCTGCTGCCTATAGTCAGTGCCTAGCACAGATGAAGTTGTCTGAACTGTAGCTGTGTCTGGCGAGCTGGAGCTGGCCCCATATGAGTGAGAGTAAATTTCCCGATGCAGATTTCCCAGTTTGAGCATTTGGGTATCGCTTCCTCTTTCAGTGCAACCTGCCTGTATAGCCATTTCTACACTCCCAGCAGACTAATTATTACAAAAAGTCTCTGTCATTGCTTTGCAACGGTCCATAGCTTAACTAATTTAAAAATGCAAATTAATGCTAAATTGCAGTTGAATCAGAACCATCTTCTTCTCCCCCCCCACCCCAGCCCTCTCTCTCTTTTATTTTTTTCCTCTGCTGGGAAAAGAAAGATACAGCAGACATTAAATGCTGATGGTGAAAATCAATCTTTCAGGTTTGAGGTAATTTTGAATTAGGTCCCGGTGCCAGGGATAGTGACATCATCAGCGTTGCTCAATTGATCCATGGTTTGAGGAGAAACAGCTTGGACCTGATCCTCCCTTTGTCCTTACAGAGACGCTTAAATGCTGCAGTCTTCAGGTCTGTTCACTGGGAAACTCTCATACTCAAATGATTTCAAATGTTAGGAAGCGGCATTCAGGAAGAACATAAGCAAATACGTGAGCTAGAACACATCCCCTTGTACTGCCATGGTCTTTAAGCATTCAGCTAGAGCTCTGTCTTGCAGTCATGTGTGGGTGATGTGCCCAGGTGGTTATGAAGAAACAGCTGAAGGGGTGTTACCTCTTTAGCATCTGTAATTAGCTGGTTAACACTAGTTAAGCTGTTAGTACTTTCAGACTGTAACGCAGTCAAGATTGTTTCATCATCTCATGGTCCCCATCTGTCTTTACCTGCTGATATTAACTTTTTCTGTGGGACAGTAATTCCTTTGAGGAAGAGGCTATGCTATAGCTACATATTTGAAGGGGACATGAACAACATCTAGCCCCATGATTTGTGGTCTTTAGCTGCAGGATCAGACAGATAGTGGTAATAACCATTTGTAGTCAAGTCTTGTTGCTTTGTTATGCCAGCATTGCACTGTAACATCAACACTGAGATTGAATGCTCAGGAGTGGGACTCTTGTGCATTTAGACAGCCACTGATGGGCTCAAAGTTAGGTATTGGGACTGCTTCCCTCCATGGACAGTGTATGGCATGAGGGTCTGGTAATCCAAACTGTGGACCACATTTTGCCCATAGATCTCCTCATTGTGTAGCTGAGTTAGGTACTCAGAGAAGATAACCTGAAACAGAAGTCCTCTGTGCTTCAGGGTTAAGGATAACAGACCCTCTTAGGGGTTCAACCTCAGCTCAGATATTGATGATAGTCTTCATGCTAAATGACATCTGGCTGAGAAAACCACAGCAAATTACAGGAATCACCCCAGAGAGCAGCTGTTGGCAGCTCTATACTCTATACACAGGACTACATTTGTGTTCACAAAGCATTTTTCCTATTTTGCAAATTGATGCAGGGATGAAATTTCATGAGTGTTTGTTGACACTTGCATACAGCAGACCGATTTCTAAATGGCCTCTATATAGATGATTAAAATTCAAACTCCAGTTCCCACTGTCTCCATTGGTCTTGTACAATTCCATGACGTTTGCTGGGCTGATATGCAATGGGAGGTGAACGTGGTTCTTTGGAGCTGTGAACCCCCTTGTTGGCGCAAAGCCGCTGCTCACAGACACACACATCTCTCCTCCCAGATCCCAGACCAGCACAGCGGACTGGTTTTCAATTAGGATTCAAACATCACAATGATAGAGTCCTCCTAATCCTTCTACAAAGGTTCGTCTGGTTAATCAAACTGTAATGCCTCAGGCTCTGGGTACTTTTGCTTACCATCAGCTTAGTGCCAGATCTCCTGGGACACGTTCATGGTTCAGGATGTGCAGCGTGCTTCCAATCTGTGCGGGCCAATCGCATTTAAATAGGGAGGAAGGGGCAAAGAGGAACAAGAAAGAGGTTTTCTGTCCTGTATTTGCCCTGAGAGGGTTTCTTTGTCTACCCTGGGTTACCCAGGGGTTGTAGCTAGATGTCAGCTGCGCCAGCCCAAGGTTTGCTGGCTTCCTGTTTCCTGGGAGTGTGGCAGCCTATGTTGACAAAACCAGTTGTCTATAGTGGAGTTATGTTTTAGTGGTTGCTGGGGGAGAAGAGAAGTCACTGTTGAAAAAACTGGGTCTCTCTAAAAACAGGCTGAGGGTTTTTGTAAACTAAGCAAGAATCTTCCTGAGGTTTTTATGTGTTTGTCCATTAAAGCCCTCAGGAGCATTGTGACAACTGGAGTCCCCAGCACACGGTGAAGGCATGCCTTGGGAATTTTCCCAGACACTCCTCTGGCCTCATGTCCAGATAGAAGGTGACAAAGGAGCTGTTATCCAGGCTGCAGAAGTCCTAATGGCCAGTCATACTTCTTGTACTAGAGATCTGCATTATCAGCGATGCTTTCGTAGGAGCCTTCATAGCTACATATGGCAGTCTTAATTTTGGGTGCATATCTAAGGCCAAATCCTGATCTTGGTGGCACCAGTGTAAAACTGAAATTTATTGTTACATTCACTCAAAAGTAAGCTCTAGGCTTACTTTGGGAACAGAATCTGACCAAACATCCCCTTCTGGATGAAGGGAGAATTGTACCCTTCGCGGCAGCAGGGTATAAGAAAGAAAACCTTGTATCCCACTAGAGATCCCTCAGTGTATGGTGGAGAGGGCTGCAGGTCTGCGTGTGTTTTCACATGTGCTTGTGCTTGCACTTGGGAGAGACAGGCTGTCTCCATGAGCCACAGCAGCTCCTCACTACATGCACAGCTGTCTCTTCACTCTGGGTAGGTAGCTGTGCCTGTAGCGTGTGTGTGCCGCTGGGTGTGGGTCATAATCAGTGTGCACCGAATCATCCCTTGAGCATAAAAACATATGTCCCTTATGCCTCAGAGTCTGCCTGGGGGAGAAAGCATGAAATTGAATCTTCTTTGTGGGTACGTGTCAAAAATCCCATATATATATATATATATGCACACACATGTGTGTGTGCATAAACACACACACACATATATATGTATGGTTTTTTTGTATATGTGTGTGTGTGCATAAACACACACACATATATGTGTGTATTTTTGTGCTTTCATATTATTTGAGGGTGTCTTTTCTGTGATTCTGTGCTAGTAGGCACAAAAGCAGTACTGAAGATTAATTCCATTTAATTGTAGCGATAAAGAACATGGCAGTCACAAGAGGTTTGCCATCAGTGTTGGAGGACATTAAGTATTTGGGTTTTTTCAGTTACAAGATAATAATGTTCTGGTGTAAATGTTTTATAATTATCTCATGAATTATTCACAGTTAACTTGATAACCCAGCGTTTTATGGGATATGGTCTCTAGAGTGCAAGGAGGGGAGGGAAAATTTAAAAATAAATAAATGTGAAGACAGGACCCAGCTGCAACAATGAGAAAGCACAGAGGCCTCTGATTTATTTTCTGTCTGCGCTGAAGGGTGGTTTCATTCTTTCATTTATATTTTTGTGGTGATGAGCCACAGAACATAAGTGGATGAGGTTATTTTATATATATGTATATAAGGAAAAGAAAAACTGGGAAAGAAATCAAACTCCCTTCACTGTTTTTTAATCTGAAAGTGGTGCTTGAATTATTTCACGTATTGTTGCAGAGCTCAGAGGTTCTATTATTGTTGATACTGTTTGCATCTGGTGAAGCATCAACAGATATTTCTGGACCTTTTTTCTCTCTTTCCCTTTCCTTCTCTTTCCCCTTCTCTTCCTTCTTTCATCCTTATTCTAATGCAAGTTCTTTATTCACTTTTCTTCTTTTCCCTTTCCTTTTCAGTTCCTCTAGGCTTGTCTTTTTCTCCCTACTTCTCTCTGATTCTTTCATCACTTCTCATCTTTCAATGTTTTCTTCTGTCTGTAACTCCTTCTTTGTTTTCTCCATTGCTAACAGGATCTTGATATCTGCTGAAGCCCATGGGTCTTAACCCAAATCAGCTGAAGAAAATCAGACCCAAGAAGAGTTCCTGCAATTTAACAAAATGTGGTGACAGCTTCTGGAAGAAGTGTTGAAATTCACACCTGCACATCCAGCCTGAATGCCCATCAGGTCTAGATAACCAAAATACACTGGAAAGAAATGTAGTAACTTCATTGTCATACCCCAGAGATCAATGGCACAAAATACCCAGTGAGGGACTGGAGAAGTCTCCCAGCTTGCCTGGTATCTATGAATCCAAATGGAAAAGAGAATGTTGGCAAAGACACTCGGTCCTACTGTGAGCAAAAGCTGCCCTCGTACCCAGGGAAGCAACTAATAGTTGGCACAGGACTGAGAGCTCTGGGGAGCTGTGCAGGAGCGATGTCTCCTGTGGGGAAGAAAAAAGCTTAGTGCAGACTCCAAGTTCTTCTCAGTACGGGCAGTGGGAAGGGAACAGCGTAATGTCTGGAATTACCTGTCATTCCTAGCTGGCATCCAGGCTCTTAGCTGTGGTGAGGTTTGTTGCACTGGGGTTTCCATAAAGAGCGTTCATCAATCAGGAATGCAGGTACTTTTTCAAAGAAACTCTGGGCGTCTGCAGAGCTTGATGGATATGCTTATAAATTTGAAAGTGGCAGTTTGGAGGGCAATTTGGAGGGTAGCTGGCAAGACATGAGCCATTGTGGAAAAATGAATTCACAGGCAGGACTTCTTTGAGAATGAATTTGAGAATGAAAGTGATTCCACCAACCTGCTTCATTCGTTTATTTAAATTTATGCTATAAAATGAACAGCAGAGGAAAGCCAAAACTTGCACTGATGATTTTTCTTCTTTGTTCCTTACCTTCTTTTATTTATTGAGCTGCTCTGGATACACCTTTCAAAAGACTTTTTTTTTTTTTTTTTTGATTCACTGTTTATTATATCTTCATCAGCCTTGAAATGGGAGCTGCAGGCAGCTTGATAAATGGATCAAAAAGCTGCTTCTGCCAGAATCAAACTAACAAACCCCCTCAATATCCATAACCCCTTTTGTTTTAACATTTCTAAAACAAGCATGATTTCCCTCAGAGCAACACTGAAGAGTGATGCCCCAGTATCCGTAAGTGTTTCAGCAAAGGGATTTCTTTATTCAGTTATGTCCAGGGCAGAAGTTTGTCACTGGGTCACGAACAGGACTCAGCCTGCAGCACGGGAGAGCAAGGGTAGCTGGGGTATGGTAGAGAGAGTCCTTGGAAGGCTGAACAAATCCTGACTCTAAAATGTGCTGGGCAGGTTGATGGAGTAAATGAGCCAACATGTACGAAATTGGGTCTTGCTCACAGAAACTAACAGCTGTCTTTCTTCCATACAGCTGGGGTTTTTTTGCCTAGATGCTTTCTAAACTCTCCCTTTTCTTCCAATCCGTCTTTAAATATGGACAGCTAAATATAGCCCAGGTTCAAACCTTTTGTCTTCAGCACACTTACTGAGTTCCACAGTTGGTGCAGCCTGGCAGTAAACCAGGGCTTTAGCTACTGTGATTTATTGATAGAGGTAAGTGGTTCAGCCCCATCTGTGATAGTACAAAATGTTCAGAAGAAAATAAATACCCCATAAGAAAGTGGTAATGGACCATCAGATGCAGAGCTCCCAAACAGCCAGGTGAAGACATCACATTTCCTGCTGTAGCAGATAGCACAGGTGTTGCAGCAAAGTGGGGGGTGGCGGGGCAGGCATGGGAGGTGGGGGACAAGTTTGGACAACCCAACACCCCCCCCCCCCCCAACAAAACAAAACCTAAAACAAATAAAAAAGGCATGAAGTTGTATGACTTGTGAGAGGGAGTAGCAAAGCTCTAGTGGTGGATCCCGAGGGCAAAATGACAGAGGTTTGTGTTCCTGTCCTCATTAACCTTGTTTCACCTCTGCATGCAAAACTGGTTAATATGCAAAGCAGAAGATGTGAATCTTGGCCTGAGCTCATTGGTATGTAATTTGCCAGTATGGGTCATGCTGAGAACAGTGCATCCTGCTCTCCTAACACCGTTTCCAGAATGCAGCAAGTTGGCAGCACCCAAGGGCTGCCGCAAGGATGCCTGATGGGCTCTGCCAAAGCCAACAGTCTTCTCGTCGCTGTTCCTACCCACTGCTTGCCTGGTTTCCAACCATCTGTGTCATCAGTGGGCTGCCAGGGTCCTGGGCTGGTTACAGTCACATCTTCCAAGTAATGATTCCAGTGCCATGGTCATGCTGTGGGTTTGTTTCTGAATTATGGAGAGCCAGTATTACTGAATTATTACAGTGAACTGCTCCTGTCTGGGTTTTTTTTTTTCTCCCATCTTTTCCAGTCTGTCTTAAGAACTGTCTGCCTTCAGAAAGAATTTTGCTGTTCCTTGGGGCAGGAGGTGAATATGAGTGGAGAAGGATGGAGAGCTGGAGGCTGCCTTTCTCTTGCTGGAAACACACAGCATGCACAAAGCCATGCAGGCAGGAATACTAATTGGAATAAGAGGTAAGAGATCAGAAGGTACCTTGACCCTTGTGGCTCGCTGGTTGTTTAGAACGCATAATTGGAGTTTGTTTAACACCAAAGGATAACTGATCATTCACAGGAAAGAAGCCAGCGGAGGGGATCAATTTTTCTATTGCTGTGCTAGAAAAATAGCAGAAAAGGGATGGTTCTTTACCTTTTACAGCAAAGCAGAAGAAATATATGCTTAAGACTGATGGTAGAAAGAGCTGACAGAGGGTTTGTTGGGTGCTGGCTGTCATTTCAGTCTTGAGCTTCAGTGAATGCCTGTGGATGATGCATATCCTGCACTTCAGCTGTGGCCCGGCTGGAGGCAGGGCAGAGGACAGCTCTACAATCCTTGAACTAGAAAGAAAAATTAAGTCACCTTGAAGGTGAAATAAGGAATATCCAGGCCACAGACTGATGTGTGGAATAGTAATCTGGGGAGATCACAACTAAGCACTTCAATCTCCATTTTCTGTGTAGGCCATACTGATGCATACTTTGTATAGACATAAGAGTTACCAAGAGCTGACTTCACTTGATAGAGCCAGAGCTTGGTTTGCACTTCACCTGTGGGATCCTGTAGTAAAAGCACAGATTCTTTTTTGGGGGGGAACAAATTTGTTTTATCAAAATGTTTAGCTGAAGGCTTTTGTTTCCCATCAAATACTTGTTGAGCCTTGCTTGAAGGGTCTCACAGAAGTGGTAGAAGAAGTGACTCTTCGGATGGGATTCAGTGTAGAAAGTCTTAATTATAGGCTTTGGCAGGGAACATGGTTCTGAATTAGGTATATCTGGACTTGTGTTGGTTGTGCATCAATATTCTGATCTCTCATCCAGAGGGTGCAATCTGTATACAATTATAATGCCACTCCCCTGTAAAACAAAACTAAAAGGCTGAGAATTGCCCTGAAACAAGAGTATTTTTCAGGTCAGCTTGGACGAGCAGGCCAAGCCTGACTTGCCAGCTGTGTGATGCCACCGCACATGTCTGCTCTGACCTAAGGACCATTCTGGGTTTCTGTGAGCCTGCGCTGTGCTGACTGAACAGCACACACATCTCTCTTGCTGAGATTATCCAGCGACAGCCCTCTGGACACTTTTGAGCAGGGAAAAAAAGAAAGGAAAACAAGAAGAATCTCTGAATCATGAATCAACACCGAGGGAGCTGGAGCAGGTTGTCTCTTGGGGCATGGCGTGCACCCCACAGGCGTGCTTGTAGTCCAAGGCTGCTGGAAGTCACAGGGCACCCCATTGCCTCCTCCCCACGCAGGTTTGCGTGGCACAAGGCTGACCTCCAGTGGGCACTGACTAGTGTCGTTGGCCTGTAAATCTGCAGAAGATGAGTACAAACGCTCTTTAAAGGCCACATACTCAGATTTCAGGGTAGATATTTGCTCCTTGCCCCCTTCAGGCCCTTCTGGCCTATAAACCAAACCTTAGGAGCAGCCTCCTACTGAGCTGGTAAATGCAATGTGGTTGCACTGAGACAGACCATTCTGAATATGTCCTCACGAAGCAGGGAGGAAATATCCTAACTGTGGCCTCTGTCCCTACAGAGCCAAGTGGTGAGCAAGAAAGGGGCAGCAAGGAAAGGGAAGAGCCTGAAGCTTTTGGGGCAGAATGAGTTTCATTCTGAATGAGGCTGTATCCCTCACAAAGTCCAGGACTAAGGACAGGGACCTGACTGCAGTGCCATCTCCTCACAGCTGTGTAGTTTTATCTCATTCCCCCTAACTTCATGGGTCAGCCACCGGAGTCCCAAGAAGGCTCGTCCTCCAGCTGCACTGCTACCAGGGTTCCAGTTAGTTACCTCCAAGTATACACGCATGACTTGCAACTCTGCCTTTGTAGGGTGAGGGGGGAAACACATCCCAATTCAATCTGTGGTTCCACATTGCAGGGCAGCAAACAGCTGGAAGGAAGTGCACATCTGAATGAGGAGGATCCATCTCTACAAACAGTCACCCAGGCTTTCCTTCCTTCCCAGAAACCACGGGTGTCTTCTGCTAAAGGTAGGGATACAGGTCTCTGATTCCTCTCATAACTGCCACAAACCCACCCCTGCCTTTTATATTGCTGGTGGGAGTTTAGTTCCCCCTCCCCTATGTCTTTATAGGTGGCTTCATATGCCCTCAATAGAATTCTGTCGGTGGCTGACCTCTCCCCAGTGTGTGAATACAGATCTCTCCTCGTTCTCCTCAGAGCAGCATCCTGCTTCTACCGGTGAGGAATCACTGACACCATGACAAAACCTGACGGACTTAGGAAGAGCTGTCCTGGCTGGGTAATAGCTACCTGACCTCCAGCAGAAGGTGCAACCTTACCTACTAGAAGGTGAGAAACCCATCAGGTGCTAGAGATAGATCCTCCTGATTTCCAAAGCAAACCTGTTATCACAGGCTAAAGAGAGGATGAAGTATGAGGGATGATCTAGTCCAGTTAGTGCATTTTTATCTCAGAGGGGATTTTCAAGAGACAGCTATCATCAGTGTATGGCTTTGGGGCAACCAGAGCTACATTAACCAAAAGACATCTTTGGCCTACCAAATGTGTAACTAACAGGAGGTTATCCTGGACTGAGTACCTCCAGTGTTGAGACTCACTATGTCTCAGGTTTAGCTCAGGTTTGCACCCAGGGCAGTTTCCACCAGGCATAGACTTTGAACCTGGGCACTTTCCACCTATCTGAATATGGCAAGAGGAGGTGGAAAGATTGCAGTGCCCTTGGCATCTTCTCAGCACTCACCTGGCAATTTCTACAGACATCCATTGCGGACCTCAATGGTTGTGATGAACTTGGAGAGGCTGCAAAATGGATAGACAAAATGCCCCACTTAAAAGCAGCTCAAAGGAAAGGCAGGAGCTGTGAGCAGCCGGGAGAGGGGTCTGGAGGGAGCAGGACAGACAGAGCCGAGCTGCCTTTCCCAAAGCCTGCTTAGCATAGGCCAGGGCCCCCATTTGCTATTGACTGGAGGGATGTTTTACAAGTGCCCCTTCTGGCTTAGAGAGATATGAAATCTGTCTGTAATTAAGTTAATTTGGAGTTGAACATGGGCAAAGATAATGAGCTGGAAATAACAAAAGAAGATTAAGAAAGAGAGGAAGGTGTTGCTAAGAAACAGATCTATTGCCTCAAATCCTCCCCCCTGCCCAATCAAATAAAAGGTTTTTAGGAGCTGGATGGTTGAGTGATGGGGCAGACAGAGCACAGGCGTGATGATTGCTATATAAAGGCTCAAAATAATGAAGGAGATAAGAAGAGAGGTATGACTTGGAGAACTGAGGAAGGCAAAAAGGAGGAGAAAAATTATTTCTTATGCAAGTGACAGTTGTAGCCAGTACAGTTTAGTGGCAGAGCAGTGGCTTTGGGATCAGCAGAGGGTGCCTGCTGCCTGACTTGCCTGCTGGTCTCAGGGAACCCTTCCAGTGCCCTGAGCCTCTACTGGGAAGTGCTCTGAGACGTGTAAATAAGGCCACCATGTCTTGCTTATCAAAGATGAGCAAACAGCCCCTCTTGAAGGACAAGGCTTTTATTTTCTTCAGCATTTGACCCTGGTGAGTGTTCCCACTGGAGTCAAGCATCAGGGTGAAGACTTAAGACTGTTTCTCCTTGGCTTTTAGAAATGCTATAAAATACAGCCTGTTCAAGCCAAAAGGAGGATGGAAAAGAGGTCTGCCGAAGGGAGCAGAATACTTAACAGTCTGCACAGCATAAGTAAATAGACAAGTTATGATCAATGAGTTTGTTTGAATTTGACAGAGCTTTCCTGCAAACATGGGGGAGGGAAGGGGGGCAAAACATTCCCTGCCAGTGTGAGCTGTAATAAAGAACCTGCTGTTTTCTGATTCTCACTCTCTGTGAAAATTGAAAAGGTTAGCCAGGTAATTGAAATCGGGACTGGAATACCAATACGTGTGAAAGCCTTACAGCTGGCAAATAAAGTTGCAGGGAAAAAGACTCAATCCTCAGTGGAATTGCTTAGCAGCAAAAAGACAGGATAGATGGTGGGGAGAGGATTCTTCAATATACCTGTTCCTCATGGGAGGGGAGATAGGGGAAGGAATGAGACCTGAAGCAACCCGACTGAGGCTAACACTTGTATGAGTGCTCTTTGCTGTTAATACAAGACACACTGTAAAAAAGTGTAGTGTGCAAAGGCTGAATCATGGCAGTCATTGCTGCCTCTTGGAGTAATGTACTAGGTTTACTGGGAATTGTTAGGCTGCCACGTCAGACCCAGCTAAGGGACTGTTTCTTGTTATATGTGCAGAGAGAGAACTTCACACAACAGCCCCTTGTGTTGGGGCTGAGATACGTAAGCAAACTAGATGCAACTGGACCATTGTCAACTGCCTGTTCATCTTGGTTGTATGCAGGAACACAAACTGATTTGCATTATTTTAAGCTAAGGCCAGGGAGGTAGAAGGTTACTGCTGAGCAGCTGAGGAATGGTTCCTTGTTACACTACTTTGTGCTCTACGTGTCCAAGTCACAGTGGAGGGTCCTGCCATTGCTACTGCAATGTAAATTTGTATGTGTTTCTGTTTCTGTGGTCTGTTTTTCTGCATGATCAGGTAACTTGAGCTGGGAAGAAACAGTGGTGCAGGTCTTGGGGGAGCTGAGGTTTGTGGTATTAGTAGAGTTCATTCACATTCAAAGCCCCCTCCACATGTAATATTTCCTTAGCACCAACCCAACCAACGGAAACTCCAGTCTGTATATGGTTAAATAAACAATAAATATACCTCCAAGTCCCTGTGTTAGTGTTTTATTTCCTTCCTCCTGTAAAGGCTGGGGAGTTCTTCTATTTCCCGAAACCGTGACTCTTGCAGTTTTTTGCTGCAGTTGCTCAGTCCTGCCCAACCCACCTGCACTGCAGTCAACAGCAGCATGAAAAAAACTTCTCTTTGGAGCTCTTCCATTGAGTTCAGGCAGCTATTCAGCACATTCTGTGGCAGGATAGGTACCTTTCCTGCCCTCACCAGCTCCTACAGAAGGGAAGGAAAACTGCAAGCTTGCAACCAAATGCTGCAAACCCTACAAATGGTAAAGCTTTGTTTGAATTTCCCACCTTGTGAGAGCATGGGCCAGGTGTCCCAGAGGCACCACCCCCAGATCAATGAGCAAAATGGTAAGTGAACCCCTGAAGATGCTGTTCTCCCAGTGTTTTAGGGTGAATTAATTGTTAGCCATTTGTTTTGCTCATTTGGAGCATGATTTTCCTAGTGAGTCATTTCTAAGGGAGTCTCTTGGGTTTTAAAGAAATTAAATGAATTGAAAGGGACTGACAAACATAACTGCTCTGCAACAAGGAACATACAGCATTCCAAGGTAACCTGTACCTAGTTGTCTAGCTATGCTTTTCAACTGCATAAGTATAAAATATGTATATGTTAATAATATGTATAAAAACTACCTGCAAAACACCTAAACTAGATGACTGAAATAAGTCAGCTGAGTTGATTTTAGCACAGCTTTTCTTTCCTCCTCACATTCCTTATAAAAGGAATCCATATGACCTCTGATGGAGATCTTCATGTTGTAGACATCTGAGTCTAAGGGTCTTTTGAAAAACCCACTTCTAGCCAAAAAAGCAAACAAAAGTTTGTTCCTCTGGGAAGGAGCTTAGCTGCACTTCACAGCATAGTAGAAACTGAGGATGTATGAAAGAAGTTATTTGGGCTTTTAAAATAGAGCCTTCAGTATTTCATTCATGAATTAGCTATCCTAGTGGGAAGCAAATTATTCCAACAGCTTCCAGACTCCTAAAATCAACCCTTCTTTAAAAGTTAAGTGTATTTAAGGTAATTTGCCTTAAAAACAACAGCTGCAACTCTTCAAGGTTTCACAAAGTCTAGACAGTAACAGAGTCTTCCACTTCTGGTGGCTCATGAGCTTAGCTCCCTGCCCCTGTATCTGGGTTATGACCAGAGCAGGCTACCGACTAGGCAAAATGTGAAATGGAAAGAAATATGGAAGAAAATCAGCAACCCTTGACCAGGTGAGGTTCTTACATTATGGTCCATGCTTATTTCACAGATGGCAAATTCCTTTTTATCAAGTCAGGGAAACCAGTCCTGAATGATGCACAAGATGGTCACTGGCTTTTGGTGCATGAACCTTTATTGCTTGTGATCTACCCTAACAGCCTCAGAAGCGTTTATTTTCCCATCAGGGAAATCTGCAAGGCCCAAATTGGGCAACCCTCTGCAGAGTTTCTTTTCAAAATCTTTTATCCCCAGCTTACTCTGGTGGACATTAGTCATCGTTGCATCAGCTTGAGCAAAATTCTAACCCCAACTTTTAATCCTTGCAAGAGTTTCTGATTGTTTGATTTCCTGTCCTTTCCCCTTATTCCTCCTCGGTTTATTGTAGAAAGAGAAAGTCCAGATTATTGTTCTGTTTTTGTTACCATATTTTTCCTTACTTTAATATCCATTTGATATGGAAATGCTACAGCTCAGCCATTTGCTAGTCTGTGGAACAAACCTCAGTGGGGAAAACCCTAGCAAGTATCATACTGAACAGCAGAGAAAATGAGGCAAATGACTGTGGAAAAAAAGAGGGGGAGAGCGGGCCTGGCTGTTACACAGCCTGGGAAGCAACACTTTTTGGTTTGAGACCTTCTCCTGGCTATGGCAACCATGCTGCCCAGTTTTTACTCTTGCCTCCTGAAGAAGCGGTCATGCAGAGCACTTGGATGCAGTAAACCACACGGGGATTAATGCTGTATTTTCATGCATGTATACCAGCTGAAATAATCTGCTTTTTTTTTTTTTTTCTTTTTCAAAGTACTGTGATTTCTAATAAGTCCTTAGTGTCCTGCACTTGGTGCTGACTGAACACCCAGGGGATCCCCATTTTCTGCTACTCATATGAAATCAGAGGGAGAAATGAGAAGCACGATTGCTAAAGAGTGGACCAGACATAGGAAGAGAGACTCTAGTGTATTTATTTTCATGTTACACACAAATACATATAAGCAGCTCTGCAGCTGAACATTTAGTTTTACTGATAAGCCATAGTTTTAACACTTCAAAACACAGTAGTGTCCAAAACCTCTTCAGATAAACTGAAACAGAGTTGTCCACTTGCTGTCATGGTGTTTTTTCCAGTACTGAACCTGGCTTTAGATCTGAGCACCACTCATTGGTAATGCAAACAGTTCTTCTCTCCTTTAAGTGCTTCCTTGCAACACATTTCAAACTGTCCATGTTTTGCTCACCATGCTGGAGCATTGCCCCAGTGCTCCACATTATCTGCTCACACACTTCCCAGAAGGAAACAGAAGCAGAGAAATAAATCAATAGACAGTTCTGTCTAGAAAGTCACGCTTGACTTCAAATAAATACATTTCTATCACACTAGACCACTTTGAGGGAAAATAAGTTCTCTGTTTTCTTGCAAGAGGAGCTTTTCTCTAGCCAGTTGCCAACGTTTTTCAGCACTTGGCTATGAAAGCTGCTAACTGTATAAATAAAGGAATATCATCAGCTTTCATGACATCTCTATCCATCTTCCCAGTATTTTCGTATTTGGATCCAGCTCCAAAATTCAGCCAGGTAAATATCAGAACAGAGTGATAAAATAACACAAGCACTGACCTTTTGGGAAGAAAAGCCTCAAAGCCACCAGCGGACATTGACTACACTTTAGGTATAAAGTGCATTGACTGCTTTCTACAGACACCCCCACCCCCCACCCCCCTCAAGAACGAAGGGGTACTGAGCTGCGCTGTCACAGGGAACCAGGGAACTGAACTCGGAGCACTCAACCTCAAGCCAGCCCACATTTTTTTCACAGCATAATGTAGAAGACCTTTGACATTTCTCTCCCAATAACACTTTCAGAGAAAGTTTGACTTGGTGCAGGACTAAACGTTTTCAGCTTTGCTTTTGACATTTGTCCAAAAAAGCTGAGTAATTTTTGGTTATCAGTGTCACTTTTTAGATGGATGTCAAATTAAATGTGATAAAAACTGCTTTTAGGACCAAAAAAAAAAAAAAAAAAAGTTATTTCAGAACTGGAGGTGAGTTCCTGGTCATTTGCTTCTAACTATTTCTTTTCCAAAATTTCCCCATCCATGCACACTTCCCTGCCCTTCCACCCTGCCTTCTCCTTCCTCAGAAAACCCTTTGTCTTCCCTAGTAACAAAAATTTGGCTGTTTTGTTTAGGATCACACAAAATCTTCACCCTACAGCTTCACATTCCAATCCTGACTGCAGGTCTGTGTGCTCAACTGCAAGTCAAGAGATGCATTTAACAGCCCTGAGCTTTGCAGCTGAGCTTGCAATTGTCCCATGAGGGAAGGAGAAGAGAGCAGCATCACTCATGCATGGCTCTCCATGCACCAACACAAGACTCTGTCTGGATCTAAATGCGTAAGATGCATTCAGAGAGCCACAAAATCTTACAGAGGAATGTCTCCATCGTACGGTGGATGAGTGACTATGTCAAACTGTACTGTCTCCTCGCTGCTTTGCCTGGGTGCCTATGATGGCAGAGAGGACACACTTGCAGTGGCACAGCTCTGGGATAAAGGAGGATAACCCCCTGAGCTCTGTTAGGGAGTTGCACAAGTGATGCACAGGGGGAGGGAGGAAATCCTGCCCAGCCTCTGCCCAGGTGGTCCCCAGCCCCTCAGTGGGAGCCCAGAGCTCGGTGCCCTGCGCAGGGCCCTGGGCAGCGCGCAGGCAGAAAGGCACCGCCGGCGCGGCAAGTCCAGAGGGAAAACGCGCTTTAATGCCTGGTGGAGGGAAAAATGATAATACTGAACTGGTTAGAAACGTAAGTGTCACTGATAAAACTCGAGTGTCCACTTGGGGGTGGCAAAGTATTTCAGCTGTGTCTTCAGGGAGCAGGAACTGCCTTTTCTCTCCAGGGTTTGTTTCTCAAGATTGCAGCTGGTAAAACAGGTGGCTCAGAAAACATGGGTTAAAATTCCCCTTATGCTGCGGCACAAGGTGACTCATAGCTGCTCTGAGCCCCCCAGGTCTCGCCTCAGCCAGGAGTCCCACAGCAAGAGGCAAAACAGAAGATTTCAGGATAAACAAGGTAAGAGCCCGTTGTAGCAGGAGTACAACCCTGTCCTCCTGCAGTGGGAAACATTGTCCAGCTCCCCAGTGACCATAAGCCTTTATGCATACAGTGTACCATCTATCAGGAATTAATGTTTTATTTGTTACGACAATTCTGTGTGCTCTGACTACGTAAGTCCCAGCCCCTCAGTGACACACATGAGATGATTTTTTGTGGCTGTGTGTGCCAATCTTCAGCCCAGTGTGGTGGGTAAACTTAGCACTGCGTCATGATGCACAAGGGAGACGTTTCTCTGAAACACAACGAAAAGGCTTTGGAACATGGGACACAGAGGTTTGTAAGATTCTTTGTCACATAACAGATTCAATCCAACCTCCCTTTTACAAAACTCTACAGGGTCCTGACCCTGCAGTCAGTGGAGCTCAGGAACTCATCCGCTTGGATGTAAGTGTATTGTCTTCAGGATCTGCTTGCATGACTGGAACGCAGAAGAGTTTCTCAGACCTTATAACGTGCTTTGTGGCAACACCTTTATCCAGCACATGCAATATCACTGCAAAACTCCCTCTTTTATTGCCTTTGTATCAACTTCTCTGACCCTGCAGGTTTGTCCCAATTCCATGTGTTGTCAAAGCTGTCCAGGCTGTTTCCTGGTGGTTACTAACCCCACTTAGATCTCTTGACTTCTGCAATCTGTCTGGTATGGGCAGGTGTGAAGTCTGCTGGAGCACAATCACAAGGCTTCACTGGCTGAGACAATGTGTAAGTATCTGAAGTTCAAGCAATGATAAGTTCTTGCAAACTGCAGGACGTGGGGCACAGCAGGGACCCACCACAGTCCATATGTACAGTCAGACTCCGTTCAGGCAGATGGGCAGAAATAAAATTCTCTGATGCACAGGATAAGCCCACAAAGGCTGCAGACTTTCCACATTCCCTGGGCAGATACCCCTCACCAGCTGCATTTTGAGTCCCACCAGGAACACCCTCAGCCCCCAGGATCTGTGGCGTGCGTGTGCCATTTCAGCACTGTGTAGATATTGGCAGACACAGTATGAGGAGCTATGGCAGTGACTTTGAGACTTGTTAAAAACAACCCACTAAAGGGTAGATTTTTTGACGAAGTGGTTCAAGGCATTAATCACCAACCTCCATCTGAATCTTTACCTAGCTCAGAAAGCAAAAGTTTGCTTTACATTTATTTTATAATTATTGGCTCCCTGGTTCTTCTGACCTAGAAATAGCTGTTGCTGGTGCCTGATGTTTATCATTCCAGCTCAGAGCAGTGCTTGTTCGTGCCTACTCGCTCACTTTGGCAAGAGGGGTTTGCAACAGCCGCATCTGGAGAAGGTTGTAGGAGAGAGAAGTGGGACTGGCTTACCTAAAGCTGGAAGTGGGTAGACAAGGCTTGGACGGCAAGCTGCCCTATTTGAAACTAAGTGAAATCTGATGTTTAACTAAGACAAGCTTTGTCTCCCTCCTTTGCTGGTAACATTGTGAATGTGCCTAATTTTTTTAAAGCAGCTCTTTGCTGGCATAGTTTATACTCAGTAAACTGAGATTTCCAGTCCTCCTATTAGCCTGAGGGTAATACAATGCTTCTCAATCACCTGCTAATTACAGTCTCCTGGTTCATTCATTCAAGACCCCTCTGTAAACTTTCCTTGCTAGAATCAGCCTTTCAGGAGGGTCTCTTCTCTTTTTGTTTCTTAAAGTAATTTTCATTAACTTCTGCCTCACCTGGATCACAACATGGAAAGTCACAGCCCAGTGCAGAGCTGAGAGCTGCTGACAGATGTCCTGTGTGTGGCAGGGAGACTTGTGTCTTCAGCAGAGTCCATGAGATTGTGGTCCTCAACCACGAAGACGCTCTGCTGGGCAGAAATCTTGCTAGTGGGATGTTTTGGGGCCCAGTGCTTGCAGCAAGGAGAAATCACACTGAGGAAAGCCATCCTGAAGCGCTGGGACAAGAGATTGTAAATGATGGGGTTTGCAGCAGAGCTCAGATAGAAGAAGACACCTAAGAGAACAAGGGTGGGAAAAGGAGAAAGAGCTCATTTGGGTGTGAAATGATCTCAGGAGAGGAATATCTCTTCGTTGCCTACACTGTTCCACCAGGCTTGGGTGCAAGGGTGGCAGCAGCGACAGCAGAGCGCTGCCTGCTGCCTGGCTGGCACAGGCAGAGGGATGTCTCACCAAGGCTAGCTCAGGCACTGCAGCACACAAGGAAAGCAAAGCTGGAGAGAGTGGAGCTCACTATCTCCAGCTGTTCAGGAACCAGCTCTCTCTTGAGCTGCGCTGACCTGCCTCCAGCACAGCCCTCATCCCCACAGCAGGACTTGCACAGCTGGTGCCCCCATCAAAGCTGTCAGAGGAGAACTTCCAGCCGAGAGGAGCTGATTTCTCACAACACACCAGGACAACTGCGTGAGATTGGATTTGTCTGAGCTGCCTAATGGCCACATTCAGTGTTTTCCCATGGCAGACTGAAAATAAGATTCCTCTTTGAAAAAGCCTTCATTTTATGGTTGGCAGGGCCATAAACATTTGGTTTTATCACCCGGTTCTGAGCAGTATGTAAGTCTTTTGCCTTGCCATTTGGTAAGGTTTCCCATTTGCCTCAGAAACCGTCTGGAGGATGATGCCTGCTGTTGTGTAGTCATTAAAAGCAGCTGAACGACAGCAGACTTCATTTCTGAACACTCCCAAGAAGGAAAAGCAGCTGGTAATGATGCATGAGATCCTTCCCGCCGCTCCCCCCCCTCCCCCCCCCCGCTTCTTTGTGAATATTCAGGCAACTGTACAGGACAACATGCCCAGAGCTTGAAAGCTGCAAAAACTTGTGTGCAGGTTTTATTTCAGGCACAGTTCTTATCACTGCACCAAATCACAAGAAGCTTTTCCATGCATGTCTCGTGTCACCTACAAAATAAATGACTACATATTTCAAGTAAACCACTCATAAATGTGATCTTGTCAGCCCCTTTGCTAGCAAGGGGAAGAAGAAAGCTTTACCTGACACCACATGAATTAAGTTGAATATATTAGCCAGAGGCTCAGTCCATTCCACAACAAAGCTGAAGAAAAGTCGATCTATATGGAATGGAGCCCAGCAGATAGCAAAAACCATCACGAGGACAACTAACACAGAGAAAGAGGAGCAGAAAAACAAGTCAGTTATAGAAGGATATGGTTCAGTAGCCTGCACAGAGCAGAGATAGTTCAGAAAGCTGTACGAAAAAACTAAATATACAAATTTTATTCATTGTTTCAAAACTTTACCCATCCTTTCTGTCTTGCCATTACCAGCTAAAAGAAGAAACTTTCCACTGACTTGTGTGTTGGATAACTCAAGGCATACACACATAATGACATTCAAACCAAGCAGGTGACAACCAGGTAATGCTGTGGCACGTACAGAGCCTAAAGAAGAAACTGCCAGTGAGACATCTGGATTCATCTGTGGTACCTGGGACATATTGTCTCCATTATGCCTTGGGATTAATTTCCTCTGCACACTGTTTGTACATCACATAGCAGGATAAGGCCATAGGAACCATGCACTGATGGTAAGTCTGTCTGGGTACACTGCACAGGATGAAAGAAAAAGGGTTTGCCTCTGTGCACAGCTTGGCCTGTGCTGCCTTTAGTCAGGTGTTCTGGCAAATCCATTCCAGACTTGGGTCCTATGAATATCTCCGGTCACAGTCACGGGGCACAGAAAATCAGTCTGGCTCCAAAGTAAAATTTCCTAGTTCAGCTGGTGACTTAAGCTGCCTAAAAGAATAATGTTGTTGCAGGGAATAGTGAAGGTGATTTATGTTTCCTGCATAAACACCATCTCTGTAGTGAGGTGTTCTTTATTTGAAAGACAGCCTTGAATTAGGAAGTGGGGTGACCACTTTCCAGGCAAGTCTGCCTAGGTCCTGTTTTTTCTTGGGGAGGTCTAAGTAAGCAGTCTAAGTCTAACTCATCAGTAGGTGATGTATGTGGTTTGGCAGGACCTTCCTGTTCGTGCTTGAAGTGTGATGCAAAACAGGTGTGCATCCTTTAAAAATGTACAGGATGGACTATTTGCACTCTGAAAAAGGGGGGTCCTCCCTGGGGGGCTGCAACAGCCAGGTTTGGAGTGAGGGATATTAGAGAGTTGCCATGCAAGCATCTGCCACATACGTGTGCTATACCTCCTCTCGTGCTGGGGAGGAAAATTTGCCTTCTGAGTTTTTTGGTAGTTATCCCTGGTCTTTCATTCCCATACCCTCTAAGTCCAGATAAAACAGCAAGAAGCCTTTTTTTTTTTTTTAAAAAAAAAAAAAAGAAATAATCACAGCTGTTCATCTTATAACTCTTGTATCCAGTGAATTTGCCTGATACCCTTCAGGAGCTGGTCACCCTCTTGTCCATGGTAAATAAAACACAGAAGGACTCACTACTTACACAACATCTTGGTGACTGATTTCCTGGATGGTCTCTGAACATTCACAGCCGTTTCCTCCACTTCCAAAGATTTGTCTCCTTTCAACTGGCAAAAGGAGGGAAACAAAAGGAGAACTTAGACAGCAGAAAATATCCCCACCAGACATAGCCTGTTTTATATTTTGATAGCTGTATTTTGAGAAGGCAAAGTTTGAGGCAGCTCAGGATTCACTGAAAAAAATCTACATTTAAATTTCAGTTTCAGTCTAGGGAAACATTGAAGGTTTAGGTTCAAAACAATCTGCAGATTTTATGCATCTGAGACTGCATATTTACAGCAGTTTTGTATTTCAGTTCCCCACTTGTCCCTTCTCAATGAGTCAATATTTGGTTCACAGTTTGTGTTCAATTTCAACAGTATTTTGCTAGGCATTATTTTCTTTTCTAGCAAAATATTGTTTGTTTATTTTCCTAAAAGGGTTCCCCACAATTAAGCACAAACCAATGATCCAAAAAATAACCACAGAAGCCTCAGTGAAACACAGCTGTAATCACTGGAAAAATTCCTGTAGAATTCAAGGGAGTTTGTTTTGTGGCCTGAGTGTTTGGACTAATTGATATTCAATCCATCTAACGAACAACCCCCATATATGCTCTCTTGCAGCCAGCCAGTGTGCACCTCTGCACAGATTCAGCCACATACTGCTCGCTCACAACAAGGTGGGGGTGTATTTTCTCCAGTAGATTTTCCTGGACCTCTACAAAATGGACATAAAGAATAATAATCTGGTCTTCCCTGAAGTGCTTCCCTAATATGCTTATGGCGAGACTACCCGTGCTTTGGTGATGAAAAGACCAAGTCTAGATAATCAGGACAATTGCTTTGATTATAAAAGGAATCATCTATGGAGAGTGCATAATTGGATGCAGCTTCCTGAAGTGGGAACTTCTGATTAGCCAACACATTTGGAGTGATGCTTTTGTCAACTGAGAGAAATTGGAAACAAACCTTTTAATTACATGGGAAGGAATATCAGGAATGAGGGAAAAGATAGAAATCAATCTGTATTTATAAAGATCTTGTGAAAAATGCTAGTTGTGCCATTTTCTTTTGCCTTCTACACTGTGACTTTACTTCCTGATTTTTGATTAACAATACTTCCCTTTAAGGATGATCAAATGAGACCTTCTTTCAATCTTCTATTTACTCATAAAACCCATAAAAGGGAAACACGTGTAAATCAAATTATATTCAATTATAGTGCAATTCAGCCTCTCATGTATTACGTTATTCCCTTTGTAACTTTTTGTCATAGCCACCGTTACTTAAGGAAGAGACTCAGTTGATTTGAAACACATCTAGCAATAAATGTCTACTCAGATTGATTAAAACCCTGAGTTTCCCTTCAGTGGTTTTCAGTCTCGGCAGTAATCTGTTCTAGGCATATTCCAAAGCCTTGGAGAATACAGTACTCTGATGCTGTAATAAACCAGGGACACATGTATCTTTATTTTTCACCTTCCTCCTGTCATTTTGATGATGTTATAAGGCTCCTTTTTAGCCTCAAGTGATAATGGGTGGAAGTATAACTCGTAAGAATAAATCAGCAGTTGCAATTTAATAAAACAACGAGTTATGACACAGGGGAAGGGGAAAAAAAAAAGAAAAAAGCAAAAAAGGAATGGGTCCATGGCACAGGTTGTAACTTGAGTTCATGCCAATGGCTTGACAGAGGGAGCACTTCAGCCAAGGCAGTGGTTAATTTTACATCACTGTGGATGTATTGAGGCTATGTAGGGTTGCCTGGAGATGAATGTTACCAATTCACTGCAAAAGAATTAAAAGTGTCTGGAGCAAGAAGCTGAAAATTGGATTCTCCCTCCACATATTTATTAGCTGCAGCATTTCATACTAGAAATCAAAGGGCAGGGTGAAATTAGGGCCTCACCTATCCCCAGGCAAACTAGTGAGGCCACTCAGCAAAAGCAGAGCTGTCTTCTGTAAGCGGCTTGGCCTGCCTGACACAAGTAGTGACCCAACTTTCTCTGCAGCTGATGGAAAAATTGATATTTAAAACACACATGGCCGGTGCTACAGCATGCCGCCCTGCCTGTTTCAGTGATCAGGCTGAAGACGTTGCCGCCTGGCTGCTCTTAGCTCCCCATTGCGAAGGAATCTGTGTTAGGTTTGCTGAACCACCTCCACGTTGTGTGCCAGGCTTTGCAGAAATCAGCTAAAGGCAGTCACCGTCCACAGATGATCCTGGTTTTAACAACCGGGCATTTAGGGCATAAAGGAGAATTTGATGTTACATCTGGAGCAGCTGTGCATTGGCAAGGGTAAGTTGTCTTGGTTCAAAGACAGCTGGAGTCAAAATTATCGAGGTGTCCAATGTGTTACTGCGGGGAAGTGACACCAAGATGAGGGCTGGGCTCTTAGCAGAAGAATTGTCCTGCCTGAGGTCAGTCTAGTCCCACCTGATCATCTAGATTCCCTCAAAGATATCTGAGGTGGGATGAATAAGTCTTTGGACTCTCCACTCCATTCACTGTCAAAAATCCTCATTAAATAGAATCTGACTTTTAGACAACCAGTGATAACCACCTACCCCTGTGTCCTTTTAGAGATCAGTTTGAATGAAACGGACAGGGACCTTGCACTGAATCCTGCTGCAACACAGCCTTCTTCCCAGGCAATGCCACCCCATCCCTATCAGTGCTGCAGGGGTTAATTCCGACAAGCAGCCCTCTCCAGGGCTGTCATTTCCCTCTCTCCTCTTCCTCCTCAGTTTTTTGGTTATAGGTTGCAACCAGTAGCCCAACAGCTGAACTGAGTTTAAAGAAGAGCCTGGCTGACTGGGGGATTGGTCCTGAAGGCACCTGTGGTGATGTGTGCGCTCATGAAAGAGGCAGCAGGAAGCTTCCACAATCAAGCCTAATTACAGTGTAATCATCAGGGTCCACTTCTTTCACTAATGCTGGAATTACCTACTGACCATGCCGGTGTAGTATTAAAACATCAGGCCTTAAAATTATAACCAAGTAGGTCATGAAGTAATTGATCATGAGGTAATCAGCCTAATGGGTCCGTTAGCAATAAATTTCCCAGTGGAAGACAATTTTTTTCCTTTTTACAAGGGATTTAATTGAAAATTAACTCAGCTACCATATGACCCATGTTTACTACCTTCTTACAGGTGCTTAAATATGTCACAGGTTTCCTTCTGTACTGCATCCTGAGGCTCTCCTGAGTACTGGCAAAGCTTGAGAGAGAAACTTTGGTGAGGAAATGCCTTCTCCATGAAGCCTGGACTTGGAAAGGCTACGTCCCTGTTTGCTGAATTTGAGCTGCTGTACAACCTTTGGATCAACGCTGAGCTTTTTCACTACAATCTATGAACAATATGTGACACTCAGGAGACTGGAGCATTGCTGAAGCTTCATAGATTTTCTTGTCTGTGAGTAGATAAAAAGTGTCTTCTCTTGAAAAATCATATATATATACAAGATTCTTCTATCCTTTCTGTTGAAAAAATGAAATTACCTTCCCTAGTGCAGTTTGGAGCATGATGCAGATATACTCAGGATGGATGGTGTTGTTTAAAATTTGAAAGTCTGAGTTGAACATACAGAAAAGCAGAGGCATAAATGATGAACACTGCAGCCCTTAGGAAAGACAGCTTGAGCATATTGGCGAATATACAGAAGTCCTGGGGGGCAGCCCTCGGCTGGTACCTAGTTTCTCCTCTGGGATGGGGATTAGGAATATCTGCTGCCACAAACGGAAGTTATTGCAGTCTTCAAGACTTCTTTTATTAGTTCAGGGATTTATCTTTTTCTCTTTATAACAGCTATGTTTTTAGCAGTTTTCCCTCCCTTCCAGTCTTATTTTGCAAAATTTTCAGTGAAACTGTGCAAAGACCCCACAACAGCTGCTGGGCAGTGGGGATAATTTAACCCATTCATTGCTTTAAAGATCTGCTGTGTGTTACAGATTTATGGCAGTTAATCCTTGTAGCTTTTCCTGGGTAAGGAAAAATTGCTTCTCTATAGTTTCAGATAACAGTAAATATCAGCCAGCACAAAAAAATGATACATACACCAAAGGCAGATGTTGGTTGAATTTCTTGCACGTTATTCAGTGAGTTCGTTTGTCTCTACTAGCATATTGCATCCCTGTCTTGCTATAAGATCAGACACAGCTTTTTAAACTTCAGGTTATATTCAGTGCTATGAGATAGGTTTTATATTTTCAAAATACATGTAATGTACCAGAAGAAAAAAAGTCATCAACATGCTATGATTAGCAGTTCATTTCAGTGTTGTGCTACATAGTTTTGTAATACTGTGATACTGGTTATTTTATCCATGCATTTAAATGATGAATCCTTGGTAAAACTAGTCTCACCTTCTGAAGAGAGAATGAATATGAACTCTAAGGTAGCCTTAATCGATGGTGAAACTATGCCATTGTTACTTAAAGAAATCACTGCTGAATTTGCTAGCTGTAGCAATAAGCTAGCATTTCAGTTTATGACAGCTTTGTGAGTTTTAACAACAGATTATTATAATCATCTCCAGGGAAGGAGGAAAATAAAGTAATGCAATGGAAATTCCACAGTCACAAGAAGAGGGAAAACAAATAATACCCAAGATTCAATCACTAGCCTGCTCTCTTTTTTTTTTTTTTTTTTTTTTTTTTTTTCACATTTTCATTTTGGTCTATTTCCTTTTAGTCCCTACTGCAAAGGTGCAAATCTCTGAGAGGCTGGATTCAATCTCCAGACTTGGACGTTTAAGTTGCATTCAAACGTGAGCAGCAGTAATGGCAAGATTTAAAAAAAGATTGGGGTAAATTATTCCCCATCATAGCTAAATTAATTTCAGAATGGGATTACACCAAGAAGTTGGATCCTCTGCTTTCAGAGGTTTTAAATGCTTCGGCTTTTTGGGGGGGAAACAAATGAGCAAGAAAAGGGTGCAATCACTTAAAAGGCACATACAGACACAAACACACAAGGATGAGCTAAGAAAACACTGAGCAGCCAGAGTAGGACTTACTCTCAGCCCCATCAGATAGTACAGCACACTTATTACCCCCATAGGCAGCACATAGAAGAGAAAAGAAGTAATCTGGACAATACAGTTGTAGATCCACATGGGCATGACCACAGTGCAGGTAGCAGAGCCAGGGACCAGTGTGCCATTGGGGAAATACTGCAGCATGATGCCATGGGTGCCCGTGTTGGGGAGGGCGAAGAGGACCGAGAGGACCCAGAGCACCACGATGGTCCTCAGGGCACGCTTGCGAGTGCTCTCCAGCTTGGCACGGAAAGGATGGAGGATAGCAAAGTATCTCTCCACGCTGACTGTGGTCACGCTGAGGATGGAAGCAAAACAGACTGTCTCAAAGAGTGCCGTCTTCAGATAGCAGCCGATGGGCCCAAACAAGAAGGGGTAGTTGCTCCACATCTCGTAGACTTCCAGTGGCATCCCAAAAAGCAGCACGAGCAGGTCTGAGATGGCGAGGCTGAAGAGATAGTAATTGGTGGGGGTCTTCATGTTCCGGTGCTTGAGGATTACCAGGCAAACTAAGAAGTTACCTACCACCCCGACAACGAAGATCAGGGTGTACACCAAAGCCATGGGCAAGAACAGATGGCTCCGCCTGGGCCCACACAAGAAGGCCAAGTAATCCTCGGTGCTGTTTAAGTACCTCCTGAAATGTTCTTCCTGTAGGGCGAGGTGATGAAACCAGGAGCTATTACTGATCCAGGCCATCACTGGATCTGCTGAAATGTGTCACAACTGAGAGCCAGTCTTCTTTAACTTTCTCTGAGCTAGTTTGCTCACTTTTTGCAGTGAGAGGAAGTGGCAGGGGGTGTTGTCTTGCCAGACCTAGATGCACAAAGCCACCGAGAGATGTGCGTGAGTGTGCTTGCCTGGCTCCCCTTAAGGTTTTGCTGTTGTAACAGCTGTTCCCCTGCAAGGAGTCCCTTAGCCAGAAAGCCCCTCCTTTCACACATATTCATTGGCTCGCTAAGTGCATTAGATTATAGAGTAAGAAAAGAGGTTCCAGCTACTTGTATCAGCTCCTGTGGCAAATGCATTTAGAGAATCAGAAAGGCGGGATTTAGAGAGCTGGAGATCTGGAATATAGGATGTGAGACTAGCTGCAAGTTGTTTGTACTTGTCAGAGGGTGAGAAACCAGACAAAAAAAACCCCACCAACTCCAAAATTCAGTCCCAAAGGATTTTACAATATTATATTGATGCTACATCCAGTTACGAGCCTCAAGCAAAAGAAAAAATAAAATTCTGGCATGACTTTATTTTTCAGATCTGCTGATTTTTACTTGCTGTTGTCTACAGCAGCAAGTACTTGGGAACAGTCTGATCGGTAGAAAGCCAACCTGGTTTTATAGTCATTCTTGTGGTATTAGGCTACTATCACGTTTCAGCCTTTTTTTTAAAGACTGTAACTTTTTTCTCGTGAAATCTGACATAGGATTTTAATTGCTTTTCTTATTGATATAAAAATATTTTCCCACTCTCCTGTTATGCTGGAATCTGATCCCATATTCTTAGCTAGCTTTGTTTTGGGAATATTTCTGAACACTGTAGTATTCCAAAGACATATTTATTGCCTCCAGAACTAGATTTACATGAATTTTTATAAACTCTGATTTCTTCCTGAATGACAACCATTCTGCAAACACACTTTCTAAGCCAAAACATGTATCTTGCAAGGATGATGGCTGTGTCAAAACAGATCATTTAACTCCTTATGAATGCTTGATTTCTTGCTGAATTTCTCCAAAACAAAAAAGCTTTTAAGTGCAGGGATGTAATTTTCTGAGATTCATAAAAAGTTTAGTTGTTTGGAATGAAAGAGGTGCAGAAGCTGAGGGCTAGTTTGGGGAATTTTTGTCAGCTTGATGTGCAATTTGTCTGCCCAGTATCTCTCACTAGCTCTCACTTTTGAGTACCTGCCCGGTGTCCTCCTTGAAGCCATGTAAACTTTTTACATCCCTAGCATCCTTTGGCAAGGTGTTCCTTGGGTCTGCTATTTATGTGAAGAAGCACCTTCATTTCTCTGACCCTCTAGCTGAGTATCCCTGGCTGCTAACATAAGACTGCATATTTTTAACGATCCAGAAGCAAAAGAACAGCCCTTTTGGCTGGCATCTCCTTCAAAATCCTGACAAAAGCAAGTTTTTAAAGGAAGATGCAAACTACTCCACTGTAAGTTGCTAGACAGTAAACTCATCCCACACAAAACCTGTTTTCTAACTCTTGAAGAACTGAGGCTGGCTCACATCATGCCTTCTTTACTCCTTCCCACCTTAACATCTTGTGGCTTAGTAGCAGTCCAATAACCTTGCAAGAAAAAAATATTGTTGTATTTTTTTATCTAAGAACAGACCGTCCCCAGAAATAGCAGCAGCAGCTGAAGAACCGAGGTTTGGTCCCATTGAGGCATATTCCATGTGTGGAGCCTGAGGCTTACTGTGCATTTGTTTTAAACGTTGAAGGCATGGAAAGTACCACGCCAACTGTACTAAAAGACAGAAGCATGTCTCTTGTGCTGACTTTCAGGTCTGCTGAAATTATCTCGCACATAAAATATCATCATCAGAAAAACCCTACTCATTTCTTTAAGCATTGCACAGAAGTATTTTGTTCAGCAGATTGAAAGGTTTTATTGGATTGGTGACCAAAAGGTGTGCTCTTTTGACCTATTTCTCCCTTCATTAAGGATTCATCTTAAAAAGATTCTTTGCATTTTAATGATGTTGAATTTGATTTTGACCTGCCGTCGGTGTAGCAGGTAGGAACAGAGGAATTGTTAGTAGGGTGCCAGGCTGGCACCCAGATTCATGATTTTGGAGCACAATAGGAGACAAGTATTTGAGAATTTGTGCAGGGCTAAACACTTTCTGTACTTCTGCTTAACTTTCAAAGGCTTCCTCCCCCCCCCCCCCCCCCCATAATCTCTCAATATTTCATTTCTTTCCCTTCCTCCTTTTTCCTCCCCTAGTAAGTTCCGCTGCTTTCTATACTGCATCATAACTGGTCTGTAAACACTGCTAAAACAGCTACCAAACTGGTCTTCACTTTTCTTCTTTCATATTAACCTCTACAAAGAAACTAAAAACAAAACCTGAGGTCTGTTCAGCTGGAACTCAATCTTACAGAAAAGGAAACCGAAATGGACTGAGTTATTTACTAAAAAGCCTACAAGGCAGCCATACCCATCATGATCTCTATGAGAGGGAAGCAATGGGCTGTAGAAACACATTAGGTCACTTGAAAGTGTGGATGTGCCAGGCCCACCTGTGTCTGCTTCCCCCTTCTTGATCCTTTCTGATCCTGCTGGGCTCGAGGGCTGACAATCTGTAAGAGCAGAAGCAGAGAGGAAAAACGGGTCTATTTGCCTAACAGGTCATCCCTGGAACCATGTTGCTATGACCACGATTAAGTGGCAGATGGAGAGGACAAGGAGAGTGGAAGATATATTTCAGTTCATTTCTTGAAGCTTTATTTGGTGTTTTTTATCATATCTGTGTCAACAAGGATAGGAGAGTATATTTAACCAAAGACCAGCTCTGGCTCTGTATGACTGGAAATGTTTTATTTTTACAGCTGAGACACTTCACTATGAGGGCAGTGAGGCACTGGACCAGGTTGCCCAGAGCAGCTGTGGATGCCCCATCTCTGGCAGCTTTCCAGGCCAGGTTGGATAGGGCTTTGAGCAAACTGGTCTGGTGGAAGGTGTCCCTGCCTATGACAGGGGGGTTGGAACTGGATGATCTTTAAGGACCTTTCCAACCCAAACCAGTTCTATGATTCTATGAACATAAAAACGGATGGTATTTTTCATTATAAAGCACACTTCATTGGTGTTTGCTGTTATATACTTAAAGGAAGATGGTGTGCTGCATGGTGGCCTTAGAATTGTGAAGTTTTATGTAGTAGGATCATAATTAATGTAATATTACATTCCATTAATATAGTGTGATATTTGATGTCATTAACATAGACAAATTTTTTTTAGCATGTTAAGTGTCACTGCTAGTCAGAGTATGGCATTATCTGCTTAGGCACTGACTATGCCCGCATGCTGGTGGTATCTCTAGTACCACATTTAGACTGTGGAATCTTCCCCTTAGCTGACATAATGTGCTGCAGCACATTCCTGTGTTCCATTAAGGGCAGCAAAGTGCACATTTAAGAAGAGGTAAATTCAAGTGCCTTCATGTTAGCCAAAGCCCTTGTTAGGGCACCCATTAGTGACTATATATTAGGTCAGTACACGGTGGATAATTTTATGTTTTAGGAAAAATTGGATACATTCATCAAAAAAACCAGAATAGGGTGAAGGTAACCCATAGTATAGCAAATGGATAAATGCTCCGCTGGTAAGGCTTACAGAGGGATGTACTTTGAAGAACTATGGGCCATTGCAATGGTCTACCCTGAACAGCTGCTCATTCAGACTGTAGAATTTTATCTATGCAAAGCAAGCTTTTTTGGATATTTATATCTATGTGGGGAGACACGGAGGTCTCTCATCCAGCTTCATATGGTCTGGTTGTGAAACTGGAAGTAATATAGCTGTGCTAATGCCATATGTGCCATGCTAATTAATTCTGTTGATTAGCTGAGATGCAATACTATGCTGACAGGTCCACTTGGCACGAGGACTTGAGCTGACATCTCTGAGCAGCCCTGCATGCGATGGTGCTCAGGGTCTGCAAGAAAGTGCCATAATCCTTCCTGTACATGCACACTTAGAAAGACATTGCACTTCATTGGAAGGGCTTGCAGAGGCATGGGGTTTGCTGTAATACTTGGCAAGCAGGTCCACTTTTTTTATCTTCAGCAATTACAACCCAGCCTTTCCTTTCTAATTTCCTTTTACAGCCATCAGGTTCTGTTGTTTCATCCTTTCTCTGATTTGTAATTACTGAAGGTAGGTGCAAAAGCCTTTAGAAACTCCGAAGGGGCTGCTACCCAGCCTGAGCTTGCTTTCCCTGCTCCTTTCATGGACCCTTCCAGAGCTGCCCATGGTGCTCTGCTGCTTTCTGAATTGCAGGTTCAAACTCACAGTTTTAGTCCTTTGAGAACTTGGCAGGACCAAGTATTTCTGTTCCATAGGGATGCAAAGAAGAGGATGCAAAGAAGAGGACACAGAGCTGCTAAGCACAAACGTTTAAGGCATAATACACTGAAGATGTTAACACAATTTCTAGAAAATTATAGCCCCACTCACCTTATAAATTACTGAGCTATAATTATAGATCGTGGATTTGACTCTTTTCCTTTTTTTTTATTTATTTATTCTCCTTTTTCCTTTGAAAGGCTTGTTTGGTTGACTACAGTAGCTGGAATGTGAGTCCTTGTTTTTCAAAGCATATTCAGTATAACATTCAACATGCCATCAAATGCAGAGATACGTTTTGTATATTTTCTCTCCCTCCCTGCTGGAGGAGTGAGCGCCTTTCCATGCCTTATTGTAAATCACTTTGTAATTATCTAGGCTCTTTGCAGGCAGCTTTTCCGTGGCTGTGCATGATAGCTGAAGTCCCCAGGATATCAATCAACACACATAAGAAGTGGATTTCATTAATTTGGTACAAAATACCAAGGAGCGCACCCCTCTGCCTGGAGCAGCTGGCAACTTGCACAGTCCGTACAGACACAGACCACTTGAAGAGCGGAACCCATTTTGCCTAACTTCAGTCATTGAAAAAAACAAATAAGCCTACACAGATTGTTCAGGCTCCTACTTCAGTCAATAATGGAAAGAGGAACCTCCAGAGAGGGATTTGTCCTAAACCACAGCACAAAGAGATATGAAATGGAGAACCTTACTTTTTCCTATCAGCTGCAGAGGGAATGTGGGTTATAAGTTTTATATATATATATATATAAACTGCCAGCTTGTTAAGCAGCTGAGATGAATTTAGACCCCAGATTTGGGCAGTCATATTCCTTCTCCTCCCATCAGGACCAGTGTTTAGAGGGAGTCATGTACAAGCTTTGTCTGTGAGAATCTGTTGGACAGCTGGAAACTGGGCCAGAGCACCAGCCAGCAGGTGAAGAGCAAGGACAGGGTGGATGTACCTACTGATACGGCTTTCAGCGAAGGATTGCTTCATTAGTGCTGGTTCCAGAAATTAGTGGGAACAATGTCCTTCCATTTTAGTAAGCATTCCATGTGTTGTGTGTGTGCTGATGCTTTGAAGAGGCAGTGGGTGGCAGGTAGGGAAGTGGTTCAGGCTTGACATGCAGAAGAGCAGTGAAAAGAGCTGAAAAAGAACCCTGATACAGAAAATTTTGTCATACTGAATGTGTCCATCGTGACAAAGGGACATGGGTTTACATGCGGGAGGATGAAATGATTGTCGTGGCAGAAAAGTTATTGAAGTCACAAGCACGGTACAGAATGAGTCAGGTCGTCTGAGTCAGGAGGGATCTGGTACTACAGGACTCAGATTTACACAGGAAGAATCCGATTATTCAGCATCTCTCTATGGGTTTCTGCATCTTATTACAGTACTAATACTGCGCTGCAGTTTCTTCCTCTCCTTGGTTTGTCAGGAGAGACTGACTGACTTGATTGTCTGGCCCAAAAGAGACTTAACTAATTTCTCTGACATGACTTATCAGTATTATTTTTTCAGCTTACATCCATTTGGCATCTGTTCCACACCTTGGGATTAGGGCAAGGATTTTTCTCCACTAGAAGAAAAATCCATCTCTAGCATAGAGTCTGTGTAGTGCTTGGATATGCATTAGACATATGTACTGATGAGACAGAAGGAATCACAGTGACAAGTCTTTACATATTCAAAGAAAGGCAGTGATGCATGGTATTACTGGAGGTGGCAGAAAGTTATCAGTTTGATATGGGAGAACTGAATCCATCAGTGAAAATGATAAATGGGAATTGACATAGCACATACCATATATAAAGCTAACAGTAAGAGGAATGTGAAGAGAATTCCTTTTCTGAAAATTTCTTTCTCTAAGGGTTGGTGTGGAGGTAGCCTTGCTGTAAGAATATTAAAGTGTATTTGAAAAAATTTCTCCTATTGAAAAATAATATACACTCTTTATTTCCCTCCAAAATGCAGTGATGTGTTATTTTATACTCTACGAAACAATTTGTTCAGAGCTACTTACATCATCATCATAATGATGATGATGGTGATGATGCAATGTAAGGAACTGGAAATTAGACAGCATTTTTTTTTCTCCTCTTGTAATTTCAGAAAAGGCTTGTTAAAGTTATCTATGCACGTTTAAATTTTCTTGGCTCCAGTAAAAGTCTCACTCTACTCCTCATAAGGGTGACTCTGGCAAAAACACTTGTCCAGAGTTTCCATTCCCTCCTGACTCTGCTGCTGTTCAGATTGCTTTGTAAGTTGGATTACTGTGATCATCTCTCTTTGTGTCACATTGAGAATCAATATTATTTGACTTGGAGTTAAAGAAGCCGTCTTTATGAAGAAGGATGTGCATAATTTGGAACATTAATATGCTGGCAGATGATGTTGTCTTCCTGCTCTTTTCCCCATTAGACTATCCCCAGGAGTCATATCTGGGTTTAGTTAAATGCAGCAAGGGATGATACTGTTCTTTTGAATGTCTTCTGCTACAAGGTTAGAGAGAAAGAAAACTCTAGACACAACAGTGGTGAAAAAGATCCATGCTGAAGGGCTAATTTGCCACAGTTTCCAGATAACCTAAGAGGCCTTAGACATGCAAAGCAAATGGATCAACTTATTAAAAGGCTTGTTTCAAATTGTGCTGTACAAAACCATTTTTGTGTTTTGCAGCCCACTCAGTAGTGAGGTGATCCCAGGCAGAACTGTAAAGTAAGGTAAGATAACCCATGCGTGCCCTCTGGAGCTGGGAGCAGGATGAGGAAGAGATGCAACCATAACAGCTCCTCTCTGCAGGATGGGGGGTTGGGTGCCCTGAGCACCCCTATGACCTGCTGATTTTGGATTCAGTGGCTTTACTAGGTCTGTTCTTCACCAGGATTTAGATCAGTGTGCCAGTCCAGCGGCCCTGTTGCCCTCACTGAAACTGGAGGTGAGTGTGAAGCTCAGGAGCTTCCCATGCAGACCCCTGCAGGCTGTGCTCTCTTCATTTCAGGTGCAAGAAAAATGCTAATTGCACACTTCCTTGTAGCACAGGCACTGAGGCCATAGCTGCTGCAGTGCCTCTCTTTTTATTCTATTCTATTCTATTCTAACCAGCCCCAATGCTAGTTTTACAGTGGCTGTACGAATTTGTCGTAGTCCGTCTCTTTACTGGGAGACCACTTTAGCATCCAGATGGATAAATATTTTGCCTAGTCAAGACACCTTCATTATCTGCTCATTTGCAAACTTGGATTCACAGCTAGATCTGGGCTGACCCAGAACTCTATTGATTTGCTCTGATTTTACTAAATGTTAAATATATCGCGTATCGATGAACATGCGAATGTATCCTACAATACCTTCAATAAAACAGATTTCTAATTTGGAGGGAAATGACTCAAATCTGAGTACTGATGTTTAGTAATACTAATTGGGTAGTAATATTAACTCTGAAATGGAACCAAAAATAGATTAGGTAAGAAGAATGGAGCTAGAAAGCCTGATGTTTTATTTTTCAATTCTGTTTAAAGATCAATGGCTAAAGATTAATGTTGCTTGAAACAAGAAAAGCTTAATGACGGCTGGTAGGACAAAGGAGGGAAATAAAATAGAGAAGACCTAACACTCTTGAAGCAATAACCTGTTAGGAAGATAAACAGAATAACAGTGGGGATTGGAAATGGAAAAGGACAAAATGAGCTTTAGACAGGAAACGAAAAGAGTACACCAGATTAACAATATACATAAAAGACAGAGATGAGGAAGGAGGACAGAAAGAAAGAAAGCAACCAGAAACCTGTAAAGCCATAGGATCATAGGACCACAGGCTAACACAGCCTGACATAAGATCTCTGGGGGTCTTTAGTCCAACCTCCTGCTTAGATCATGGTCTGCTGCAGAGTGAGACCACAGGCTGGACCGTGAGGTGACCTCCTAGGTGCCACTGAGGCTGCTGTGAGCTCCCTTGAAGCCTTATCTTCCCAGGTGAAACCCAGCCATTCTCTCAGCTTCTCTTCAAGGGCAAGCGCTCCAGCCCCCAGCAGCCTGGTGACCTCTCCTAAACTTGCTCCAGTTCATCAGTGTCATTCCACTTTGGGGGGGACCAGAACTGGATGTAGCATTCTAGATAGGACTAATGAGTGCTGATCGTGGAGGGGGATGAACACCTCCCTCAGTCTGCTGGCTGTGCTCCTATTAATACAGGCGGCTGCTGCTGCTGCCAGGCATACAGCTGGCTCGTGTTCAGATTGCTATCTACCAACACCCCCAGGTCCTTTTCAACTGAACTGCTCCCCATCCAGCTTACTTTAGTATGCACTTGTCTGCTTTTCCCAGCATTCCTCTGTGTCGAAGCTGTTACCACTAAAATTTGAGGAATGGCTCTTTAGCATTGCTATTTCCAAGATAACACTGTGTATAAATCTGATTAGTCCCACATTGTTATTCATTATTCTCTCTTCTGCTGTTTGTGATGATTCAATCATCCCAGAAGAGAAAGGAAACAGTATCCATGGTCCAGATTTATGAGGTGTCTGGGAGCCTAAGTCTCTCTGGTACTTGTGAGACTTGGAATCTTAAAGGCTTTCAGAGCCTTGGTTTCTAGCCTTGTGTTAGCAGTAACAGAACACAAATACTATAATACAAATTTTCCCAGCACTGAGAGTGTTGTTCTTAAATATCTACCTGGTCATTTCCCTGGAGGATATGATGCATGATGAGGTGATACTCGATAGTCTGCTAGCACTAAATAAATGGCCTATAGAAAACACTCAGGATTTTTCTCCAAGCATAGAAGAGTTCCAGAGTTAGAACTGAAGGTTTCCACGCTCCTCACTTCAAGCCTTGTTGATTGCCCTTGTGTTGCCACAGTGTTGATCGGTAAGTCTCCTAAAACTTTGGGGTGTCCCACAGCTGCCACTACATCACTGTAGTGGCCCTTCTTGTCATCAGAAGATGCTATGCTTTCTTTCTTTTGGTTGACAATCACCATCTTTTGATATGCATGGTCTTGCATACCACTCATTTGAACTGAAGTCTCAGAGCTGCCGTGCAAGTGATTTACACAAAGCAGAGAGGGGAGTCATGCAGGCAGCACTTTGTGTCACTCTGTTCCATCAGGCTGACAGCGCTGTGTGCCTCCAAGCTAATGGAAAACCAGAAGCTTTGCTCATATCTATCAAGGTACAAGGTTTAAATGATACCTAATAGATAGGAAAGAAGAAGGTCCACTTTTACTGGCTAGTTGGAAACATGTTCAAACCAGGACACAGGGCAGAAATCTGTGCATCTCTGGTCCCTTTTGTGAAACATTTATTCACAGACCTGAATGGGACTTCTACGGTGAGTGAGCTGAGTGAGCGTCTCACACTGGCTCTGTGCTAAATAGGTACTTCTCAGATCGAGTGTACTGGCCATGATTTTGTCTTCAAGATGTGAGAATCAAGGCCTAGGTATTTCGCAAGTGATTCTTTCTAAAGCATTCTACAGTGTGCTGCAGATGGTGCTTCAGTGTTAAAAAAGATTGTGCTCAGTGGGGAAAAAGCTCCTTTTCCTGAGCACAACTGCCCTTGCTTTGCTGTACAATTTCCCCTGAGATTTTAAAGAGCTTCATATAGCCTTGTCCTTCAAAGCTAGATGGTTCCTCTCTTCCAGAGAGATACAGAGAAGTATAAAATTCTACAAAATTTGTAGCGATTTAAACTTTTGGGCATTTGGCCCTGTGCTGCACCAGCAACCCAGTGGAGGAAGATCACGAGGCATTTTTGTCTCTTTCCAAAAGAAATGTTCTCTTCCCTTCTACCATTTTGGGAACACCATGTAGATTCTGCTTTGAGAGACATCATGTCTTCCTCTGACAACAGCTGCAATAAGATCAAGAGCTGCTGTATGATACTTTGAAAAGTTTTAGCTCGCTACCAGATTTTGTACATATTAACTTGAAGGATTTTTCTTCAGACCTTATACATATTTATAGTGAAGTAGGTGCTTTTTCTAACTGCTCTCGGCATTTTTAAAATACAGGTGGTGGAAGGTGTTCTTGTACTGTACCTTCACATTAAAGGGTGAGAATACGAAGGCAAGTAGTTTCCACGCAGCAGCCATGCCATTGTAGCAGAGAAGCTGATGCACTGTTTTGTTGCAGCTGGGCTTCTGAGATCTGAAGTCAACTGTAAGATGAAAAGTGGGCCCAAAAGGCCAGGCTTAAAATTAGATATGCTCTTTAATTCAAAAAGCTTATTTGAAGAGTGCTGTATTTCACTGCAAAGAGGTATTACTTTTGAGTATGTTAAAGTACAGGCACTGCATCATTCAAATAGAAAGTACCTAAATTTGAATAGCAAGAAGCCGTGTGTCATGGAAGCATGCGAAAGCACCTCCTGAAGAGCAGGATAAAAAAACCCAACCTACACCCAAATCTGAAGAACAGCTGCATTTTTGAAACCATGTTATTTTCTGACAGTACATACGTTAATTCTGGTGAATAGCTGTTTACCCAGTTAGTTGGGCAAAAAAATTGTGTCTACTTTTCCACTTCAATTTCAAAGATTTGCTACTGAGTTCAGATGTGCTTTAATCTAGGCTGGAACACTCAAGATAAAAAAAGCAACAAAGCCACCTCAAAGCAGATGAGCTGAATGAACCTGTGGCATCACAACAGAGCAGTAAAGACCTGTTTCCCTTTCCCACTCTTGCTGGGGAAGTGTCCCCAGGTATGGAGCACATGCTGCAGCCCACCAGGGCTGTTTCTATTTCTAGCTTCAGTGGGGCTGGACTGAGGGTCCACTGGGAGCTGCTCCATTTTGGTGGATAGCATCAACCTCACATCTCGGTCTAGACAAGTCCAAATCGCTGGTAAGCGTGATGCTATGGGTTGCTGCCTGTCTGTGTGACTTCAGCAGCATGGGATCAAACATTGGTAATATTTCATCCTTTTTGCTTCTACCTGTTTCGTCTTCCTCTGCTGCTCTCTGCCAAACCTTCCTGGCAGCATGGAAACTGCTCCCAGTCCTCTCCTTGGACAGTTCATGGAGAACCTGTTGGGCCTGACCCTTGAGACTCTACCTTAAGCTCACAAATGGATGTGTAGGAGTTGAAATAATGAAAGCCTTGGTAGGAATCAACTCTAGTTATAAGCTTACGGTTAAAACAGATTTCTTTTGGGAAATAATGTTTTGATGAAAACTGGGGGGTTTTGTGCCTCATGAGATGCTACTGATTTTGATGAAATTACTCCCCTCCAGAGAATTTCTGAAAGTAAAATTTAATCAGCTTTGGAAATGTCAAAATAAAGGTTTTAATATCAGAATATTTTTATGCCTTTTCGTTTCTATTAGTTTGAATATTTCTATATTATTTTCAGGTCTGTCATAAATATTACTCAATAGGCTTTGTGAAGAATGTGTCAAGTCACAGTGTGAAATACAGCCAGACATAGCATGACATTTACATATTTTCTAACCTTTTAAAATAAGTTTTAAGTACATTTACTGCTGAGTAGAGATTGAACTGGAAAAGTAACACTAAGTCTTTCAGAGTGTTTCTCATTTAACCAAGAAGACAAGAGCAGCACTGAAAGCGTTACCCAGGGAACAGCAGTTTTCAGTAGACCAGTGTTAACTTGGAATAATTTTTTAATACATAAAATTATATTCAGGATTTCATCTATTCCTCCTTATTTAGAAAGGCAACAAGTCTTCAACCATTAGTATTTCAAATGAACCCAACTTCCTGACAAACTCTAATAAATATCAATTTTCTTTTTTGCAGATTGGTTACGTGCAGATCTGACGTCTGAGAAGTTCCACAGTCACCGTTGCAAATAGGATCAGGAGACTTTAGGTAGGTAAGGTTGCATTTACATACAGAGCAGACAAGCTTCTAAGGGGTGCATCATCAGACACTTCATTTTCATGTAAAACGGACAAGTTTTACAGCACTGGCCAAAATTAACTCTGTGTTTACTCCTACACGTTGCATCTTTTGATAAAGCAAGAGCAAACTGCATCTTTCAAATACTTCTTGGATTTGACCCTTATTATTTGTGCTGTTATAAAAAAAGGTTTAGCAAGTGAGGCAAGTCCTTAATTATACACAGAGGAGAGGGCAGGAAGGGCAACGCTTGATTCAGAGGTAACCTGTTAAACTGTTAACAAGATAAATCAAAGACATTCTGGACTTCTTGAAGGCAGGTAAATACAAATACTTTCCTCAATGGAATTTTCCAGATCAGTGGGATCCTAGTTGAAGATTTTGGAATAATTTTGCAGTTTTGTATAGGTAATAATTGGTGGCAGTGTATCATAATATCTTAAAATAGTGCAGGGAAGGGAAGGGATGCAGAATGCATTGGAGTTAATTACATCATTCATCCAACTGGTAATTTTTTTTCAGTAGAAAAAGAACTGTTATCAGAAAATATCAGGTTGTTGAGCTCAAAACCTTTCATGTGAATGCACTTGTTTTAAACACTTACTAGGCAAAATTTTCTCTGTTTCAGGGTAGGCTTCGAAGCAGCACACTGAAGGACTTTGTTCCTTTCCAAGACAAGTCAGTAGCCCAGTGCACTGGGTTTTACTGCAACATGTGACACCAGGTTCAGCTCTCCATTCCTACATCTTTGCTGAATTAATTCTAAAGTGGCCAAAAGTCTGGCTGTGGTGAAAACTTTGTGGTGAACAGGTAGACTTCTAACCTGGAGCTGTTGGAGTGGAGGTTTGAGCCTGACCTGCACCCACCTTTGTTACCCTGTAATAGAGCCTGGCACCTCTATTTCTTATATGATCTGGTTTAAGCTTTGCAGCTGTATCGTTTGTTTCAGTGTAATTACTGTGGAGAGATTGCTAAGAGGGAAGGAGTTGTTTAAAACCTATGATCCCTGAAGAGACTGTACAGCAGCTGAGACCATTCTATAGGTAACTAATGAAACAAACTTGGACTCTCAGACTCTCCATTAAGGGAAGAAAATTAAGGTTCAGTGATGGATCAGCTGTAGCTATAGGGTCGACTATTGTTTGAGACACCTTAGAAGACTCTGAGATACCTGTAAGCACAATGCTGAATTAACATAGTAATGCCTATTGAATGAATATGTATGATTTCCCCAAGAAATATAATGCATAAAACCAAATGTGGACTATATAATTTTGTTTGAATGAAATATACGGCATGCATTTTGGGTGGAATGATCACCTGTGCACCCAGTGCTGCAATAAAGAACGCCTGCTTCTTAACGCTATGTTGGTGTTACGGAGTTCTGTTATTCCCAGTTTCAGCGAGACCACCACGTGGAGGGAGCCCCTACCCACAGGCTAGCACTCACCTATGCTCTGAGTTTTCCCGAGGTAACATTCAAATTGTCTTTGTTTTAACTAAAAACTGACCCTTAAGTATTAATGTGGTAGAGGGGGCATTTCTTCTCCAGATCCAAAATTTATTTCAGAAAGCAGCTAAGATTCTGTGATATTTTGGTGAGGTTACATACCCACCAAGCACAGGCAAATAGAGAAAACGGAGATAGCGCCGAGATTTTTCCAAAGAACAAATAAAATTTTTTTCCTCCTTTCTTCTCCCTTATGACAAACAAAGGCCATTTATAATGACAAATAAAATGTAAAAACTTCTGTGACTTGCCTAGGGCTGGAAAACGGGTCAGTAATTCAACTTCTATAAGAATGCAATGTTTATGGTTCCCAGCTGCCTCCTTGCCTCCCTAGATTGTGTTATTTGTTTCCCTTGTATGCTGAAAATGCCCTAAAGTATGAAGAAGAACTTTTAAGAACCACATGTGATTACATAATGACAAAAATGGGATTGTTTGGAATAATTTTGAAATGACTAACTGAGCTACTGATAAAAATTATCTCCTAATTTTGTTGATAGAGTGTGATGATAGCACAGAAATACACCTTCAGCAACGACACTGCTGCAGCTTAAAAAGGAAGAATGTAAACATTTTTGCAAAGTTAGGCAGTTTAAAGCAAATAAAAAAAGCTGTGGCATCTAATTTACACACAACCCCCCAAAATGTTACTACTATTTTTTTTTTTTCATATTTAGAAATAAGTTCTGGTATCTCCATTTGGAAATTTATTTCAAGCAATGAAAGATTGTACTAATACCTAGTATCTATACACTTCTCAGTGCAGCTACTCCCATTTTTAAAAACAATCATCATCACAGCTTGAATGCACCAGGAAAATAAAAGTCCAGTTATTGAGAATATACTTGTGCATGTTTCAAGATGTTTACATTAAAGCCAGGCTGATATTTAAGACCCTCTTTGGACCAGACCTTTTCTATGTATAGTTCAGGATGCAGATTTCTAGAAGGAGAAAGAGAAGTGAAGGAAGAGAAACCCAGCAAAATGGAAGTGATAAATAACCAAACTTCTGCAAACTTGTGCTTGCCTCTAACTGCATTCAGGAGCTGATCGCTCCTGCTTTCCCCCTGAACTCAGTGACGAATACATTGTTTTAATGAATCTGTTTACCTCCATATTATAGCAAAAGTAAAAAAACCCAAAGCCAAATAGGACTGCATTTATGAAAAGTCACAGATTACTTAACTGCATTCTTAAAATGCTAGCCACAGAACTGTGCATACAAAAGAGGGGGGAAGACTCACCTGAATGAAGAGTGCTGCACGGAGTGTTAATATATGTCCTGTTACAGAGATGCGCTTAAGATGAATAAACACATAAGGATGGAAAATGAATGGTGGAAGAAGAACACAGAGATAGTAATTTGAACAAGAGTCCTGGCTGTACTAAACCTTCAGAAGTCAGAAACTTCTGATAGAAGAGGAGGCGGCAATCAGGCACAAAGATTAAAACCTCAGATTTGCAGCATTTGAAGTAAGCAATATTAATCTGCTACGAAAGCCAGTTGCGACACAGAGGTTAAGATAAAAGGCACTCCTGCTTTTGTGTGTGTGTTGAAAAGAATGGTAATTGGGGTTTTCACTAGCCACAGGTAACCAGAAATATTATAGGAAACTGTGCTCCTAACGGAGCCATAGGCCTGCAGAAAGAACTCCTTCCTTCCCGCTCCTGCCCATGTGCCATGTACCTCTAGCATCACCGGGCTCCGAGTGAACCTACTGCCTCTTTCCTTGCTCACGTCTTGATTTCCTTTTGCTGCCGTTCTATCGTTCTCTGGACCAAACCAGAAATATTCCTAAGACTCTACCAACATCACGTGCATCCATACTTCCATGCCCCAGCGCAGGTTACCCAGCACCGCGGCAGGACAGGGAGGAGCTGTACAGAAAGCTCTTCCCCCACTGCAGGGCGGCAGGGCTGGCTGGCTCCCCCCCTTCCTGCCCAGCCCTTTGCCGGCATTCCAGTTGCTGAAATTCTGCACCAGTGAAGTCTCACCCCTCTGAAGTTAGCCATTCCTAGGTAACTTTTTCCTGGATGTGTGCTTGATGTTTTCACAACCTTTCTGTCTCAGGTGTTGCTAGGAATCCAACAATACCTGCCCTACAAAGCGTGTTAAGTTTGTTTGTTATATCGACAACAACATCCATCTCCCATTAGTCTTGCCTGACATATATGTTTGTGTGTCTGTGTAAACACGCTATAAACCCAAGGGGATTAGAACTAACAGTTTATGTATTATGATATATTATGACACCAAGGAAGTAGAGCTTAAGGACTAAAGATGCTGATCCATCATTGCTAAAAAATAACGTTCCAACCCTTCTTCCCTCCGAGCTGACCTTTTCCTCACCTTCTCAGCATTCATCTCTCACTTGCTTATTTTGGTGCAGATGTCTTCCATGATTTAATGTCTTTGACAGAAGAATACATGTAGCATTTATTATCGATGTGTCTTGGAAAGGCAGATCAGCATGCCCAGAGCAGAAGTAGTTTGTTTACTACTTAATGGCAAAGTGGTTGAATTCTAAAAAGGGCACTGATGTTATTATTTAAAGACAAGCAGAAAGCAGACAGCAAAGAGAAACAACCTATTTGAAATTCTGCACTGTCTACAAGATAGTAATAAACTTCTGCCATGGTTGAGAAATAGAGGTAATTAATACCTTTAAACTCCAGTTAGAAGCCAATTTCCCAGGAAAGGCGGTGGAATTGCTGTGATGAAGCTCCGAAGAGGCAAAACAAATGTCTGTGGTAGCAAAATGCCAACCCATCCTGAGTCCACGCTGGCTAATTTAGCGGTTCCTCAGCTTTGCGTAAAGAAAAAAAAAAATCTAACTTTTCTGTGGAAAAAAAAAGAAGAAAAGAAAAAAATTAATTATGCAGCACAGAGAGATGAGGGAATGTGAGAGATTTTTGGAAGTTAAGTCTTTGCAAACACTTTGCCTGCAAAAATCTATTAGTTTCTTATTGCAGAAAATACTCTTAGGAACAGTGCCTCAATTTCATATAATCCTATTAAATAAAGACCATTACTGTTCAGTGAATTTCTCCCTCTGGTGGGGACAATGTGATAAACAAAAGATAGTATTTCTATGAGAAGATAATCTTTCTATAGCCATAAAACTAAGGCCTGGAAAATCCCATTGCTCAGACATGAGTTTCTCTGAATGAGCTACCCAGTGTGAAGCTGTGTGCTCCGGAACTTGGGGGCAGAGAGCTCTACAGCCTCTGTGCGAGCAAACGTTGCCAATATTTGCTTTCCTAACAATCTCCAAGAATATAGGTCTCACTTTCCCACTGTAATTGATGCCAAAAAAGACAATGTCGTTCTTCTCAGAAGAAATGAAAAAGGAACAATGCCACAGTTCCTCTTTCTGCAAGTTTTCTTTAATTTTGTCCAAACAAAGTGATATTTTACTTACTTTTTGGGACACAACTTCAATTCCGGCAGTCTGTGACCATTTAAACTGCCAGAAGGAGCAACGCATGGACTGATGACAATCTGAAGAAGAGTAGCACAAAGGCAACCATGCTTAGGAGTCCAGTTAGCACTAGGAACCATCTGCTTCTTCAGGACCATGTTCTTTTACATGGAGCAAGGGTGCCTGCTCTGCTACCCTTTGTGGGATGTGTTTCAAAGCTGTCAGTTGCTTGGCAGGATACATAGCTGCTATTTGGGCCACTTAGCAGACAGCTCATCAGCCAGTATTTCAGAGTGAGGCTGTTTTGCAGGAGGCATTTGTGAGATGGCACATTTGTGCAATCAGAAGGAAATGGGGCTCGCATCAAACGTCCTCCCGATTGCCAGTGCGGCACTCATCAGTGTAGTATCAGAGCCACTTGCAGCCTCCAAGGCCACTAGGCAGGCATGTAGATTTTCCTGGTGAAGTATGCTGGAGAAGGTGCTACAGCATCTCAGAAGCCTTTGGCTAGCTCATATATCTGCACATGCCCACATGTTGATGTCTCACAGGAATGAAGGTTTACTGCACAGACTGAGCAACCTCACAGCACGTGCTGCTGGGGGAGGATCTGCTTTGCTGGTGATAACTGCCTTCCACCAAGCAAGAAGCAAGGGTTTTCAGGACTGACATTTTGGATATTGGTGCATTTTTTCAGGATGTCCCTAAGTGACGCATCCAGTGCACATCCTTATAAGTAGCAGGACTTTGGAAGTCATTTCTTGACCAAATATAAAATGGCTTTTCATATAAAACCTCCAAAAAAATATTCATGACTACTGATTGTCATTACTAATGTTATTTAACCCCCACCCCTAAAACTACATCTAATTATAGAGACAAGAAGAAGTGAAAAGAAGAAAAAATTTAAGATCAAAGTCTGGTAAGAAAAATATTCCAGCAAGCTTTACAAGTGACATCAGAAGAGACAGGAAATAAGGATGTTAATTACACATTTGGCCCTCTGTGAATTTTCTGTCTAGGTGAGTCCAAGTAATCAACTCTCACAACATTCATAAAATCTCTGGGAATGAATTTCAGCCTTGTGAATTTGTTGTGTGAGAAAAGCACCACAAATAAACTCCCAGAATCATGATTTGTTTCCACAAAGGGCCAGACCACGGGGAAATGTCATAAAATCAGATGAAAACAGTGCCTGAACTCTAACAGGCAGATAATTCTCCCAAACTCGGTCTCTGCCATCAAACAATAACTTCAGATGCTGTTTAAATATGACACTATTGATCTGGCCAGTGCTAATCCCCCAAATCTCTTCTTCAATTGCATATCGCTTGACAGCTTAGTGGCTCCAAGTCATTTCTCTGCAAGAGATGACTGTTCCATTGCAGCAAGGTAAAAGATATTGAGTTATTCCTGGATCTGTGTGTCTGAAACCAGCACAGCTGTGGCAGTCAGAGGGTGCCTGTGAGGCTGTCCTGGCACCCACGTCTTTCCCTTTCACCCACATGCCTCTTCCCCCAGCCCAGGCTAATAAGCCAGTCCCTGCTGTGGCAGGCTGGGGAGATGTTTTCGTAGCTGACCAGTAAACCCAGTGAGTGGAATGTGCCTTAATGGGAAAGGGAAGATACAGAAAGTTGCTCCTGAGGTTCACCCACTCCTTCCCAGCTGGGTGGGCACAGGGGAGCCTCCTGTAAAAAGGATGGGGGGTCTTCACACACTGCCACATGCAGAGCAAAGAGAGCACTGGGGTGGGAGTGTGACAAGAAGTCCAGATAAATGCTTTACAACCTTTCACAAGCAGCAAAAGCAGCACAGGTGCAAATGGAGACATACCCTCATCCTTCCTCCATGACCGACTTCCTGATTGGCTTCCCAATAAACAGATTTTGTCCTTATTTACTCCTGGAAGTTGATACCTTCTTTGCTTGCAAAGCTTTCCATTGTCTGATCAGTAAATTTACACCTTGTTGCATTCTGGCTTCCTAGAAAACAAAGATTGTTTCTGATTTAGCAACACACTGTCTCAAGGCATACAGAACTTCACTGGGATGGTTGCATATGCCACCTCCTTTCCTTTCTTCAACGCTCACTAAGTTTTGTAAGGTGAACGAGCCCAGGGGTGCTTTGGGGGAAGAGGCACCAACCGCTCCCCCACACCCCAGCCACGCAGCGAAGATGAATGTGCCCAGACTGAGGTGACAGATCGAGCCCACCCGGATCGTCCTAGCTGATCATCCCTAAAGCATTCTCATTTTTTCCTACCATTAGAGAACGAGGGATGGAAATCAAAATAAGTATTCTAGTATTGACACATTCATGCTGTTAACACATTGAATAATTGCACAGTTGCAGAATTTAGGCTGGATTCAATAAGGAAATTAATTTCTCACTCACTGTCTATTCCCACCCCAGTAAATTTGAGTTCAATGATTTCAACCACATTTCAAAGTCTGAAAAAGGAATTGAGATGTCACATGTTTGCAGAATTAGCAGCTGAAAAGAGTCTCATTACTGGTCCTGCTGAAGGAAAAAGCACATGGCTTTTGTTGCCCATTTTGCTCCCCACAAGCACGTTGCCTCCTGACTAATGGGCTCAGAGGGAGCCCCAGCACACAGCTGGCCCACAGAGGTTATTCCTGGCTGGACTCATAGGAAGAGCTGAGATTCCCACCGTGTGAGTGAGGAACCACGGGGGGGGAGGGGGGGGGGGCGGGGGAAGGACACAGATCTATTGGAATGCAGCTTCCACTAGGTATGCTTTTCTTGGCACTACCCTTTTTGGATGGAATACCACAGTTTTTTGGGTTTGTTGATTACTACTTTTATGAGGGGAAGTAATGCTTTACTTGCTCCTGAAAAGCTGTTAATGAGATTTTCCAAGCCACATTAAACAAATTCATAGTGTTGCAATTCTGTAGTTAAAGATGAATCGTCTTAGTTTATCATCCGGGCAGCTGTAAGCAATAAAAACCTGGTTTGGTGACATTTACTTCTGTGTGGGTCATTTGCACTTCTGCTGTATTTCATAAAAGATCCTGTTGGCACGCATGACAAACTGGAATGATCTGCAGCGATGGATCTTTTATTCAAGGAGCTTTTCACCTTCCTGTGGCATCCCATGATTACTGGAGGGAGAAGAGATTTTAAAATAGGGTTTTAGAAGTTGTTCTTTTCTTTCCGATTCAAGAGATGCATGATTTCATATTCACTTCACTGGATATCTGTAGATTTATTTATAGAGACTGGTTGCTCTGAAGTGATTGCACAAGCAGATTATCTTAACACGACAGCCAGGGACGACTCCAATGAATTTGTATCCCACAGCCACAGCCAATTCAAGCTTTCCTAGGAATATTTACTCCACTTCATTTGAACTGCTTAAGTGCATGTCAACGGCCTTTCATTCCACTTATGCTCGCTCTATCATCAATGCATTAAGTAATCTTCAAACACAGCATTTTTAACCTGCTTGGGGTAGGTTTTAATTGGTCTGTTTCAATAAAATCAACATTGGTACCTTCTCCTTCTCTAGTGACCACTGTAGTGGGAGTTGGGATGATTCAGTTCCTTGTTTTTACTGTAAAAGCTAGTCTGGGTAAGTTAAAGTTCAGGTTACATATTGTGTAATAATCTAAACACAGAAAGACACTTAAACAGTATGCTTTGTGAAATGCTAGTTCTGATGCCTTTATTCCATACACAAACTTAAAATATTTAAATACACCAAGACCTAACTGTAATGACTGACCTAGAGGTGGCTGGTAAGGAGGTAGCCCAGCTTATAAATATTAGGCAAACATTGCTTGTTTATCTCCCAAATATTTCTCAGCTCTCAGATCTGTTCCTCTTCTACAGGGAGAGAAATACAAAGTCTCAAAATGAAGGTCAAAGTGAATTCTAGAGCAAACGCGTACCTTGGTTTTGGGAAATGCAGGCTTGGTTCCTTCTTTGTTATTTCCCCGAGTGTCATGCAGGTGACATACACACCATCTTCTGATGTGAGATGTGACATAACTGACAAAATGCCAAGACCTGGGCATCCTCAGAGGACTGGAGAGCACAAATTTTCCCAGGTTTTTGGCTGTGATCACGGTCAGACAGCAAGCCATAGGAGTAGGAAGGCTCTATTGCCAAGCGTTGCTTAACTAATATCGAAAACATAGAAGACAGACAATAATTTCAGCTGACAACATAATTCACTTGCTCCTACAGGATATGTTCTTTATGGCTTTTCATTCTGATAGCAAGAGAAAAATGTTTAAATAATAATAAAAAAAAGTCACTGCAAATGAAGCCCTATCGGTAGCTCCAATTCTGTGGGAAGGTACCAAGGAGCTGGCAGTTCGTGTGAGGGATCCAGCACAACTACCGGCATCTTAGCTCTGTGGATAAACACAGAAGATCAGAAATGAAGGTCATCAGTTTGATACATTCCAGCAAAGCTAATTTCCTGGAAAAATGTCAATCTTGTTGCCTTGGTGAACTGTCCAGTGTATTAAATTTCATAAATCCTTTATCATTTCAAATCTTTGCAATTTGCTGCTTGCTCAGCCACTTACCAGAGACGTCTAGTTTCTCTGAATATTTTTCAAAAGCTTTGCTACAGCTGCTGGGTCTGTTTTGCACTGAAACACAATTACATATTGTCACAAGCCTGCAGAAGTCTGGGATTCATCTGCACTACCCATGTCCTTGCTACAGGGCAGAAGTTTCTTTTCCTCTCAGAGCCCTGTGTTACGAGACCTCAAGACAGGAATTTGGATGAGCACTCAATAGCAGTATAGACATGTTAGGCAAAAAGCAATAAAGGTATTTCTTTCACTAAATCCAAGTAGGAAATACTACATAAAATGATCTATAGAGATATAGCTGTCTGGGGAAAAAAGAAGCAAAAAAACTTACCTAGCGCTTAGACTGACATTATTAATATAAATAATTCAGCTGATAGATTGGTAGGCTCTTCACAGGCTTCCTTTAACAGGTGTCTAGTTCTCGTGCATCCCATACTGAAGACTTATTTTCACAGAAGGAAACCTTCCTTTGCAAGACTATTATATTCCAGCGTGGGTATCCTTCTAGACATCTATTCCTGGACATCACTCCTCTGAAGGCTTGACTTATCTCAGTTCAGCCTAAATTTATTTGTATCCTGCAACAGACACATTAGCCTCAAAATATGGCTTAGTCTCTCCCACCACTAAAGCATAACCAGGAATAGCTATCAAGAATAATTGGAACATCTAATTATTTTTCAAAACCCCCAGTGCTGAAGAATCCCAAACATCGCTTGATATTGTCTAAAGTTTGATTTTCCTTAGATTTTTTTCTTAATATCTCAGTTAAATCTCTTTGGCTTCATACCAAACCCCATATTTGTGAATGTGGTGAAGCACAGATCACTGCTCATGTAAAAAAACCCAAACAAACAAACAACAAAACTCTTTCACAGAGTTGGAGACTTCTCAGGCTTTCCCTATCACTTCCCTTTTGTAGAAGAAAAAAATAAACTTCTTTCCACTTCATATTGTAGTTCGTCTTTCCCAAAACTTTATCATTTTCATAGCCTTTATGAATAGCTCTTCTGTAATTACTGCAATTTGGAAACTGCTTCCCAGTAATCACTCCCTTGATTATTAATAGAGGAAAGTTATATGCACTCAATTAAAAGTTTAATATGTCAGAAAGCTTTCTGTGGACAGCAATATCAGAGTAGAAAACATTGTAATTTCAGTCATGGCGTTTGTTTAAAATGGTTTATGAATCTATTTTCATGTCTAAATATGAGCTATGGTGTGGTCTGAACTTGAGATGTTCTATAGCTAACGTGTTAAGTGATTCTGAGATTAACAGCAACACTTGCTGAAACAGAAAAAGTCTGGGAAAAGCACAGATTTGATCTTGTGCTGAAATGACAATTTTACGAAGCAACTGATTTATCTTGGAATTTCTAGATTTCCGGAAAGTCTGAAACGTGTTGGCTTCAAAAAGAAAACCAAAGAAAAACATAATGGTTCTTTTTATTGATCTGACCTAGTGACAACCGCTCATAACCCTGGGGCTGAAGTGTCCCCTCTCACTTGTTGGTGACTTCATGGGGTAGGACAGCACACAAAGCACCTCAAATCCAAGTGATCTGCCACCTGGGCCCTGACAAAACTGACCACAAGTCCCAGAGTTAGTCTAGTTATTTTGGTCTGGATTTTACTCCACTGGCTCCATTCAGCTCATTCAAACACCGCTGAAAGTCCCGACACGCAAAGGACTGGCTCTACAGATGTAACAGAATGACAAGGACCCTCGTCCTTGCCGAGGTAATGAGCTATAGGGTTTTCCGAACAGCTGTTTACTACCATGGAAAACCCAGGAAGAAAGAAAGATCTTTTTGTGATGACAATAACTAAGGAATAGGATTCAGTGAGAAATTGCTGCTTGCCCAGAGTGTACATCGATAACGCTGTCCACTTTCACAGTCTGCTCAGCGATCATGGGATGGAGTCGGCACAGAGGATGCCTGCCCTCCTGTTTGTCATTCCCTTGGGCAGAAAGTGGACACACTGGTGAGGCTTTGCCTATGTCTCCATTTTCATCTGTGGTACAAATAGACAAAGTTTCTTTCCATCTCTGTAGCCAGGCACTGTACTCCAGAGAAGTGAGAACTATCTCAAGATACCCGAGACCCTAATAAAAGCATTGGCAATTTTTTCTATTCTTGTACAATTCTTTGTTCCCAAGTGCCTATCCAACTTCAGAATAAATAAATAAATAAATAAAAAACCCACCAAGAAATTAACAAAACAAACAAAAACACCCACAACCAAAAATAAAAGTTGGGGAACAACACCAGCCATCCTTAGAGCTGAAAACATTTGCAAATTCCTGCATAAGTCTGCTCTGAAAATCTTTAGGGAAGACAGCTTTCCTGGAACTGTGCTGCCTCAGCCTTTGGTTGCACTCTACTGACCTTTTCATGTATTAAGTTCTCCTGAGAACTGATGTTCTCCAGGACGAATAGCAGAAAAAAAATATGCGAGTGTTCCCTGACTGTCAAAATAAAATGTGCCTTAAGTTGCAGCTAAATTAATTACTTGAGAAACAAAATCAAAGCTTGATGCTGGCAAAAACTACTGAAAGTTCCAGCAATGACTCAGCCCTAAGGAGCAGGGCTGGGGGCATCACACAGGGGGGCCGTGGTCCAGCGCTGTCAGCCACGCTGGGGACTGACTGCATCACTGCGGCTGGAATTATACCAGAGCGAGCCTTGGGCAAGCGAAGGAGAAATTAAGTGCTAATGAGCAGATTGCCCTGAATCACTCTGGTTCAAACAGACTGTAAATCCAGCCAGCTGAGGCCTCCCAGGTGCACACAGCGATTGCTCACAACGGGAAGAAAGAGCAAGACAGGGATGCTTGCGGTGCGGAGAGGAACATGGCTGTAAGAAGTTTTAGGGTACCCTTTCCATACCGGAAGCCACCCTGTGATTTAAAATGCATTGCACCAACGTTAAGAAAGGAAATTTTATTTAGAAAAAAGTTAAATATTCCAGACAGAGAGTTATTTGGGAATATCTGTTGTCTAACTACTGTGAAACGGGTGCTTCCAGATGAGACAGTGCCCTACAGCCAACACAATGAGTCTGTTTATAGTACAATAGCATTTGTGGGAAGTATTAGCTGGCTGCTGCTGTGAAATTCAGATGTTTTTATCAGCAAATCATTTTCTCCCAGTAGTTTTCTGTTGTGCCAAATTGCAGTGCTAGATCCAAAGAAATTTTTTCTGGCACTACACGTACAAATTGGAAATGCAAGGCTGCCAGTCTCAGTAATTTCTTGATCAATCTGTTGCACTTCTGACAGAACGAAAACAGGTGAACATAAAGCCCGGGTGATCCAGTCAGCACAAAGTGAGCGCAATGTCTGTTGCAAGTACAACACCCCCAGACTTACCCATGCAACACAGGGCAGGTTATTGACTGTATTGCTAATAAATATTGCCCTATCACAAAGATGAATATCTACCATTAGAGCTAAATCATATAGTGTGTCTCGCTGAAAGTGTAACTGCATTAGTCTGGCTACTCGTCTCACCGATGCTGGACACGCACACTTAACAGACTACATTATTAAGGCATCTTTGCTTTACAAGGTGGTATGAGTATGATTTGGTTTGATTCAAACTGAAATACATATTTCTTTCTTATGAGAAACAACGCAAAGGTTTTTCATATTTTCTAATTTTAGATATTTAGAAAACAAACAGTAGGAACTAAGAGCTAGACGTCAGCTCCACCTCAAATCCAGCAGAGCAGTTCTTCTTCAAGTCAATACCTCGACACAGAGGATGTTTTCTCAGTCCAGTTCAATTTCCACATCTTCCTGAGACAGTCTGACCTGATAGCTATTCCTTCCACAGCCTGTGAAATATTTCCTAACAAGACTTTTCCAGTCTAGCCTGATAAAACCCTCCCATTTTCCTTAGACTATTGCAATATTATTTATAGCAGGAGCAGGTGCTTTCAACAATATCTCCCTGTTGAGCAGATGTCTTTGTTCTTCAACGATACAGACAAAAACATTTTTAAGAAGATTAAAAAAAAATATTCTTTGAAAAAGTAATTTATAGAACAACCCCTGGTGTTTTAGATCATCAAAATGAATGTAAGAATCTCAGTTTGCCACAAAAAAAACCCAAAACCAAAATTTCACATCATCTTTTCCTTTCCAGAAAGAAGAAAAACAATCTTTGGGGTAATAGCGGTGGACTTTTTGGCAGATCCAGTTCACCGTCAGTAAACTGGTAATAACAGACCCATTCCTGAGTGTCTAAGGCCACACATCAGCTTTCCTTCCCCTACCTTATTCTCACACCCATACAGAAAGTTCATTTACTTCTTTTGCAGTCAGGCCGTTATTTTGCTCTTCTAGAAGTTGAAAATACAGGTTACAGAGGTGCTGCTTCCAACCTGACCACAGTCTGACTCTTCCCCTCTTCAGGAACCACACAGGTTTTGTTTTCACTTATTTTTCTGAGAACAAATAGACATTTGGCCTTAAAACTGACTTCTCCTAGCTCAGCTCTCTCTTAACCAGGCAATATTACCACATAGTGACAACTGTATTAGCAGCAAAATAAACTCTGTCTTTCTTAGAAGAAACAGCTTCTTTTTAAAGTTTTCTCCAAGGGCGCAAAAGTTGCTGGTGGAGAAATATTTGAAGTATTTTTTCCTAGGAAAATGGAAATTATTCAATGTTTTCTTACCTGATAAGCCCAGAGGTGCAGTGTGGTCATTCACAACTTCTCAGCAAACCTCCCACCTACAGCTTAGGACTCTGAACTAATTTCAGATTTCTTCTAAACGTGAGAATACAGCGAGAAAGAGTGATGCAGAAAGGGACAGAGGCTGGTGCCCAGGTTTTGTGGAGGCAAGTAATGAGTTTAGGTACTGCATGCAGAAAGCAGCTGAAATAAATCTCGCATTTCCCACAGAACTTGATTCAGGTAATTGCAGAGGGAGAACGACAGTACCGGATAGCTCAGCTGCTTCAGCTTGGCTTAATATAAGCACAGAAAAGTGTAAATAAATTCAGCTCACTGGGGAGAAAACTATTGCCTGGGCTGGTTGGGGCTGCTTCTGGCTTTTCTTTCTCCTGCAGGAGTCTAGTGTGTTATCTGTGTTTTCTGATTGTTTCTCACCATTCTTGCTAAAACCTTTGACTCCTACTCACTTCTTCTTGGACATAATTTGAAGAAGTAGTAGCATGGCTTTTAAAAAATGTATTTCAAGCAATTTACTTTCTGGAAAACTGAGAACAGCAAGGCTACCGTACAATGGCAACAGAAGGGAGCAGATGGTGGCATTGATGCTAGTTACTGAGGGGAGCGATGCTCTCAGTAACTGATGTCTGTGGAGAGGAGTGATTTTTACTCGTATACAAAAAATAAATAAATAAATCTCTGTATACAATGTTTTCCTTCTACAAATTCATTTAGTTCTGTCCAATATCCAACCCTTTTTCTTGTAGCTTCCTGAACCTTTTTGCTATTATAAAAAAATGCATTTATATTGTCTTGTGTCTGTCCCTTGTATCTGCATGCACATGGCTGGTTGAAGAAAACAAGCTAAAAGTACAGCATAAACTATTTCAGTAACACTGACATAACTGGTGCACAAGTGCCGTGGTTTAGGAAAGGCGTTGAAGTCATATCTGTCCTAACACGCTGTCAGAGGCTGCTGCTCTGGTCCAGGCTGGTGCAGAAGTGAACATGTGCAAAACCCTGAGCTGTCACAAACCCTCTCCAGAGGGAACTAGAGCTGGCACTGCAGCCTGCTGAGCTAAATGTGCAGAGGTGACACACATCTGGCTCTGCCGCCTCTTCTAGAAAGATGTAACCTCTGGCAGAGGGAGAGGTAGGGTGCTGGAGGTGGGAAAGCTGCTATAAGGTGACATGGCTGAGCTGTCAGAGCCCTAATCCTGCTCTCGGTCTCACTGTGCCTCAGGAAGTGAAATGCTGCACATGGGAAACCCCCTGTGAGACAAGCAAGGCCAGGCAGACGCTGCATTTTCCAGTCAATTTGGTTTCAAGTCATATATTTCCTTCAAGAGGAGAGAAGGATCGACAAGTTCGATAAAGGCACCTTCCTTTCAAGAAAAATGAAAACGCGCTTTGATCGAATTTTAGATCAATTTGAAAGTTTTCACTAGACTGGAAAGGAAATACTTCATTTCAAGTTGCTTAACTTTTTAATTAGGCCGGATTTGAATGGAGGACGCTGCTTTGGAACAAATTGTTCTAAAAAGCAGAAGAAAATAAAACTCTCAGCTTTTGATGTTGAAGCAAAACCCTGTGGCATTTGCCAGTGAAACATCCTCATGCTCCACTCCCTGACCAGCAGACAGCCGGTAGAGATGGCTTATGGCATCTGATGCATGAAGGTGCAAGATGTTCACAAATTTAGGATGTTAAGTCATGAAAGAAATTAGTTCAGATTCACAGCTACCTCAATGGCAAGAAACAACTGCAAATAAACAAGACCAAACATTACAGTTAAGCATATGAAGATTATAAAGATCTCATGATACTTAGCAGTGAACCCACAGTGCTTCCTGAGTAGCCAGGGTTTTCAGCAGAGATCACAGATGTACATTCAGCGCCAGTAATGAGAAGAAACAGTGGGTTAAGGAGTATAAAGATATTAAGAAATTATTTTTGATGTGTGAGTCAACAAGGCATAGAGTATTAACCATGTATGATCCTCATGGGCTGACTCCAGGCTTCATCTCTGGGGGGAAGAATAAGAAAGCACATAATTGCTGGTCCCGGCAGGGAAGCAAAGGAAAAAGAACTGTAGCAGCAGCAGCGCTATAGGGGTCCCAAATGTATGAGCTGCTGTGTGTATACCTTCTCTGGGGGGAGCCTGCACAATCCTAGAGCATAAACAGCAACAGCTGTTTGTATCCTCATCCCTTACCCTGGGTAAGGGGGAGGTCCATCATCCCTAGGAGAAATGCTGACAAGTGTTGGGAATGGGAATGGGAAAAACATCCTATTTTCCCCCAGAAATGTCCAAGTTCTTAATAGGCCACAGGGGAAAAACCCACAACCACCAAAACAACACAATTCTCTTTAGCCTTATAAAAACACATATTTTACAAAATCCTCAAAATCTTTTGTAAACTTCTGAAGTAAAAAAAAAAACCAAACAACTTGTAGCAAAGAAAAGCCAGTACAATGATCATTAGTACTTCCTAGCATTAACCATTGAACTTCCAAAGCAAAAACCTTTGAGGATCTAGTAAGAAGATATCACAGTGTAGAATTTAGTTTGAAGTCAAACTAAAACAATATTAAATTTTAATTATTAATAACATTGGGCTTGAATATGCTGAGTATCAGACAGAAATCCAGCTGGAGCCTGACTTTATGACTGGGAGCTTTATAGCCCAAACTGCGCAGTTCTCTGCTATTCTCCCCAAGAAGCAACGCAGCGTTTGGCACTGAGAGCTGCCAGGGCTTAATTGTTACCTTGCCCACATTAGGGACCAAAGTCCATGAAACCCATTCATGTTACTCCTTCCATACTGCAGCAGTTTCCTCTTCAAATGTCTATTTTGAGAAATTAGTTTTAAAACTCCCTGCCTTGCTGCTGTCTATGAATGCTTTCCCTTGGTGGTTCCCCCCCGTGCTGTTGACCTGGCATCTCGCTGCCCAGGGCAGTGATCACCCTGCATAGCCTGTCCAGTCCAAACAACCCCAAAAGGGTAAAACCGACAAAAAAGGAGTCCTGAATGTCCTGCAAGTTTCTGAGAGCGCTGGCAGTGAGATGTTGCGAGGACAGGTATGGCTTGGGTTCCACCTGGTGGCCAGGAGCTCACCTGTGATAGCCACATGCTCCAAAGTGTCCACCTCGGTGGACACAAGGACTTGCACAAGCATCCAAGGACCACAGGTCACGCTCTGGCCATGAGGGCCTGGGCAGCACTGGGGAGGCGGGGGGAAGCATCCTGCCCTGCCCTGCGGACTGCCCTGGATCAGCTGAGCTCGGGGCATTGCCAGCACCTGGGTGGGCACCTCGCTGCAGCCAGCAGCAGAGACTAGGTCACAGTTTTCTCATCAGTGCATGGTGCTCGGCTCCAGGAAAGAGACAGCTGAGGGTCGTTTGTACATTCTCTGTCTTTTAGGACTTTGTTATGGGCTGTCTAGGGGAGAGAATCAGCCTTCGGAGGCTCCCACCCTGCCACCTTTACGTGGTTTACAAGCCTGGGGAACGCTCTCTGCAGAGCACCCAGCACCTCACCACAGCGATGCTCACTCTGCAGCAGAGACAGGTCCCCACTCCTCAGTGCACTCCTAACTTCTGCTGCCAAAATGGGTATGCAGGTGCTCTGATCTCTGATAAATCACAGCACATTTTTGGGCCAAACAGCGGCTGCTCTCAGAACAAACCAGTACATCTTCCAGATGCAGCAGTGGCTTCTCTCCTAGGTACTCAGCCATCAAATCATTCCCAACAAGAGAACTGCCCACAGTGACTGGCCCCGAGGAGGGACTCTGCTCTGTTTATTAACCGACAAAGTGTTCAGTCTTGCTAATACATTTGCACTACCCCCAAAAACAGATCCCCAGAGAATAATTGTCATGGGAAGATTCACCCTCTGGCAACTGTTGGCAGGATACTTCTGCAAAAACTTTCCTGCCAAAGAAAAACAACCAGCAGATGTCATTGTAGGATAAACTATTTAAAAAAATCCTACTCAAAGACCACAAAGCAAGGTCTGATTATTTCACTTGTTCTCTGGCAACGCCATGCAAAGCATCACTGGCCTGTATGTCCTGCTTTCCTTCACTCATAATGAGAGGAACCAGTGAACTTGGATCAAATTTATGGGCTGGATTTCACACAAAGTTAAATTCAGAGCAATTAGCCACACGCTGTACAGTTTGAACTGTGTTGCTTCTTCTTCAGCATAATTTTTTTAATTTACTTTATTCCACTTGTATCAGTTGCTCTATTAAACATTACCCTTGTATATAGACATTTTGATTCACATTTTGATGCTGCCATGTTTTCAGCACTGCTGTGACAGTGAGAAAAATGTACGTTAGTAAAAATCAGTGAATGATATGTAACATCAGTCAACTATGCAACAACAAAATCTTGGCCAAAACCTCATTTCTGCAAATGAATGTTGATTTCTTCTCCCCACTCATTTCAAGATACAGCTCTTCTGCCACCGTCAGAGTCATTGCTCTGTGTCGGAAATAACCATAAGACTTTAAATACGGTGAATCACCTCTTCAATATCATTTAAACAAGCATACTGAAACAGTCATTGCATAGAGTTCCATAGGTATGAATGGATCTTTATTCACAAGGGCTGTATAACTGAGAAAAGTCTTTTCTACAATAGGACTATTGCCCTAAAATCTGAAACAAGTTTCTGAAATTGCCAGAGCTGGTCCTTTTTGCACATTACATGCTAGCCATATGGCAAGGATCTCTCCTTAGCTATAAAATACATAGTTTGCCATGTCTCATCCTTCTCTCATCCATGAAAGGTGAAACACTTCTCTGTGAGCACCACTGACCTTGAAGAAAGGAGTACAGCTTTCATCCATCTCCAGGGCTGCTCCTGCAGCCATAAGGGAAAGAAGTTCAGTGGCCAGGGAAGGTTAGGCAGCCTTCGGAGACGGGTGAGCGATGGTGGCCTTCAGAGCTGGCGTGCAAAGGGCAGCTCTCTGATGGCATGTCCACAGTGCCACCTGCAAAACTTAGCTCCTTCCTTCCTCTGACCTGGAATTTGGGAGGGGAACCCCAAAAGGGAACAACATATTCACTCTATACAGTGTCTACTTCAAGTAAATTCCTCATTCATCCCAGCAGAACTTCCAGCAATCCTGGGCACTATTTAATTGGCACAACATAACCACAGCACACAAAAGAAGTTCAGTTATAACTCTTGCTCCATCTCCAATAAGACGTCTATCTCAAACAGCTCCTGGTCCTTCCCAAATAGCTCCAGCTATTTATTGTGACCCCCCAACCACCTCCCACAGAATCAGAGGTGAGGGACACATCCTGGATCTCCATCCCTCACACTGATGTTGTCGTACACTGGAATACAGCCTTGAGTGGCTGACAGCTTCCAGTCCGTGTGGCTCACAGCTGTGCACCTGAGCTTACACTCCTTTCTGCTGACTCCAACCAGATGGACAGCTGGGCTGAGATCAAAATCAACTTTCTGCACACGGTGCACCACTGCTGGCATCTCAGAGCTCCTCTGCCAAGACCCATACTGCTGCACTCTGTTTCTAGGCTATGGTTTCCCCAGTAACACAGAAACCTGTTTTATTGCATGGAGTGAATGAGCACACATAATTACAAAATACAAGTGGGGAGCATCTCTGCTTTGTACGAGCTTCCTTCATTGGCTTTGCTGGAGATATTCCTGCTCCAAATGGGAGTTTAAATTACTGACCACCAGACGTCCTTTCTGGCCAGCATTTCTCTGTTTCTACTGTTTTTTTCTGTTCCTCACTTTGTTGAAGGAAAGGACCGTGCAAGCTAGAAATATTATTGTTGGTAGAGAATGAGAATTTTAGTGTTCAGGATTTCATGCAGGTTGAAACCTGTTAACAAGCAGAGTGTCAGAGAGAGCAATTATGGATATTCACATCCCGTTATGCAGGTGAATAGGAAAGTCCTACTGAAAGATGCGTCTGGTCTGTGTGTTCAGCAATTTTCTGTGTGTCAGTGGGGGGAGAAGACGGAAGAGGATTTGTATAATGGTACTGCAGCCACATGAAAACAAAGGAACAGTACATAATTTGATTCCTCATTGGAAAAAAAAAATGACACTGATCTTTGAGCTATTCTTATGACTGAGTTTGAGGCTTAGGCCAGGTACTACATGCTCTGGTGTTCTGTTAGGTGTCACTTAAATAGATGTCACTCAAGCTGCAGGTGACAATCTTTTCAGTTTGGTTTTGACCTGCAAGACATAAATGCACCACGGGGTTATCCTCAAGCCAACTTTGTTTTGAACATTATGGGACACATAACTTTCTCTCCAGAAGATCTCCCACAAGCCCTGGGACAAGCCCATGGTTTTCTATGAATCACATTCTCTCTGTGTATACAAAATTCAATGGAGCATTGCAGATATGAGCAAAGTATCTGTCTCTTGAGCTCCAAATCTAGACCTAATAGTGACATGTTGTACATGTGTTGATGTGTGTTGATTCGTTTTATCAGAAGGCAATATGTTATACAGAAATTATTCTCTCTGATAGTTCCATTGCAGCTCATCACATCTAGGAGGCATCTAGGATGAGGGAATGGCACCTTTTCTGAAATTTCACAGTTGGTAACGTACCATGACATTCAAGGAATAAAAATACATCCTCTCCATTTGAGCTGCCTTATATCGGCCTAATCTTTTGACATTCATATTTGCATGCCTCAGGTGGAACCAGCTTAGAAATAAACATTGTCATAAATGAATAATACAGCTAGTATATAATTACACAAACAGTCAAAGAAAATAAGGGTTGCAAAATTAAATACTGCAAAGTTAGGAAAGGTGGCCCTAACTCAGCTCTTTTAGATCATACTGATATGCATCATCATTAATTGCACAATCGTATATGTTTCTTTCACTGTCTTGTCAGCTCACAGGATGGATGATGTTCAGTTAGTAAGCAGCTGTTCCATGTTGTGCTTTTTCTTCATTTCTCAGTATGTTGTCCTGTGTATTATTTATTGCAATGAGTTAGTGATTTGTTCTGTGGTGAGGATTATTCCTTTTTTGCTTGAGATCATACAGGGAAAGGGCACCTAGAAATCAAACAACCCTTTCCCTCTTTCCTACCTTCCCTCTAAAAGCAAATAACCTAAAAACTTGACTTCCATGCTGTGAGACTGCACTCTCTCACCTCTCCCAAAATTGTTGAATTATTTCCTTATCTGCATAGATCTCTATCTGTACTTTGTCTCCTCATTCAGACTGTAAATGTCTTGGGATGAAATACCCACGTGCTTTGAGCTTGCCAAAACCCAGCAGTTCTTCAGCAACATTTGATGCTTATAATTTTGTCTGCTAACAAGTATTTTGTCTTCCTTCTTCCAGGACATTCTTGAGGTTTTTCAGTGAGCTCAGAGGAGCATAGAGTTGTCAGCAGCATATTACAGTGACGGATGATTTAGAAAACTCCAAGGCTGATCGGTTTTAATGGAGTCACGCTAAGCTGCAGCAGGCATGGGGAGCTCCATATCATTCTGGCATGAAACAGAATTTCTCAAAGGACAGCATCACAGAGCTCAGAATCCATGACCTTATAGACTGGTACCATTTCCATCTTTTTCTGTCTCCTGCAATCATTAAGTTTATCCAAACTGGAAATAAAATTAAAAACCCACCCAAATTCCCCCTAAACCACCGCAACAAAACCTCCTGTCCTCCTGTGAATAAGGAAGCTTGGGGAACAGAGATGATAAGCAGCTAGACTATCCTGTAGCTCCCATCTGTAGGGACACATTCACATGGATTTGCTGTCGCAAACTAATTGCCTGTGCTGACTCATTCACAGAACCATGCAGGCCACAGACTGTAATTATCATGTCATAATTATCACTTCAATAGCACAAAGAGTACACTCTTATCTAGTATGATAAAATAGTTCAATTAATTTTAAACGGAGGGAAACACTAGTACATCTTTACAGCCTGGCCACTGAGACAAAGCAAGCTGTCAGAATTAGATTATTGATTTCATGTTCTTTTCTGGCTTTATTAGTTTTTGTTCATGTATTACAGTCCCCGTTTTTCATGCACTTAGGAGATTTTAATTTGGCATAATACAAAAGAAAAAGAGTAAGATTAGGTATAACTTCAGAAGAGACAGAGATAATGGAAAAAAGATGTAAATTATGGGTAATGTTTACAGTGGAGGTACCGGTGATTCCAGCAAGCAGGAATCTGTTCCCACTGAGAGGAAAAGGTGGCAATGTGAAAAGAGGAGAGGAATTGCTTCTCATTGTCAGTAGTAGGGCTTCTGTTTCTCTTTACAAATCAAAAGAGATTGCTGCAAAATTAAAGTTTATATCTGAAGCAAGGGAATTCTACAACAGAATAGAACAAAGGTACCCTTTAATGACGATACTTCCAATTTTTCCAGCTTGATAGCTTTCATAAGCAGTTTCCTTTGGGCTTGTTCCTATCGTGTGCTCCAGGGGCAGATGCTGTGTAGCATGTCAGAGTGTTTCTCTGCAATGTTACCTGATCAGTTAATGAGTTCTGTGCTTTTAAATAACATGGTGAGCCTGGGTACCTCATAGGAAACCTAATGTACGAGGTTGTGGTAAACGAATTCTTTTAGTATCAGAAAACTTTCCAATGAGTGCATTGCGTTACCATGGTTGCAAGACATTTTACTATTCCAGAACTATCGTCTGTCAGCGCTGCTCAAAAAATAATAAAAAAGTCTGAAACAAATAGTTCAGCAAGAAATTGGGGTTAAACGGTTAAGATTAGGGTTAAACTTAGGGTCAGCGATTCTCCTGTTTTCTAATGAGAAAGGCGAAAAAAGCCTTGTAAGAGGGAAGCTGTATTTAGGAATCACAGCCACCAGAGCCCAGGCTGTATCTGCAGTGCAGATCTTGCCAGCTCCAGAAGGGAAAAGCCATGCAGCTGCGAGCGGGCTGCTGTGCCTGCGCCGGCTGACACCCGGGTGGCACTCACCTCGTGGGGCTCAGGCAGTGGCAGCTCAGGCAGTGAGAGCCCGAGGGATGGTGGCAGAGGATGGCTATCTCCCCAGCCCCGGGTGCTACGGCTGGGGTGTGACAACGACACGTAGCCAACCTGCGGGGCAGCCTGTGGGACTGCAGCACCCAAGCTATGGCTGCACTCCTCTGCTGGGCTGCAAGGTCAGACTTGGTTAGACAAGGTTAGACCCAAGGTCAGAACCCAAACACCTAGCAGAGGACTTCCAACAGAGCACAGCCAAATTTTACGAGGAACAAAGGCAAAGCAATTTTGGTCACAAAATCAGAAGTTATGTTGTACCCCGAGTCTGCAGTTTCTTTCCTTAGGTATCGCAGAAGATGAGCCAAAACCACCCAGATGCCTGTGGCAAGCTCTGCTGAAAAGGTCTCAGCAGGTCTTGGTACAACAAACTCCAGGAACTCCAGCTTTTCTTTCAGAACGTAATTAACTTTGCAGCGGCTTGTCTTCCCCCAGCACCCTCACTCTCCACAACATGCCTTACAATCTTTAGTGCAATTATCCTCATAGCATACCTTAGGCGGGCTAAACCTTGTTTTCACAGGCTTCTCTCTAACCTCATGTTGTAGGGAGAGCATACAGCAATTAGGCTCCTTAGATATCCTAGTTAAACATCTAAAGTTTTCTGAACAGAAGCCAGGTCTGAATGACCTAACAGAGCATATCTGAAGTTCTGTGATACAGGGACTTTAACTGAGTTTTCCAAAGCTCTAGTAGTTTACTGTCATCTCCATCCTAGAGGTTTACCTAGCAACCTGGTGCTGTTTAAAAACACATGGATAAAGTATGCATTTCCCTTTCAAATCTGAACTAAACTTTGGGATGACGCAGTCAACAATGTAAAGATTTAACCAAGGTACCAGTCCCACTTCTTTCTGCTGATGGAGTCTCATGTCCTGCAATGTTACACATGTTGACAGGAATTTCTCATTGCTCTTCCCTTGGGTGGGAAGCTGACAAACAGCAAGGGCAAGAGCTGCCCTCAGCTAGAAGACAAGCATGAGGTTTGAGGCTGCCATGGACGCCTGCCAGGCGTATAGCCAATGGCACTGAAATTCACTGTGGTTGATTCTCAGCTCATCATAATTATGGGCTACCAGAAGGGTAAAAATACCCCAGAGCTTTTCAGTTTGTGCTGGAACTTCTCCCATTTGGACTACAAGGCAGTATCTAGTAAGATTCAGGAAAACAAGTGATTCCAAAAGCAGGTGAGGGGTTCTGCCCTTTGGCCAACTTGACAGCCAGGCTTTGCATCCAGTAGCTGGCTTCATGTGCAAATCCTTTGCTTGTAATACAAGCTCTGAAAAACTGAGCTCTGCCCTCTATCAATTGACATTTTTTGTACAGCAAGTCCTGTCTTAGAGGCAAAGAACAGAGGTTACAGATTGTAACACAGCATCATAGGGCTGCATGTAGTTCTTGAAGGTAGAGTCAGTAGTGTTCTCCATCATCCAGATTGATGTCAAATAGTTATCCCCAAAGAAATCCTGTAAAGCCTTTGTACACAGCATGAAGAGGCACATTATCGATTGCATCCTTCTTTGACCAGCTAGAGAATCAGATAGGTACTATGGAAAAATCAGGATACATACCCAGATAAGAGGATAATAGAGCTGTCAGTCTATCAGACCATGGAGCAATTTGCCCTAGAAAAGTTTCTGGGGAGTCAGAGAGGACCCAGCTAGTTCCCAGGCCTTCCTAGTGTTCTCAGCTGTGTGACACACTGCTTCCAGATTCCTTTCACAAGGTGTAACATCTCTGGGACCAGTCAGTGTCCTCATTTGGTAGTGGCCAGGCAACTACCAGTGAATATTGCTATGGGAACCCAAGATGTAGGAAATTCAACACCATAAACTACTTCATCCCAGTTCTCTTCTTGTGCCAACTACTTGGGCATCCTCTGTGGAGATGCTCCATTGTTAAAGCAGGTACAAGGGAGAACTGATCACTGCCCAGGAGGTTATAGCATTTCACCTGTAGTAACTTGTACAGTGGACGAAACTCAACAATGTTAACTGAGTGTCCATATTCAGGAGAGAAAGGAGTACTGACTTCTGCTACTCTTCTGCTGCTTTCTGGTCCACACAATATAGAATTCATTGTTTATTTTCCCCACATATATCTCAGGCGCCATGTGGTACTTGGTTATCTCATACCCTGCAAAGTGGGCAATTCTTGATGCAGGTTTTGATTACTGAGATTGTTGGCTTCTCAAAGATGACATCAAAACTTAGGAGAGAAATCTAAATCATGCTGCCAATTTGACCTAATTCTCTTAGGCAAAACCTAGTAGCTAAATGCAGCAAGCAGAGATAATGAAATCTGCTTCTGCCTAGATGTAAGAGTCCACCTAATCAAATACTCCTTGGCACATCAGTGTTTAAGAGTGAAAATCATTTAATTAATATAGTAAGTGCAGTTACAAAGGCATTTCTATATTCATAGATTTTTTTTTTATCTGAAAGCAAGGATGTAAAATGCACCCATGTATTTATGCATACCTTACATAAAAAGAGCTTCTCATACTAGTTGATGTTAATAACAAGCTTGCACTGACTATATTGATACATAAATTTTTGACACACATGCACAAGTCAGGTAATGCATTTGCATGCTAAGCAGGGAGTTTGAGTTCTAGCTTTCTGGGGTAGAAATCACTTTTATTTGTGTGTGATGCTTAGCACAGGGAGGCTGACAGTGCTAATCAAAAGTTAACAAGCAGGAAGGATTTGTTCTTTGAAAGCTGAAATTTTGAAGTAATCCTTTACATCTAATCCAGCTTGAGCTAAGGAGTCCAAGAATAATTGCAACTGGACTTTTGTGACCTCCTCAAAAGATTGCCAGTGGAGTTTCTGCTCTTCCAGAGAGGTGGACATAGTTCTGGTCTGGTCAGCAGAATAAACAAAGAGGAAAAAAATTGCACAAAAGCAAACCGGGAAAGAAGTTTCTTCACATTTCTCTAAGTTGACATTTTTTTTGGGTGACTGCCAGATGCATGCCAATGCTTCTCAGAATATTGTTTGGGATTTGCTGGTTTCAGCACTAAAATGAACAGCAATGGAAGCTCTCAGTGTGTTTGAAGATTAATTTCACATAATCGCAACAAAGCTGAAGTCAACAAGCTGAATTTAATTACTACCCTGACAGCTGGGAGGCAATTAATGCCCTTAAACTTTCAAGCGTTCTCTCACTTGTATTTTTCCCCTTGCCTTATTCCTACTAACTGGAAACTTGCTACAGGGTGAAGCTGCCCATGGTGCTAAATTACCACCTTGTTATCAGAACCAGAGAAACTTCCCAGTTAGACGTCAAGTCTTTTACCAGTACAAGAATCAAAGCCACCTCTGAACAGTGTGAGCTGCAGAGTACTGCTACCATGTCTGTCTTACGCTATCAAGTCCCACTGCATTCATCTTCTGGGGTGAGTAAAGGAATATCCCACACTGACTGTGGGCAGGAATTTCTTCTGACCTTAAGGCCTTTCAGATTTCTGTACTGGGTAATGAAGTGTAAGACAAGCTTTGCAAAAGGACATTAGCGTGCCAGCAATTTAGTTAGAACACCTCCTATGAAACTTAACATACCCCATCGCGCATCTGGAAAGGGTGGGGTTGCATATCTCCAGAGAAAGTAAGCATTAAAAACTTTCTATTTTTAGCAGCATAATAAGCAAGATCTACATCGCAGCATCAGAACCATTACACTTTACTCTGAAACGGGGGGTGGGGGTGGGTGGGGTTGGGTATTGCTGATTCAGCCGAGTACAGTTTGGAATTTCATCCCCAGATAAAACTCTAGCGTTTGGGTTCATTGTGAATCGGGCAAAAGATGAACTTCTCACAGGATCAGAGATTTTTGTGGGTGTTTTGGCATTTTCGGTATTTGAAAATGGCGATGCTTTATTTTGCTTTGCTGGACTGATAGAAACATTTTTGATTTCTGTCAACATTAAACTGCATTTTTCTATTCCAGCAGCTTTCCCAATGCACTTAAACTACCTGCTGATGCGCAAGGCACCATGTTGCCAGCCGCAGAGGGGTCCATAACATAGAGCTCTATATGTACATGGTACTGTCCATTAGATAGGCCATAAAGAAGTCGAAACAACCTTATGTATAAAATAAATTCCCTCGGGACACAATATAACAATGCAGATTAGCACTTCAGTTGAAAAGGTTACTTCAGCTGAATGAGGTATTTTAGGTTGGTTTTCCTCTATGGACAAATGATACTTCTCAGAACAGTTACATTTGTGAAATACTTAGACAGTGTAAAACATGCATTTTTAAGGGCTCAGATTGAATACATTTGGCTTGTTTGGAAAACGACCTTCATTGTACCAAGAGGTCAGAAGAATACTGCTGGGGCTGGAAACCTCTGCGGCTTCCTTCTCTACTGGGTTCAGTAGCGAGCTCAGCCTATCTACTGGCAACTCACAGATATTTCTGCGTGTGCTCAGTCTTGCTGCCATTAGCAGAACAGAATCTGGAAAAGAAACTCTGCCCAATAGTTTTGCTTTATGTCTGCGTTTCAGCGAGTACCAGCAATTAATGATCTGCTGGCAAATTAACACCGCACATGGCAATTGACTGTGGTAATGAAGTTATAGAGTCTTCTTTATGGTTTATTAGTACAATAATAAACCACACTCAGCATGTAATAATGGCACACAGTTAAATTAAAGACTTGCTGATGCCTTATAAACCATTTTGAGAAACATTCTTGTAGCAATTGGTAATAGTCTTCCCCGCGAGCACAGGCAGGCTTTGCTCTGTATTCTGCGGATACAGTTCTGTCAATATATTTTTTCTATTACTCTTGCATTACTAACAAAGCAGGTTGGGTAGTGGAAAAACAAATTGACTGGAACATTTACTTCAAGTTGAACTAATTTTTAAGCACTTTGGGTGAAAAATAAGCCTTAGCTTCTTCATACTGCATCTATTTCTTCTGTTATGAGGGAATCTAACATCAGAGTTGTTCATCACTTTCCTCTCCAACAGAGCCACCAGATGAATTTTACAGTGTTTCTCAACACTTGGCAAGTTGAATAAACTATATGGCTTTTTAAAAATTAACACAGGCTATATCTACGCTCCCAAGTCAGGCAGTACTGTTGCGACCCAAGTTTTACAACGAGCTTCCCTCAAACGCTCTACTTCATGTGTGTGACCACAATCCTCCCTGTTTAGACATGACGCCTGACTTCAGACTCCCTGCCCGTTCACTATTTGATCCTAAAAGCAGCAAAGTGTTCACACTGAGCCAAGCTCTGTGCCTGTGCACCTACTAAGCTCAAACCACCCAGAGAAGCCTGGCACCAAAGTACTTTCAGATCTGCTTTATAGCCCTTACCATAATGTAGGAGCATCATTTCTCTCCTTCTTGCAGGAATGGCAAGTACTTTCCTTTATTCAGTGTTGCAATATAGGATTCATGCTGGGAACGATCAGGCTCTTAGAGGGGCCCGTAATGGCAACTGTATGCTGAATTTAACAACAGACAAAAATATCTGGAACTCTCCAGACTTCTCTCTGTAGGAAGCCAAAGCAATGCTTAGGGAAGCTATTATCTGCCTCTTTCCAGAAAAGCTGCATTTCTTTCCTCCAGCTCCCACAGCAGCGTGCTGGCCACTAGAGGACTTCCCAGACCTCAATGACTGCTGGCCCCATTCACCAAAGCCATCCTGATACCAACCCCCTAGTCTCCTTCAGTCCAATATTAGCGTTGATGTGGTTTTAGGCCAGTCACGGTCTTCTTTTTTTCTGTCTGACAGAGTGAATATAGAAATATAGGAAGACAAGCAGTCTTTTTCCTACCTTGTATCTGTCTTGTCTGCTTAAACTGAAAAGATTAGGCAATGGCTAGGTCTGGTGTGAGGTTTGACTGTAGGCCTAGGTATTACCCACGTGCCTGATTAGAGATTTTCTCTTAGTCAAAACACTGAGATGACCTTGTAGTCAGTGTATGCAGTTACAAGCAGAGAGTCCGTAATAGAGGAGAACTCTTCAATCATCATTTGAGATGTTTGCTTACAGTTCAAGGAGATGCCAGGTCATGCTCCTGGGCTGAACAAGAATAGTCTTTGTCGTGATGATACAGGCTTACAGGGGTCCCACAGGGAAATCTGCGTCTTTCACCTCTGTTCGTGAAAGCTGTGATTCCAAGATGAGAGGCAAAGAGAACGAGGTTGTCAGAGACCCCTGAAACTTTTACATTTTCCTTTTATAAAAACTAGTATACAGACAAGAACAAGGTGGCCACTGCCTTCTCCAAGTAGTCATCTGAGGAGGCGGCCAGCCCATCAGAATATGAGATTACTTAGGGAGATATGCATAAAATTTCACTTTAGCCAGGGCAAGGAGGCTTGAGAGGGGCTCGGAGGAGCTCTCAGAACTTATTTCCATTGACTGCGGTGGGACACTCTTCCAAACCAAGGCTGAGGATACATCACTCTGCTCCCAGCCCAGAATGGCGTTTAGTGCATCTTTTTGTGCCTACATGGAATTGCCACGATATAAAACTTCCTTTGTGATAACCATCTATAAATCCTACATCACCTCCTGCTCACGAGCATTTGCAGATGCTCCACCAGGGCACAGTGGTTTGCAGTAGGTCCGTTTTGTTGCCAACTCTCCCTCTGTTTTATCCCTCAGAAAACATTACTCAGCATTATGTAAGTTCCATGCAACAAAAAGCTTTTGTCCTTGTGAACACTTCTATAATATTATCCTCTTTAAGATTGCTCCCATTAGGGATTTAAACCTTCTTGAGGTCTCCAGGTCTAACACGGCCTTAAGACTGACAGTGTTTTCAGGCCACCTCTGACACTGTCATTTCCTTGAATTGCCAAATTCCCCTCTCTCCACTGTTCCTACAGGCACCACAAGGAGTTTCTGAAGCAATTTAAAGAATACCTGACAGATTCTGCTGCAGCTGAATATCCTCACAGGGGAATGGAGCAGTCAGCGGGGAAATGGAGAGCATGCAGCTGCATCCTGCTGTTGTGAGGCAGTCTGGTTTAATTTTCACTGAGCTGCTCCTAGCTGGTCACTTCCATGCCTAGCTTCAAAATGCTAATCCAGAGCTTCTCGTTAATTAATGAGCTTTGCCCAGTGGGAATCTGCTTACTGGGGGATATCTGTTCCTGAGATGAGCAGCTTCTTTAGGAGTCTAATATCCTCAGTAGAAGGTGCTCAGTAAACCCAAATACATGCATATGCACAAATTAATATGTAATAAACACACCTAGTAATGCCAGTGTTTAAAAACTGGCTCATAAATGCTGACTGGACTCAAGGAGCTGTAACAATTCATAATGAGCAATTATGATCTTTCTTGTTCTTTAGTGCTTTGGAAAACATCTATCTAGTGACAGTGTGAAATAAATACTCGCAGGAACAAATGGAGCAGCTCAAACTATGGCATCTGTCAGCCAGCGAACCCTATAAACAGAATGTTTTCTGTTGTAGCTGATTTCACTCGTGCTTTTTGTGGTTTATCCTTGCCCTGGCCCCACCGACACTAATGGGATATTTCATAGGCCAGTTAATCACCACTAGGTAGCAACCTCCTTCCTTCTTTTGCAATACGGGAGGAATTTCAGCTGCGTTGTGCTATGGTTCAAATCATATTCTCACTGCCCTAAGAGGTAGCCCAAGCTACCTCTTGCTGTAGAAATCATTCTCGCACGCTCTCTGACCTTTGTAAGGACAAGACGCTACTGATAATACCCCCTGTTCATTTCAGAAGCACCCAAACACTCACACTAAAATCACCTGGAAAGCACCTGTTCCCCCTTACTCTTAGAGCAGAGCCCTCGAGGTGTTCAGTGACATCAAACTGGTGAGCTTTGCAACGTCTGCTCAGAAGAGCAGGTGCAGTCTGTGTCCCAGGGCAGGCAGATGGATTAGATGATCAGCTGAGATCCTTTTAGAGTATGAATCTATGGGGCCATGGCCAGAGCAGATCTGAGTATTCGGAGGGTGTGAATTTAGAGGGCATTTAGGGTCAGGAACGCAGACTGCATGTATTTGTAACACACTGCTTTGGAGGTTACCTGTAAGGATTAAGGCTGGGACATTCAGTTTTTCACATCTCTTGTAGAAAACCAGACATTTGTAACTCCTGTTCCTGTTTGAAGGCAGAAGGTAACCAGCCTCACTTTCTTAACACAAGCTGTAGAGTGGACCAGAGACAGCTCAAATCTGATTTCAGAGCTACCCCTGTGTTTTAGATTAAGTTATCTGAGGAGAAGCCACTAAGGTGTTCTAGGTTTTGATTGCTGTGCTTGAAATACAGTGACAGATGCTCAGTGCTGAGACCTATCCCTACTAATGAGATGGAATGAAAAAACAAAATTTGGACGTCAGAAGGCTAACATCAGCAACATCAAGTCCTCTGAGACATCTCAAATCTCCGACTGCAACCACCTATCACTTTGTAAAACTTTCATCTGAAGCATCTTGGATAGTAAGTTAAAACACTGGCTTATTTTCATTGATCACATGCCAATACCCCCCCTCCTCTCTGTTGTCTCTGGAAAATTTCATCTCCATTGTTGTATTCTCTCTCAGACTGCTCAGACATCTTCATTACGGAAAAAAAGAGAACGCATGACACGGTGTGTTGGTGGGTAACCTTTGAGTTCAGACTAATTAGCAGCCTGGTCAAATGATTTCTGAAGGACTAACACATGAATATACTTTGCTAGTGTTTTTGCAGATGGCAATATTTTTTTCTGAAAAGATAATTTAACTAGATGGAACTCTTCCTGAAATGTTGGTATACAGTTGGTTGTGGATTTACAACTATATTTTACCAATGAAAAAATCTGAATGTTCTGGCTGCCAAATGAAACTTCATCAGCACGTTATATTTTATATTTTAGTTCCATCGGACTGTGTTTTACACTTTTTTGGTAGCAGTGTGATCAAATGAGAATAATTTATCCTTAACAGTGTTAGGTTCTGGTGTTCTGCCTAACTAAGAATAGTTATTCAGTGACTCACCCCAGACGCCAGACCACGTCAGAGTTGTTAGCTCTAGTGCAGGACAGACCTGGACTGAAGTACCACAGAGATCTTTCTGGGAACTGTGGAGGAATCAGCTGTGTTCAGGAGAAAGGTGTATGGAGAACGTTAATCTTGGATTCTGCTGCAATTGCATTAGAAAAAAGGGTCAAACCCCAGCTTCAGGAGGGGTTTTGATATGCCTTGGCTCTCTCTGCTGAGAGGACTGCTCCGTTCTGTTGCTGGCCAGGAGCTATGGTGTAGGGGAGTGACAGAGATGACAGCCACATGGATGAATTTGCTCTTCCCTAATACTGTTAACACCAGCTGTCCAGGAAAGCTTTTCTGTTAGAGGACGAGCAGCTGTAGTCATTATGCCTAGTGAGATCCAGAAAGTAGAACTACCTCCCGTGGTCCCTTATGTTTTCATTACAATCAAATTCTTCTGAGTCCTTTTGCAGAGGGGAATGAAATAACATGTTTTCTTCTGTCCGGACTAATTCACTCATGTTTAGATGGATACAAATGAATGAGATGCATACTGTGTTCGAGAGACCAAACACCCATTTCTGCTGGCTACAAAGGAAATGTTTGGAAGGACACTTTTAGCTGGTCTAACACCAGCTTTCTTATTTCGCCTGAACTCCACTTCTATTGTCTGACCACAGTAGAAACGAAGAGTCTGAATATACAGTCTAAAAGGCTGGGCTCCAAACTTCAGCTGCGTCCTCATCAAGAAGTAGTCTGTGATGCTCTGCGACACCATGGCCAGGTAGCCTGAGCTCTCTGATGGGCCCAGTGATCAGTCCAGCCACAGAGATATTTAGACTTTGGGTAATGGTGCAAAGAGACTTTATTTCTTCCAGGAAGATGTTTTTCCAATTCTCGGTAGCAGTCATTAGTCACTGACTGGGTCAACTGCTTGCAGTCTGGCAGCAAATCCTCATGGACTGGGACCTTCATAAGGGTTCATCTCAGTAGCCTTACACAGGCTTATTTTGCAGTGAGAAAGATTCAGGTTTCTACTAGTGAGGTGATACTGGTCTGTTCCTCACCAACTTTTAAAGGAGAAAGAACAAATGAACAGCTTGGAAGTCACACATGTCCAGCTAGCTGAGACTCCAATAGTGACAGCTAGGCTTAGCTCAGGCTGCAAATCGATTCTTGATTACCATATCCAGTGAGAGCATTGCTATTCAGGTTACTGATGGTGATAAAGTAGGTCGTTAACAATAAGCCAGGACAAAGCAAGTCATTTTAATAGTTGAAATGTTATCCTCTCTAAAGAAGTCATAATAATAATGCAATATTATTGAGCCTTTCAAGTCTGAGGGCATCTGTCATCTGTCTGCCTAAAACTGATAGGGTAGAGTGCATTTGAATTTCTTCTGCAGGAAAGAAATGATAAAGCTTTATCACTGCTCTCTTTTTTCCCCCTCCTTCGATGCCTGAACACACCAATAATTGTCCCTTTTCTTCTTTTGTTGCTATTTTTTTAAAACTTGCTACACATGGGAACTCACTGCTACACAGGATGATATTGACCTGTTACTACAGATTTACTGCCTAAATTGACCCAAACGGAGGTGACCAGGATTGCACACAGATCTTCTCATATCAAAAGTAACAAAAATAGTAGTCTTTGTAAAAGCAAATACTTTTATTCCTGGTTTGCGCTTCTGATGCATTTGTCTATGAGAAATCCAAACCAGAAAGTCTTATTCCCGACGTGTGTGAAGTTGTTAAGTGTTCCTACAACCACTCACAGAGGAGTGCTCCTTGGTGGAAGTCCAGAAGCGCCTCCTTTCCTTTTCAAGGGGGGACAACATGCAGCTGCCATAGTTTTCAGTAGGATCCCTGAATGTTCATCATGTCAGAAACGGTACAGAAAACACTGGCAAATAGTACGTACGCAAATGGGTCGCCTAATAGAGCCTGAGCTAGCACAACAGGTTTTCATAAGGCTGGGACCCAAGATGCTGCTGCAGGATGTGATAACCCATGCTCTGAAGCGCAGCAGCACTGGTATTATTACATTACTCAGACACATGCAGGGTTTGGATGACTCAGGACACTGAACACATCTAACCTCTAGGTCATTTGATTTAGATCTCAATGACTCCTGAATCTGGTAGCAACACAAAATGTAGCTCTAACTGTCCCATGCATGTTGATTTAGAAAGGACAACTTGCCTGTTAAGCTTTATGCCTACCCAATGTATATTTATTTATTCAAGATTTTTTAATGTGGTATTATCTCTTTGTAGCCACAGACCTGCAGTATTAGGAACATAAGTGAACTATTCATGTGAGAACATGACTAAAATGCTGATTTAGGCTGCACCCAGAAAGATGTTGCCTGGATCTTTACAAAAGAAAGGGCTAGTTAATGTTAATGTATGCAAATACTTATCCAGCCATCTAATTTGATCTGCTTTGAAACTTTACACAACCTTCATCATCAGACTGTCTGAGTGACTTTAGCTTAATCAGCTCCTACTGCTTAACGAGTGGGGTGATTAACATACAAGCAGAGGATTTGATGTGCAGTATGTCCGGTGTTAGTGAAGGACAAGACCTAACAGGATTTCTCCTCTCTCTGTTTCTCATTTTCCCAAAATGTGAGGTTTCTCATATGTGAAGCATAACCCCCGACCCATTATCTATTAGCTTGCTATCAGTAAGTCATTATGGGATCTATCCCAATCACGTGCCTCTGAGTATCAGGTTCTGAACCAATTCAGCTATCTCTTCTCAGGTATTTACTTTTCTCTGAACAACTACAGCATAGGAGAGTGCTGGTTAGTAGCACATTAGCATGCCTGCAGGAGTTACTGCATGTAGCCCACTGCACACAACTGCTCAGCAATCACCTGCATAATTATGATTATGTGCAGTGGGCAGCACAGAGTGACTCTTCCAAGCCATCAGTGTGTACTCCGGATAGGGATAGCTGGGTGGGTAGATGATACTGAAGAAAAATGAACTGTTGTGCCAGATGCAGAAGACTGTAAGTCCAGTCTGCTGTTCTTGTGGAGTCTAAGTATTATGGAGTAGATGACTGAATCCGACCAACTGCAGAGTGAGGACATAAGCAGTATCTGGGCAAACAAGCTCCCAGCTCAGGAACCCATCATCAAATCATGTTCTTTACAAGATGACTCATACTTAATGCAACCTTCTGAAACAGTCTTGGTTTTGGAAGATCAAATCCAGAGAAGTGTGAAATCCTACAAACTGCCCCTCATGTCAACTGAAGTGGCAAGCGATCAGCAGGTGTTGAGCACATCTCAGCCTTATGTCTAACCTTACTATAAATTCAACTATTAATAACTGTTTTCCAAAGAAATGTCCATACCACCTCCTACTCACATCCTCTAAATGTAAATTGGAGTTGGTCTTGTGTCACCTAACAACTGAGGTGCTTTTTACAAGAACTTATGCTCTCTGAGCCAAACCACACCTTTCAAAACCTTCTGTGGCTTCTAATAATAAAAAAAAAGTAAAATTGCCCAGTGATCCTATAAGAATCTATTATTGTCCTGTTCTCTCACTTACGCTATATAATACCATGAGTGAAATGTCTGCCAAAAGCAGGTACCTGGTGGAGGTGAGATCTAGTGGCACAAAGAACTGAGACTTGTTCTCTCTTAATGGGAAGTATGAATATTAGAGTTGCTCTCTCCTCCGCTCGTGCAGGTTCAAGACCTTTCATGTCGCTTTATGGTGATCCTGAATCTCTGTAACACTGAAACTCTGTGACCTATCTTGAATTGAATGTTTTTGTCAGGAATATTATCAGTTATTGTTCAGTTTTGTCTGTACCAGTAGTGACTCATCCTTCATTTTTGTTCTTAAGCCAAGTGGGGTTCTTGTCATCTTTGTATGTCTCCTGTGAACCTGGCATGTCCTAGGACAATTAGACTATAATTGCTGGGCTTTGTTAAAACAAATAAACAAAGGCTCTTAAAACCCCTTTTCCCATCAGGTAATATCTAAATAACACACTGTTTCCAAAGCCTGGAGGCAGCTGTTTGATTTTGAAGAAATGCTCTCAAAATGAGTTTGACAGCTGCACTTCTTGTGGAAGAACTCACTCATGCAAAGTTATTCCTGCTCATGGATGCTTAACTTTCAAGACAAGGGCAGAAACAACTTTGGACTAAGATCACCTTCCCTACCAGGCCTGTGTCAGTCTCCCACATGACAGCCTGTTTGGAACTGCTCTTAGACTCCTTTAGCTGAAGAGCGTATTTTAAAGCTGTGTTGTTGTTACTCCTCATTTCCCCCTCCTACACAGCATGAAATCCTAACACGCAATCAAGCAGCTAACCCCAGGACCACTATGTTTAATGTTCTCCTAATGCCTGTTATTAAGAAGTATAAATGCCAGAGAGTTGTCTGGGTGCCTTATGAAATAAGTACATCCATCTTTGGGGACAAATTATACCAGTTCTCCAAAAGCAGAAGAGGCTGCACAGCAGGGACACGCAAAGGGAAAACTTTGGCCAAAAGCAGCACGATGCTCTGTGCTACCTAAAATACCTATGCAGAGCAGCGCTTTTATTCCACAGCAGTATTGAAAAACCTCCCATGCAGTGAACTGCTCAATACTTCATTTATCTATTGCGCCTTGCGAGGGTACAGGACTGAGTTAACTCGGCCAAGATTTTCAGTACAGGAGGTTAATACAAACCCAACACATTTCTTCCAAGCCCTATTGTACTCAACAACTAGAAATAATAGCCTGGCTGCTTCCTGTACAGTAGAAGCAAAGAAATAGTAAGGCCTTTAGAAGGGGAACCTGAATGCAAGCCAGTCATCTTCCTCCTGGCTCCTGCCGGCTCTCATCTCCAATTACAAAGGAATAATTCACTATCCAAGCTATTTCTACAGCATTTCAAACTGGCCACTGAAGTATCAAATGTTATTGTTAGCCTGCCATGCTCCCGAGAAGGGAAATAAGGAGGAGATAATAGAAAGACAGAAATGACCCAGATCAGTGAGATATTCTTTATGGTTTATCACAAAGGAGTTTCCCAAGGGACCTTCATGTCATGCCCCAGGTGCGCACACGCACACACACACACACACACACACACACACACACATGCACAACCCAGAAGGATAATGAGGGAGGGAAAACGGCAGTTTGCATCAGTACAGGCGCTGGTTTCATTCAGGACATTCATTCCCTTTAAAAAATATTCCCGTGGTAGCTCAGTGTGCATGGCCATCTTTCTCCTCTAGATGACACTGTGTCTGCTTGGAATCCTGAGCTGGAATACCAGGAGCCCTTCAGCACTGGCAAAGTCATGTGGAAGAAAATTGCACCAGCACCTGCACACACTATTCTTGTCTCCAGTGATTTCTGTACAATTCAGAGTTGCTTGCTTAAGGACTCAAAGCCACTGATTCTCAATATCTCAGCAGCAGCTAATATTACATATGTGCAATTCAAGGTGCGAGCAAAGTTGTAGGAATGGTTTGCGTATGTATATGTCTATACATATAGTTACCTCTTAATTTGTCTGCTTACAAATATCATGAGGCCAAAGGCTGCAAACCAATCTGCAGCCCCAGGCAAATTCTATTTACTACCAGGTAAAATTCCATGCAGGAGTGGACTAATAGTACTGACAAGCTAGAAGAGTAAAACAGACTGGATCTAGAGACTGCGAACAGTCTAATACCTAGATTTTAAGCTGACTGCATGCACTCCCTGCATCCCTCTGGGGGAGAGAAATTTCACTGAGGAGAAAGGTTTTGGAAGTTAGGCTTGCGTCTGATCTCCCCTGGAATGCCTCTGATTTCCCCAAGGTTATTCCTAGTTTATTGGGAAGTAATTGCGATCAGGTTCAGACTCATAACAGTTCAAATATATAAATAGTACAAACAGATTAATTAGCAACAAAGCAGGAAATAAATGCAGATGGCTCTAAGGGAATTAACAAAAATGCCACTCCTTTCAGTCTGTGCCTCAGAAGTTGACAGCAGGACTCAGAAGCTCCTAACTCTTTCCTGACAAAATAAAGACTAAATTTCTTTCCTGTTTCACCAATTGCAGGTTAATTCTACAGACCCCTCTGCGTAAGACGGCTCCAAACGATCAGGTCAAAATCTGGACAACAGGCATCTCACACAATGACAGCAAGGTTTGGGAATATTTTCCTGTTGGCATCAGTGGGCCATCAGTCATCCCCTGATCTGGAATATCTTGCAGACAAGACAGACCACAGGTCTAGCACTGGCGGGGAGGAGGAGGTTGACACACAAGTCCAAACTTAGAACGCAGCAAGAGTTACCTGTCTCCAGAAATCTGGAAAGAAGCTCCACCAGAAATGGGATAGAGAAGGTCAGCTCTGAAGAAGGTTCCTTGGTGAATCATCACCCCCTGGAAAAAAACAGACACAACTTAGAATTGATTCCTCCCTTCTTCTTTGTCTGCAAGATGGAACAGTGAGATTTCTTAGCTTGCTCTGACCGTGGGCTGCTGGTTTCACATTGCGGTGTCAGAAGGCTGATACCAGCCCAGGTGTCTACAAATTGACTCACAATTCTATTCTGTGTAATGAATAAACAAACCTTTCTCTGTAAGATTGAATTAATTAGGATTTATTTGCCTAGGTATAGACATTGCAGATGTTTTAATTTAGGCAGTTTGCACTGTCAAAGTGGCTGGGTTGGCTTAGCCTTCAATTTCTGTCCATGCAGGCAGAATTCAGAGTGGCTGTTGCAGACTTTTTGACCATGGGAAGGACAAATCCAGCTGAATATCATCAGAGGAAAAGAAGTGAAGTGAAGTTTAACTAAAGTGCATGGAGTGGTTGCCATAGCAAAAGTGATGGAAGCCTCTTCGCTTTGTAGCTGTTGAAAGCAGGACTGACAAATGCATGTGATACTACACTCTCAGGAACATTTCCGCATCTGAGATGAACGTCTAATCTAATTTCCACTCTCCTGATCAAGAAATGAATTCAGAGAAAGGCAGAATTGAGAAAGAGAGCTTTCCTCTTCTGAAAAGGGACACCAACTCTGGAGACCTCAGGGGAAAGGGAAGGGGCTGTGGGTTCAAGGGGGGGAAGTTAGAAGGTATCTCCCTCCAGCTGAGACCCAAGTGCCAGTGATCCAGTTAAACACTATTTATTTCGGCCTCAGAGTCCCTTTCCTTATCAATGGGTGTGTTGACCCAATCTCTCTGTGGATCTGTCTTAAGTTTCTTGCCTTAGTGGGGACTCAGATCCCAGGAGTGAACGTTGCTGACAGTTTACGACTCTCAGTTGAATGCTGAGTTTGGCCCATGAGGTCTAACTCCATTCTGATGTGTTTCTTCTGGCTTTAACTGATAACTCCCCAGGGGACTTTTTTCCCCATGGGACAGGAACAAATGAGGGACCAAAGATTAACAGGAAAGAAAACATATTTACTACCTTTCTTTTCAATGTTTGGTTTTGATATTCCTTTGCTTCCTCAGGGATTTTGTTTTCTCAGATCACACCCCATCAAAGGCTCTAGTTTGTGGGTGAGTAATAGGTTGTTCTCTGTCCTTTCATCATCCACCCACACAAACACTCCTGCCTGGATCCCAGTGCCACACCACTCTCACCCCAGTGGGTGGGTAAGCTAGAGCTTGCACAGATCAGTAGTAATTGGAAAAAATGCCAAAGCTGGGGTCTTGCCTGGGTCAGTCCCTGCTGGTGGAGTGCTGGAAGCTTGGCGAGGGCATGCTGCAGGTGATGCAGAGGGAAAAAGAAGGGACTCCTAAGTCATAGAGTACCAGCTACAAGTAACTGTCACACAGTACTTTTGCAAATCGTTTAAGCTTCATCTTACAAATTAATACTCATTTTATGTGTTCCCTCTATTCCTAATAAACATTACAGAGTGCTGCTGCGCTGGGAGAGCTTTCCAGTAGACAAACAGACTATGTCCTCCTTCCCTTGCTAGAGCTGTTTTTCAAGGCTAGCACATTCTGGGCTCCCAGTGAGGTTCTCAATATGGCATCTCCGCTAAATAATATATTTTTGGGGAAAATAAGATGCAAGACTGTCTGGAGCCAGTTCTCTTGTAAACCCCTCTCCTTATAGGTCACACATGTGGCTTCTACCAGTCCTTGCCTCTTGGCAAACTATCATTTGCTGTATAATCAATTTTAGCCTCTTAAATCTGCATCTGAGCTCCCATTCTGTTTCAGCCCATCTCCACAGAAAACTAGGAACCGAGAGGTGGGCTTGAGTTGTATTCTTTCAGTCTTCCCTTACTCTCCACTGATTTCTCTCTTGCCATTTTAATTCTGTTACTACAGCAACCTTGTGTTTCTTGCTTTGGCAAAGTTGACACGTTAGCATGGGGACACACACAAGGCCTCTCTAATCAGCACTTATGTGGTCTAAAACATTTAGCTCATCTGCTCAGAAGACTTATTAAAATGTTCGACCCATCTGCTGTGGGAGGCTCAATGAAAGCGGAGCCAACGCTTTCCCACCCGGTTTCCTGTCGTGCAGCCTGACCAAAGCCTCTCATTTCAGCAACACGCAGCAATGGTGTCTCCACCATAAGGCAGAACACTTGCTTGTACGTGGTCTTTGGACACACTTAAAAGGATGTCAGCTCAGTCTTCTGCAGCAACTGTTGGATAAAATGCGGTGCTGACATTTGCCTTTCAGAGTGTTAAATGCTAGAAAAATCATCTGACTGCAGCACAAGAAATTCAGAGCAACATCTTTACAAATGCTTCCTTCACGCTCAGATGCTCAGGGGGAGACATTTATGGCAGCAAGTTTCCAGAGAGCTGGCTCAGTGGATGGGACCGGCCCTGAGGGGGGTCCTTCAAAGGAACGGTGTAGCCTGGCCAGCAAGCTGGAATCTCCTTTTACTACTTTTTAGCATCTAATTTTCTGGAGAGCTGTGCACCTTGCTCTGTTCACTTTTGATCTACTCTGTTGCTCTTGTTGCCCATAGAAGAAACATCACCATTTCCTTTGATTCCCCCCCCATCATTTGATACCATTCAGTCTGCCTACAGGTGATCTGTGTGACATTGCCTAAGCCTGCATCTTTCCTGAGGGAGCTGGAGGCAGTGGTGATTTTGTAGGATGTATTAGCTACCACCATCTGACTAGTTATAGCCATATCCGTAGCTATAATTGCTCATTCACAAAAGTATTCCTCTCTAGCTTGCTGTGAGTGTTGGACTAATAGGAAAATGTGAAGTTTTCCATTCTCTTCACTCAGCAGTTCTGCCACCCCTCTTGTTCATGGCCATGGACTGTGTTAGGAAGCAGAAGGTAGTTTGACGCTTATTCTCCCCAAGGGTTACTGCGGAAAGAAGCCACAGGGTGAAAACTTGGCCAATGGAAGATGGATGAGTACAATCCATAAAGGTAACCGAGCGTGAGGATGAACAGCAAACAAAAATACCTTCAGCCAACTGTCTGGGCAATCACTGTAAACTAAGGCATCTCTAAGAGAGGGTTTAATCACACAAAGCTCCGCTTGCTCATCTCAACTAACGTAGCTGATGGGTGTCTGTAGTCAAATCTGCTTCACAATGATCCTGTTTAGAAACCAAGTTGCATGGAGGGAAACCTGCTAAACAGTTCATCTCCCCATTACTGGTAGAATTCAGTTCTTTAAGTAGCTCTAGGGATTACTGAGGTATTAAGGAAAGTGCTGTGACATTGAACTGTATTTCCTCTGCAAGACGATGTCAGTGTGTCGTTGTCCTCTGTGGAGATCATGTCAAGGAGTCTGTGATGTTTGTGAAGGGCTTTTTTGTGTGTGCGTGATGTTGTTTTGCTTTAGTTTTTTAATGAGGAAAGAAAAAAAATCCAGTGTCACTGTCTATATTAGGGGCTTTTAAAGTGCTTAAAAGCACTAGGAAGGGCTTTAAAATGCAGACCTCATACTAGAGATGAAGCATCTACCCAGAGAAGAGATGCTTTGATGCCTTAGATGTATTTGTTTGTTTGTTTTAGAGGGGAGAAAAGAATGGTATGTTTTACTGATACAGCTATTAACCATCAAGATTGCCCAAAGGCATCAGCAGGTTCATTTAAAATGTAAATGAGGTTTCCCAGCATTCAGTTATTCAGATTCTACAGGCTGCTATTATGTGAAATTGGATGGGGTCTTCACAAGGCACAGCTGAACAGTTAGGCTGGCCTCCCTCTTCAGCCCAGTTACGACCAACATGAATGGACACTCCTGTGGGCCTGAGAGCTTCTCTCCAGATTAGGAAAGTTGCTTTATTATAGAAGACAGGGGCAATTAACTGAGTCCCTGGTGCTGCTACCTGAATGGTCCCCTTGGGAAATACCACTTAGCATTGCAAACAGCAAGCGGGCATTTATTTATGGTCTTCCTCCACCCTTTTGGGAAGAACTGTTCTCTTGCTTTAATGCTTGGAAGCTACTGGCTAGAAACAAGCACAAACCACAAAACGTAGATGGACTGAGGAAAGCTTTCTCTTTTTAATACTTAATTACTGCATGCCTTAAGCTTACATGGGGTTGCACTCACCAGTGAGATCCCTTCCCAGAGCACCCTGGCAGATCACTTGGAATAACAGCTGTAGGAATACTTTTGCCTTGGAGTGATGTTGCATCAGGGACATGTTAAAGATTTGTATCGTTACTTTTTAAAGTTCCGCGATGTTTTTAACCCATAAAAGAAGGTTTGGGAGGCACGTTGCTCATTTAACTGGCAAGTCGTGCTGTAGTGGATTACCCTGATCTCCCAGAAAAAGCTGGTTAAAACCCAAGAATTCCATTGTGCAAAGGATGTCAGGGTTTTGCGATTTGGATTTGTTTTCATGTGGAACAAAACACAATATCATTACTGATTTGGAGCTTGGTGATGCAGAACTACCAACGCGGGAGCAAGGGTTCAGCTGCAACAGCAGAAGGCTCAGAATGGCAAAGCTGGTTTGTGGCATGGAGATGAAAGCAACCAGAGAGATGGCTGTGAACATAAGCATAATTAAATGCTTATGTTAATGACCATTGCCATGGGATTCTGTCTGGTAAGGCCTGATCAGATTGGCCTTGAAAAATCCCACTTGCTCACCAAACCAATGCTTAAGAACACATCTTTGTGAGTTAGGAACAATGATGTCCTGATGATGATGAGCATCATACAAATGCAGTATTACAAATGTCCCTGGACTGGACAACATTCGTCAGAGTTTCATAGAGCTTAACAGTACATGACTGTGCATGTACATGCGCACTTGCGATCCACAACCTAAATTCACACATATCCAATATATAGTTAATGTTTCTCCACTAAATATAACTTTTTTTTTACAGTGTTAAATAACATTAAAGTTTTTCCATTTCCTTTTTTTTGGTCTGCGTGTGAAAAATGCTGCATTTTTCAAAATGCATGGAAACTACTTAGGATGAATTGTCCTGCTGAAGAAAAAAAAAGGTTTCTTATCTAGAAACAAATTTCCCAACTGTACTGCATTTTGTATGAGTAGGGTTAAATAAATCAAAGAAAGCAGAAACACTGAAGATCTTAATTTCTGCTTCTATATCAGTCTTTCCATTACTGCTGCATATTATGGCTTGCATTCGAGCCTCCGGATAGGACTTGCATGCCCCTATTAAACATAATCAAGCACTTGGAGAACTTATTTCCAAGTATCTAAAATGGAGCCATGATTTGCATGTAATTAAAATAAGAAAGAACTAATATGATTTTTTCCATTGGTTTTGAACATGCTGCATTGAAAAGGAACTCACCATGCTCTTTTAAAAGCACAGCTAGTTTTCCTATACAATATATGTATTTTTTCATTTTAAAAAATAAATTAAATTAAAAATACAAAAAACAAGAAAACACACACTTTTGGGACACATTAAAAACTTGGGAAAGTAAGATAAAGCATGATAAGTAAGAAAAATTAATTTCTCTTACAGTGAAATATTTTAAGGGAGAGAGAGAAGGGCATTTCTTTTGGTGATTTACAAGGATCTTGAGGTAAGCTGGGTGTATGGCCATTTGCTGGCTCTGCTTCGTATGGTGTAGGAACTTGGCTAGGATGAAGTTATTTTGATGGTCGATAGTGTGCTGTAAAAGGTTACTGGAGCTCCACCATCACCCATGCAATGATATAATGATTTATTGTTGTCAAAGCCTTCAACACAAGGGATAGACCAATCTAAGTTTCAGCATTCAATGCAGACACATTGTGTTCATTTAGAAAATAAATAAATACATGTGATGCTGGGACTGCCTGCAACAGCTGATCTTATAACACTGGCCTTGGGATTGCAAAACCTTCCCTGGCAATGCTTCCTGTCTCTGCTTTGCTGAATAGTGGAATAAAAAAGAAGAAAATTCGTAGGAGTGAGGCTTATGGCTAAAGAACAGGGAGGATGAGAGGTACACACTTGCAAAAAAAAAAAATGTGTCTGCCACAGCAGGGCAAAATGTGCTGAATTACACTTGAAATCCACGCAGAACTTCTGCTACTCCACATTTCTATTATAAGCTGAGTCCTCCTTGAATTTCTTATCCTGAATTTTGTACCGATCCTAGGTAGGCGTCTAGACGGTACATCTCTTTATGCTGATGGCTTGCTGAAAATTGCCTTCCTCTTAACTTGCTTTTCTATGATTAAGTTAGAGAGGAAGATGGTATGGGGCATCCTGGAGCGTGTGATGTGCACAAGACACCCCAACTCCTTGAGTCCTGCCCATCGGGTAGTTATCCTTGGTCTGGGGGGAAGATGCCATGCAGCTGGTCTGATGGCAATTTCCTTCTAGCAGGGAACTGCAAGGGAAACCTACATCAGTGTGTCCACACCATCTGCCATCTCTTCCACTCTGGGGCATTACGCTGGTCCAAGTAAGGGAGAATGTTTTATTTGAAGAGGCAACGAAGTCACCACTGGTTGAGATATCTTTGTTTGACTTAAGACAAATGCATCTTTTTCACTGAAACTCATGGGGGAGGCCAAACCCTTCACATATAAGGCACCCTATGGATAGAACACCTAGTGGCACGTTCTGTGCATCCCTGCCTTTTGCATGACCTCTCCCAATTTCTGCCAGCTCGCAGGGGATGTAAAGCAGCCTCCTCTATCCTGTCACTGTTGTTTCTGCCTCTCTTCCTTACCTGCACGCCCTGTTGTGACTTGTAAACTCCTCTGGGAAGTGGGGGAATTATCTGCAGAGAGCAGAGGGGGGATGAAGTACAGCCGTCTGAAACTGCTATAAAGCAAAAGCTACAACACAGCTGGCTGCTTTATAGCAGGATGTCTTTCAGTACATTCTCCTCATGGCGAGGCTGACATTTGATTTTATTAACAAAACAGAGAAACTAGTACAGAATTAGCAGCAGGAAAGATTAGATTACTAGAGCAAATATGCTTTGGTGAGAGGAGCACAGGGCTGGAAAACTGGAAGCTGGGCTCTGCTTTGCTGTATGGACTGGAATGGCTTATTCCTCTTCACCTCTTTTCTAGCTTGTATTACCATGAATGTTAACAACCCCCCAGAAAAGGCTGTGCTTCTCTTTGCACGTTAGATTTCGGAAAAGGCACTGAGATCTTGAGATCAATAAAGTAGACAGAGCACTAATGGCATACGGAACCAAACTCCATCTGTATTTCTCTGCATTAAGTGAATACTTATAAAGCTGAAGTGATCACCCTGCATCTCCTACTTGCCCAGACTTCTCAGGGAGCACGTTGGGTACCAACCACTGGCTTTGTCCTTTGGCCTGGGAGCAGGAGTCCTTGCCGGGACATGACCAGATGGTGCTAGTAGAAATAATGTTCCAATGTTCCTTTATTTAGGCGATCAAAGCTGGGAAAAGGTTTATTTGTGAAATTGTGACTCAGTTCTTTCAGTAAGAAGTATTTGCATCAGCCAGAATTTGTTGAGTGGCTGAACAGAATAATTCCTCTAGTTCAGGGCTAGTACTCGGAGCCTGCGTGCACACCCGCCAAAGGAAAAACAGTGCTGTGTAATAAATCACTCGCATTAGGCAGTCAGCTTTCACTGCCCCTGTTAGCTTTACTTCAGTTTTAATCAATATTTGCTAGGATTTGTCAGGTTATATGGACAAATCCTGAGGCCTGTACTCAATTCCTATCAAAGCATGATGGTTATTAAAAAGAATGAGAAGTTTGCCTGAGTGGCAACCATGTAATAAAATGAGGATTTTAAGATCTGAATTTATCACACTTCTTCACTGCTCTACAAACAGATTGACTTCCCCTTGCAACCCTTCTTGCAGAGAAGCTTGCTCATTTTGGAAGCTGGAGAAGTTCATTTTCAAGTAGGTTAAGCCAAAAGTTGCCAAAAATGCATTTTTCTCCTAGTCTATTATCGTATCTTACACTGTAAGTGAGAAGTAGCTTCACCAAGGAATTGATTTTTTTGCAAAAGAAACTGAAGCCATGGCTGGAAGATGATATTCATAACACATGCAGCCCTTCAGCAGGGATTCTCAGCTTCTTTCACTTCTGGATAGAAGCATGTCTTGAGTTCAATCCTTCTATTTAAATGTTTCATTAAGGGCAGATATGTTTTCTGCTCCTCTCTTAGGGCTCCAACTTTCAATTTCTAACTTATCCAAAAATCCATCTTCTTTTATTTTTAATTGAGCTGTTCTATTGTTTTCCATTTCACCTATTAACTCCCAGAGACACACAACAATACCGTAAACCTCATAACTGATCTGAAGGTTATTTTCAAATCCTAGCACTCAAGTCACTGTTGCAGCTACGTGGGAAAAGCAAAAATTAAACCCAAATCCCTCTTCTGGATAGAAGTTTAGTTACAGCATGGGTTCTTTTTTACATCTCTCTAAGATCTGGAGACATCCATACAGGGTACTTCACAGTATGTAATACTGAAAGATAGCTCATTTCCATTCAACTGCTGCACTCATATGTATATACATACACATATATGCCATATATATGCGGATCTAAGGAGGAAGAGGTCTTTTTGAACTTACCTCTCAGCCTGGATAAACTATATGGCTGCTTTCCTGATTTGCTTTGATGGCCCACCTGAAAATTCAGGAGAAAAATATCTCAGTTCAAGACAAGGCAAAGTGTTTTGTAACCTTTTTTTTTTTTCCAACAAAGTGAAAAGATTTTCTTCTTTTCAAGTCATTCCAAATTGAAAGGGAAGCCAAAACAAAACACAAGCCAAAAAGAATACCCCAGCAATCTGCTGTGTTGTGCTCCTCTCAATTTGCTTTTCACAAGCTCTTTTAAAGGTCTGTTCTGGAATAGAGACAAATATTGGAATCTCCTTTCCCCCCTGCCCCCCCCCCCCCCCCCAAAAGGCTTTTGCACTTATCTCTATTCCTTACATATTTGAGATAATTTCAGTGAAAAAAGTGGAAAGAAATAATTGCTTTTAATACACTCACACACACTTTACACACTCAATTAGCATTATGCTCCAGGCACGAGTTAAGTTTCAGGTAAGGACCAGGGCACAAGTGTTGCTACTGCCTTGACCTCCCTCCTTTTAATTCACATCTTAAAGATAGCAGAAAAGTGCATTTCATGCTCTAGTCATTAAAATTCCATTTTGCTGGGGAAATAGTGCTGGGCCATGCTTTTCCCTGAGAGGGGTTTTTCTTTGGCATCTGTCATGCCTCATTCCACTGAGCAGCACACCTTATGTTAGAAAAATAGTAAGCAGAAGAAACTGCAACAAAACTGGCAGTGTCACTGCAAAGATCCTAACTTACCAAAACAGCACCAACATGATGTGAATAACGAGTTTCTTTTAGTTTCACCTACTCCTGCTCATTGTCACCGATATTTGTTTAGGTACTTTAGTTGCATTATCCATTACTTGTTTTAAAATGTACTAATGATGGAGAAAAATCCAGGCAATGACCAGGGTGAGCCTCAGTTGTATGTAGCCTGGAACAGGCTCTTTGCTAGACTGTCAACTGCACAATTCATTGTGAATGTGCAGCTACAGCGTTGGGACTTCTGCATCAATAAAATTCATCCATTTTGCCTTGTGGATTTTTGTTGAAGGGCTCGAATTTAGAAAACCGAAACTGACCCACATAGAAAGTGAAAAAAAATTATACATTTCATGCACTGGCCACAGTCCCAGGCTGCCAGTTTACAGAGCAAGAAATCCTTGCCCTCATATAAGCTAACTTGAACGCAGGTATGTGCAAACCATGAAAAGTAGCTTGTTCCCAGACTTATGCACAGATGCCTTCACATTGTACCTCCCCATCCACAGCAGCAAAGACAACATGAGCATAGCAGGTATGAACATTACTTCAGCATCTGAGAATGATCACATGCTCCTGCAATGTCAAGGCAGCTTTGCTCAGTGGTGGAGTTTCATAGAGGTGAAACTCTGAAGCCAGGCACAGGGACTGCATCCAACATCCCGCACCTCCCAGAAGGAGAAGCCAGGGATCTTCCCACAGACTTGCACAGCCAGAGAAAAGCATTACACAAGCTGGCTTAATAGAAGCCCAGAGGAAAGGCAGTGGGTTAGTGGGTTGGGTTTTTTTTTGTTTGGTTCCCCCCCCTCGGTTCTGCTTAAAAAGTGACTTGCAAATGGAGAGCTTGGAATCCAGATTCATCAATGTAATCCTGCAAACTCTCGATAAACTAGAAACAGTAAATGGTCATTGCTCAGTTAAAGCCCTCTCTGCCCTCCACTCAACACACATACATGTCAACATTGAAAGACAGGTGGCGGGGGGAAGTTTTTTTTTTTGCCATTTGGTCTTGATCCAAATTAGCACAAAGCTGGTGAAACAAACATCTTTGTCAGCAGTGATTAGCCAGGGAGGCTGGTAGGCGCTGAGCATCTGCAAGGTCCTGGGAGCTTCTGTTCACCCAGTTGCTGGATCACCAGCATTTCCAGAGCGGCAGGCTCTATTCCAGGACAGTTCTTCCATGAGACGTGATGGGGTACTGGGGTCAGCTACGTGCAGCCGTCTGTGCCCAGACCATCTGCAGGAATTCAGGAGGAAATCTGTAAAAGTTCACCAACTAAACCACACCAAACCAGCCTTTTTATTGTTACTTTTTTGGGATGAAACCATTTTCCTGGAAAATCTATGAGAACGTTTACCCGACCCCATGCTGTACCTGGCAACTACCTGCCTCTTCCCTCCACCTCGGTTGCCTTTGCTTTCAGGTTCTCTGTCTTTCTCCCTGAAAAACCGCTTGCCTGGGAATTGTCAAGTATCTGAAATCTGACCTGTCGTGTGTCGTTGCCCGCCCCCCCCCCCCCCAGTCAATAATCACATTAGCACATCTGTGTGACAGAAATAATAGCTTTTGTCTCCCGACGCTGCAGAGTCCTGTTGCCAGGCAACTCCATCCTGAGGCAACAAAACAGGGAGGAACGGGTGTGTGGGAGGACCAAGCCGGAGTGCAAGAGCTGCTGCTTGTGCTGCTGGTAGCTATAATTGGGGAAAGCTTCGAATATACTGTTTCCACCAGAGATTCGGGATAACAGAGCTTGCCAGGCTCAGAAACTTTCAATTAGGTGGCTACAGACTGTAGCCGTTTCCTCTTGTTTTCTTCTGATGTTACAGAAAAGCATCAGGGATGCTGCAGAGAACTGAACTGCAGATCGGGGTGGCTTGTAACAGAGATGCTAAACCCGCTGCAGCAAAAGGGTGAACGAAGTCACCCTTTTCAAATGCATGCCAGAGCACAATCTAAACATGCTTTGGTGGTTGATCTTCCTCAAGGGACAGACCCTTTTCACTCTCCACCATCAGGGACTGCAGCAGCTCAGCTGCTCTGCATTATTTGTGTACCATTTTGGTCACAGCCTGGCAGCCTTAGTATCAGGTGGTTAGAAAAGAGCATTTCATTTGATAATCAAGCCTTGATTTATCAAATATAAGCCTGTTCATCCCAGACAGAGAAGTCCCTAAAATAATATAGGTGACTGTTGACGTAGATGGTATAGGAATTTATTTTGTCTCTTCCCAGAAAAAAAAGAGGAAAGGCTGCAGCATCAAAAACCTCGGAAAGGGAAATTCTCTTGGATAAAAAGAGACTACATCCTCAGTGACATCAAGGAATACCCAACAATCACCCTCAAGAGAAAAATAAGACTAGAACTACATTTATTTCTAAGCTTCTGTCCTGTGTTTCCATAAGTGTATTTCTTCCCCCCTCTCAGGTCTTGCCAGATAGCCCTGTGGGATGCAGTCAGAATGAAAAGAAAAATAAAAGCTACCTAAAAGTCCTAAAAAACGCAAAAATCATCCAAACTGTTTGCACAGAATAAAATAAAGTCAGAAACAAACTCAGACACTGGAGACTACCATTAGACAGTATCCTGAGGAGGAGTAGTGGAAACATTGAACGCCAGGGTCCACTTTTGGTCATCTCTTACACTAGTGCCCTTTCCAGTTTCCTTTCCTGTGGTCCTTTATCAGAGATAAATGTGGATAAACACTAAAGCGTATATAGCTGCTGCAAACACTCAGACCTCCTGCTAGAGAAAAACTCTACTACCCATATGTATTTTGGATTCAACGTAGGAAATGCAACCTCAGCCTGCTGAGAGCTTCAGTCCTGTACAGTCCTACAAGACAATGAGTTTTGTCCACAAAATAGATGCACATAGAGCATTTCTGGATACCACATTGGCTCTGCCAGAAGAAAACCTGGTATTTTTTACAGCTAGTATATGGCCCAGAACAGCAGCTTAGTCACCACCAGCACTTCCAACTGTTTATACTGATGTAAATGATGTATACTTTGTAAATCCAATTTCAGCCACAGGATATACGCAGCTTTGCATGCATTCTGCATATAGGGTGCATCTTGAAATGCATCTCTTCGGTTTCAACTTCACTGAGGGGAAATGGAAGTTTTCCAGTGACCTAAATGACCTGAAATCAATAGCAAGTGAGCTCCAAAATGTCATCATTGGATCCTTGCTGCATAACGACAGCCAGGCACAAAGGAGTCCCTGTGTGTACAGAGAGTCATCAAATAAGGGCTGTAGGAAAAAAGTTAAGCGATTCCATGCATAAATTATTTAGTGATTGTTATTCAGCCTTCTCCATTTACACATAAGTCACTGTATCCAACTGGGTAAAGAAGCATCTTCATAACCTGTCTTGTACTATAAAGCAACTTTGATACACTACAAATGCCTCTGTGGAAAGTATTTAGCATGGCAGAAGTACACAACCCCACGTCAAAAGGCTTTTGCTTCCACATGAATATTTGTTTTGCTGGTGCTCTGTGGTTAAATTGTTGAATGTACCACATTCTGGATCCTGGGTTTCTTACAGATTGCCTCCTGCTCTACAGCAGCATTTAAAGTTATTTCTTGTTCTAGACCCCCACAGATTAACAGGGGGGTAATTGTGCTGGGCTCAGCCACAGCCAGAGAAACTAAACCTTGGATATTAAGCAAGCGTGAGCAGTGCCGTATTAGATTCATGTCTTGGATAGCACAGTTGCAGCTCACTAAAAATCTGATTTTTTTCCTTTTGGCTTTCCTGTGAACTTTATGGTCTGAAACACAGGTGAGAAAGGAGGTCCTATTCCTTTAAAGACACCACATTTTAAAGGGTAAAGAATAATGACATCCCGTCTTAAAAAGGACAAACAAGTGAGGATTGCATTCAAGTCTCATAGGAGGTAAAACACAGACTTTTACCTTAAGAAATCAGAGCTAAAGAGTATAGCTATTTAGGCTTTGCTGCCTGCTGGCAAAAGATGAAGACATGAGAAGGCTAAGTGAAAACTGCGGAGCATGTTAGGAAGCACAGAGATATCACTTCTTGGGCACAAAAGTTTGGAGATGCAGAGACAACTTCTCAGTGCTTCAAAAGAAGATGGAAAGGAGTCCAAAGTTACGGGTCAGGGTACTACTCTGAAGACAATCTTTGAAACACTGTAAAATCTCTCAGAAATGTTTAAGAGAACAACTCAGTTCCATATCAACCATTATTTGCTCTTTCATCAGCCTGGGGAAAAAAAAAATAAAATACAGGCACTCCTAGAGCAGAGATGTGCAGTCAGTTGAAATCACGTGCCTCTAGGTCTTGTTATAATAGCGCTGTAGTTATTTGTTAGCATGAAATGCCTCTCTGCTGCAATGGCAGGGCTTTACTGCAGTACCTAATTTAATCTTTCAATGAATATATTCCCTTGAATACAGTGTATTTTGTTTGACAGTTCTTAAACGCTTGGATGAATCTAAATATCAAAGAACTGGAGTACACACATTATTTTTCTGCAGATTCATTTAGCAATCCAAGCTACAGCCAGATTATTAATAATGAGCTAAATAATATACTTTTCTAAGGGTTGATGGGCATTTGAACTCTGAAAACAAAAATATGGTATTTGCTACTCAGCTTTCCTCTGGGACAGTATTTGAAAAGTACCCAGACACCCCTTTAGGGAAAGGCTACTTTTCCTCATTGTTATACTTATAGTGAAGAAACTAATTGCAAGGGAGAAATATGAAAATGATGCCCTTAACTTTCCTAACATATGTTTGCAAAGGCACAGGGCTATTGTTAACGCCAGAAGTTTGGCTGATAAAATGGCAAAAGCTTCCCAAACTCTCGGCTGCATTCCTTTAAAAGCAGCAGCGGTTCTGCGGTATCTTGCAGATGCAACAATTGGTGACCGGCCCATCCAGGTACACCTAAATTAACTTTATAGATTAGCTTTATAGCTCAGCTACTAGTGGTAGCCTGTAGAAACAAATCCCTTTGTGGAAAAATAATATATTGTTGTCTTTTGGCTGAACTTTTCCTGTTGGCAGAAGTTATTATTGGTCTAACCTTTCTATTCCAGTAGCTCATTAGCACTACACCCCAGATACAGAAAAAGATGGTCCCTTTCCCTGAACATGTCTATTCTGGGGTGGGGGATGAACGACAAAAGCAGCTGTTTATCTGTCATTGCATTGGTTAATAGAGATTGAAAATAGTGGACAAAACCCTGAATTCACAAACCCTTCTGCAAGATCAAAGCGCACTTCAAGATAAGGGCAGGAGCAATTGCTCTGAGTAATTCAGTTGTGTTTGATGCTCGCAGAATCCGAGCAAGAAAGACGGCTTGTATGCGTGTAGCTAGGGCAGGATGGGGGTCTCAGGGGTGCAGATACACAGGTAGCACCCCTCATATACTAAAAGATGACAAAAGGCTCTAGAGAACGGAAGAAAAAAACATACTGTCTTATGCCACTAACAATTGTATCCAACTGTGAATCTATAATTATTAATATCTGAAGAGTTATGAATATTAGAGGAAAGCCAACGGACGCAGTAGCTCACCAGATCTGCTGCTGGTCCAAAAAGGCAGATTCAGCCTGTCTGCCAGGCGTAGAGCCCAGACGTGCTCAGACCTGGCACAGCAACACCAGCACTGTTTGGGTTTCCTGGACATTTTTATTTTCTTTCTGCCTAGAAATTCCCTCCAGTCAGAATTAGAGGATTTTTTACATTTGTACAGTAGCTCAGATACAGAAAAGGGACATCATAAATTCCTAGCTAGGCCTATTGCATGTGCTGTGGGAAATGGGCAGCAAGCCTGAAACCTCCTGGTTTTTCTGGCTGTACAGCGTGCAGAGAGATCAGCTGCACTACGTGCCTGCTGTAGGTGACAGCTTTCCGTGAGATCCACTGCACATGAGTAGCTCCATACAGGAGGATGTCAATCAAGCAAACACATCTCTGTTCCTGCTAAAACCTTTACACTTTTTAAGATTTAATGCCCAGTTAGTCTCCTAATTCCAGAATTAGAAAATTTCCCCTTCTCCCCATAGATTCCAATACATACCGATGCAGAGATCTCTTTGCTTCTGTCTCTCTCACACTAATACTCTTTCACACCCACCTTCATGCCAACATGGATCACACGCAGTCTTCTCCAAAGAGCATCCTTTGTTAAGTAGCAAAGCTTTTTCTCCCCTTCCCCCCTCCGCCCTTTTATTTGGTAGCCTTGTCAGGAGTGTTTACACCTGTCCTCTCACACTCAGCTGCTCCCTGTTTTTGCTAAAGATTTGTTCTTTTCAGTACAGGATACAAAAACCAGAGAGTTTCATTCAGTCTTGGCTGGGAGAAAATAATTCCTGTCTAAAACAAAGCTACTAGCAAAGCAGAGTGCAGAAGAGAGAGAGACAGTGTGCCTGCAGGGAAAGTAGCTTAAGGAGAAGTGTAGGAGGAATACTGATTCTAGACTTGCAGTAGGTCTATTTTTCATAAAGATAATAATAAAGAATAATACGGTGTAATTAGGGCACAAAATCACATTAAATTGCTGAGTGCTTGTCTGCAGCTTTCAGTAAGAGGGAAAGAAACAAGGGGGCTGAATGGCTCCTCCTGGGGTTAGCACTGAGACCCATTTTCCTAAACTCACCTAAAGGATCGCACTGCTGAAAGTTAGAAATGTGGCTGCTATTTCAGGACCTTTTTTTCCCCCCCTTCATTATAAACTCTTCTGAGCCAGGTGTGAGAAGGCTGGTGTGTGTGTGTGTGTATACCAACCAGTAGAACACCACAAATAGATGTACGTCTGGGTCCTGAAAACCAGGGATGCACGATCTGTGTTGCTTCTACAGCTAGACTGAGCGCTGGAAACTGTCATCTCTGCACCATGTTAAAATATTTTCTTGTCTTCTGCACTCAGCCTGTGATGAAGAGACCCTTTGCATTTCCACTGCTATGGATTCTGCTCCTTGCATCCTTCCAAAAACGCATGCATAATACTGTCTTCTGCAGCCAGCATGACACAAAAGCAAATTCTTGTGTTTAAAGAGGGAAGGATACAGTTCATACTCTTTTCTTACACTGAGATGGGAAGGGAATTATTCCTGATTCAGAGTGGTTGGTACTCGGTTGAGTAACTTTCCCAAGAGCCATATAGTACAGACCAGCTCTGCTCTCATTCAGGTACTGAATGACCAGTTGTCGCCAAATTGTATTTATTCCTTACTGTTTCTTATCCTCTGTTGAAAATTACTTTCACTTTAATTTTCTACACAGTTTTCTTAAATAAGGACATCAGTCTCCCTGAAAGAAAATCTTTGATTCAAAGTTCACAGTGTCAGTTTCTAGCACATGTATACCTGTAGCTCCACTGGGAAGAAAGTGATTGTTTTCAGAGTCCTTTAACACATACTGCATCAAAAAAGGACATTTTCCCCATAGTCCAACTAACTATCTAGCTGAAGACATTATTAGGTAATCCCTTCCCTAGGGATGTGGCTGTAAACCTCATTCAACTTTAGGTGGCAATTTTCCAGAGATTTTAATAATTTTGAGTTTTTAATACTACAAAATCCCTGCAAAGTGCTCACAACTATGAGTCGCAGCTGAAAAGGGAATTTGCGTTGGAGTTAGAGCAGTGGAAGCTGGGAAAGCTGCAGGTGAAGGATGCAGACAAAACCCAGTGGCACAAACTCTCAGACTAAGATTGACACATTGGAGACTGCCCTGGTCAGCAGTCCCGGCACAAAGAGTCGTGTTTTAAACAGGAGAGAGATGAGGCTTTACTGTGAGATCTCGCCCTCCAGTCTGTCCTCACAGTCCAGCCACACCAGCATTTGAAGACTGAACCACACCTAATCTATGGATAATCCCTTTTCCCTGGCCTTGGACTGAATGATACTGGTAGTGATAAAGGTGTGTTATCACACACAGATGTGTTCCTCCTTAGCTGGGGAGGTGGAGCTCTGCATTGCTTAGAAGTAGTTACCAGCTCCCTGGGATGTTCTGGCACTCCTACACACAGTCCTGTAGTACATCAAAAGGCCAGTAATAAATCAGGTTTTAGTATCAAAATACTTATTCTTTGCTACGTACCCTGAAATCACCCTACTGGCCTGCCAACACAGACAATGCAAGTTATGGGGTTCAGAGATAAATGAAAAAATATATGCATAAGATGAGTTTAAAAGATTTTTGTCATTCTATGTCATCCAGCTAACCTTGTGTCAAGATGCCCATGCTGCCTTGCAGCTGGGGTCCAGTCCACAAGCAAAACCTTCACCTTGAATACAGCTTTTGCTGGGGAGTATGATGCTTTGTGTCTACCCTGTTGTTATACACCCAAACTCTTCGGTGATTATATCACCTTCAGGCATTCTCCCCAAGGGTTGCTTGTGAGTCACCATTTAATCAGGGGTCTCATTTTAACACTCCCCTCACAGGAGGGCTGACTGCATTTCTTTACTTAGTGACAGCGATGCTCTTTGAACATAGTGATGCTCTTTGAACATGACTAGACAGAATTATCTGCTAGCCAGAACATACTAATGAATGTTTCAGTATTTGATTGTAAGCACACGTTAACCCATTGTGAAGTAAATGTACTTTTCCAGCTGGGGGAGCAATATTTAAACCTCAGTGCATTGCTTTTTAATAGTGGAAAACTACAATTTATGTAAGATAGCAATGATTCCTTAAGCAAGTTCAGAAGGAGGAATAATGTATGCTATTCATTACTAGTTTGATTGTGATGAGATAGAACAATTTGGGGATAGGTGTGTTTGAGACAAAAAGTGCTCTACGTTTTCGAGAGATATTGAGATGGAAGTTCATATTTTTGGTAGTTTAAAAAAGCTGAAGAGGAGCTTAGAGCTTCAAATGGTTATTACTAAAAAATCTCATGTAGATAATGAAATAAATACTCTGTAATGATATTTATACAGGGAAGCAAGTTAAAGGTATTTGTTCTCAACGATCGCCTACCTTAGCTTGCGTTCATGCTTCTAGAAATCCACAGAAAAGCACCAGACTAAAAAAAAAAAAAAAAAAAAAAAAAAAAAGTATGTAAGGTTTCTAGTTTAAATAAATTTTTTGGTAATGACATCTTTCTTGCCATCTAGTTTGTTGCTGAAATTAAATAGTGGTCTATGTTTTGAGGCAGTTTCAGACTTGATTGTACTCCCTGGTCTTAAAATCTGTAAATCAATACTGTTATAACATATCTCCATGTCTTCACATCTGAACAACAGTTGCACGATTGCTGAATTTGGAAGTTTCAGAAAGTATCCCTCAGCCTCAAATCTGTCTCTTGTATGGATCTGTGCTGCAAGAAACCCTCCCCAGGGGTATTTGTAGAAAACAGTCTTTCATTGTCACTTTAGAGATGATGAATGAAAAGAGAGATTAAGTGCCTTCTAGTGAGAGCAAATCTTTTGCAGAGCCAGCACTGAACTCACATTATTTGATTCCCTTTTCAGTACCTGAGCCATGAGCTCATCCTGCTCCTGTATTGACATTAATGAAATAACCATAAATGGGACAATGACAAAACTGCAAAGTTTTCATGCTCTGAAGATCGCCTGGAGGTGAATGCAATGGCCTTACTTTGGTATCTCCTCCTTCTTGTCCACTTTGGCAAGTGTGTAAGTATTAATCAATTAATCATTTCTGAAGTTTAATCAAGGGCTGAAGTTCTAATCAATTGGCAACCCAATGCAACACAAAGATGTTTGCCTGGCTGCCTGCCTGCCCCTCCGAGCTTAATTAGCAATTATCTCTGCTGAGTGACCCCTTGATCTTGCACAGTTTAGCTGAAAGAAAGTATCCAAGTGGTAATTTCACCTTTTGCCTCCATCATTTGGTATTATTCTGTTTATTAAATTCCTAGCCTCTCCACAGCTTGCACAATGGGAAAATCTTTAGATAAACCTGCAATTACAGTAGTAAGAAGATATAATGAAGTTATCATTACAGAAGATGAAATTTTTTACCCCCTCCCCACCCTTACTAATAACCATCTTTTTCTCCTTCCCCTCAAATTGCAAAGAATTGGCATTTCTAGTAGAAGTGACCAAGAAGAATCTGTGGTTAGTTGCAGAAAGAACTGCAAGGAAGGAATCTCATGTCAGTTTGTCAGGACTGGAGGTTTCCTGGAGCAACCCAGTTCCTCATAGCTTTGCAAAGGTAGATCTCAAATTTTGTGTCTTACTGCCATGCTATCAGATGATGATATTCCCAGTGGAGGGCAAGGGGCATAGCTGTCACATGTGTTGTTCTAGCATATTTAACTATTGCATATTTATTTCATTAAAAATCCTGTTTTTCCAGCTCTCTCTTAAGTATCTGTGTAGGCTGTCAAAAGCTGGAAGTCAGTCACTGGAAGATCAGCCTTAATTTGAGACAAATAATCTAGAAACAGCAAAAAAACACTGGACATGTTCTAAAATTGGTTAAGGACTCCCATACTTATGTAAGTAGTTGCAAAGGCTAATATAAACATAACAAAATGAATAAAAAAGGACCCATTGTTCCCAAACATTGGTAGACTCTGATGAAGAGCCCACTTCACAGTAGACACTGAGTACTCTTTTCAAATCCTGACGTCAGGTGAAGAGGTTTAACAACTTCTGCACTTGCATTTTCACAAACTCATTCTACTCCTATGATTAAAAAAAAAATATCCAGCTTTATCAGTTACATGCACAGATACTTGAACAACTGATGAGCTAGCCCCAAATGTCCTGCCAAAGGAACTCAGCTGGCAGCCTCAGCAAGATATTAGCCTGTCTGGGATCTAAATCACTCCATTGTAACTGAACTAGTGCTGTGGAAAATATGTACAAGGTAGCAAAGACATCTTCCAAAGCATCTCATCTCCGTTTCTAAATGCTGGTTGCAAAGGCAATCTCCCCAGGGTCACAGATTTGACCTTCTCCTCCCTCTCTGTTCTGAAGAATGGAAGTAGAGGCCAAGATTTCTTATGCATATAGGGCAACATAAGGACACAGCATCATCTGAGGGGTCTGAAGATAAATAACAGTAATACCACAGCTGTATAAAACTGTCATAAACAATACAACCATTGGAGAAGTGGATAAAATACTGACTTCACACAGAGCAATATTCCTGGGAGAAGGTCCCTAAATTATTCCTTAGGGTATCTTGCTGTTGCAGAGGCATGATAGATGTCCATGCATTAGTGGTGCCATCGCAAGCCATTAGAACTGTTGACACAGATGAAGCATTTTGATTAAGTGTTTCTGTTCAGCTTTATATATTAAAAGCTGTATTGGATGGAGAAGCAGAACTCACACCTCTGCTTCATCTTTATTTGTATTCTCACAAAGTAACAAAAATAGAATAAAACAACTGGAAAAACAAGACTGATCCCAACACCCTAACGCTCATTGGAGGCAGGGCCTTCTTTTGGTGGCTGTAGATCCATCTGATTCTAGGGGTTTGCATCTATTTAATTAACCGTGCTGATGTACTTTTGAGGTCTAGATTAGTCCACCTGCAACAGATCGTGTGTCTGTGCAGCACCCAGCCCAGCAGGTGCTGGCTGATGTGTAGATCTCCTAAGTGAATAGATACTTACTTTGGGGCTCCTACTGAACAGATGGGAGATGATTCCTCTTGTCCTTGTTGTATGACACCCTAGGAGAAAAGTCTTCTAATTAGGAGTGGCTGTTCTTGATTCTTCATTTGCTTCAGAAATTACTGAAGCTCTAATGAAGAGCTTATGAGGGAGAGCTGACTTGCAGTTTTGGGAACTGAACCACAGAACATTACACAGGTCAGAGCATCGCTATTTGCTAATATCTGTTGTCTTTGACAGGATTGTTGTGCCAGGTTTATAGAGGGCATTTGCTGATAATAGTGATTTAACCAGAGCAGAGGAAATGTCCCAACACAGCACAAATTAATATACAGGGCAACAGCAGTAATGAGGCTGTAAAACGAAACTCAACACCCTCAAGCAGGGCTATATTTTCTGACTTCCCATTTTCAGGGACCTGATGGCACTGTTTTGATAGCACTTGATTCAGGAGAAATGATGGGAAATTGGAGCTCCAGGAATTCTGCAAGTAGATGTTCTGTGTTATCTTCACCTGAAGAAGGATAAGGGTGATATAAATGCTGGAAAGCACTATATAATAATCACATCCTTTTAAAATGGAAATAATAATATCATACATTACATGCACATAAGATGAATATACATTACAGCAATTAACAACTGCTCTATAAAAAAGAAAGTCTAACGACCTATTTGGTAAAATGAATTACTCATTGTCTCTGTTCCCTTGATCATACACTACATGGTAAAGAAAAATCTCAATTTCAGTGAGCGTGTGAAGGTGCAGTGCACATATTTCGATAAAAATTCCAATTAATTTGGTCTTTCAACATCCAATGGACTGGATGTTGGATAGAATTTCAGCACCTGAGTACCAGTGATACAAGGGCTAGCTGACTGGTTCATTTAATAAACCTGGTGACCCAAGCCTGACTGCAGATCCCAATCCATAATGGATATCACAAGGAGCAGAGACTGATGAAAAACAGTGTACTTGCTGTAGACTAAGGAAAGGATTTCAAGGACTTGTGGATGTCTTTGAGCTCAAAGACCAAGAAATGGGAGGTGGGGTTTGAAGGAGGATGGAAAGTTGCAATCAAACAGAAGAAGAGTGCAGTATCTCTCAGCTGTTTTGAGGGCATATGAAGCTCTGTGCTGTGCTGTGTGACAGCATGTGGACAAACACGGCTGCTGACCCATGTTTGTGGTCCCTCCGATGCTGCCATTGCTTCCTGCTCCTGACCACCTCCATGCAGCCACACCTTATGCTTGGGAGATGCATCTACTGCAAGCTGCATTGGCAGCTACTCTATAGCATGAATTGCATGAGTTGCTCAGCCTGCTGGGTTCCTGTCTGTATTACCTGCCAGCAGTTCCCTTTCACTGTGGAGCTATCAGGTGAAAGCAGGTATCACTTTCTCTCTTTGAATTCTGCTTTTACACTGGTTATCACAAAACAAAAGCACTAATGATAACAGTGCAAACTTCTTTACCATCTATGTCTCTAATGAAATGGCTTGTGTGTCCCTAGAGGGGGGAAAGAGATTTGGATCTTCCTCTCAATTATTTTTCCAGTCTATTAAACTGTCTAAACTCCGGTTTCTCAAAAATATATAAATAAAATAAAAACCAGAGAGAATAAATGAAAATTGAGGTCTCTGCTCATCTCATCCAGCATCACGGTTGATCATCCCCAGGAGTCTTCAGAAGCATGGCTTTATGACCATGAAAGAAAATAACGACACACTGAGAAAACTTGCAAATGCACAGCCCTGTTGCACACAAAATGGATCCCTTAAGTGATTTATCATTACCATTTGCAAAATAAATAGAAGTAGGAGAAAGAGAAGCAATGGCTACGTTTAATTTGTTGTCTTTACACAGCAAGGAGAAGCTACCACTGAGGGTGAAGGCAGGGGATAAAGGCAGGAGCGAGAGAGAGGAAACAACTTAGTCCCCTCACAAAAGATATATTACATCTGAGGAGTGTTCTTGTTCAACTAACCAACGGAAAGAAAGTGTACTCCCAATAAGTAATGATGTAAACATATATCAACTGGAAGTTTAGCTATCCCGGCCTGAATCCTCTTTAGCTTGCTACCATTGTTTTGAAAAATGCCCTTATCTGTGTGTGAGGCTCTGAGAGGAGACAGGATGGCATCCTGTTATACACAGCCCATTTCAAACACTGCATATCATATACACTACACTGCAGACCATATATATCAGTTATGTACCTGCCTTTTTGAGCATATATGTGCCTGCCCATTATTAGTGAGATTTGGCTTCCCACCTATGGTTCTCAGTGACCTTTTAATGAAAAGAAGGCAAAGGGACAAGGTGCAGTTTTGCACAACTTTCTTACATACCAAGATTATTTTTGCCTGCATTTGTCCCATCATACTTTACTAGCTCACGTACCTCTGCATCCTATAAGGCCCCTTTGGGCCTTATAGTCAGTGAAAGTGCTCCACTTCACTGTAGATCTGTCACCTTTTTGAGATTCCCTTTTCTCTCTACTGACTTCAGAGAGTAGGTTTATTTAGACAGATCAAGTGCACGTACAGAAATGAGGTTGGGTCTGTGGCACAACCCCCTGGCTAAGCTTTGCGCTGTGTATTTGGGTGCCCAGAAATGCAGAATAGCAGCTGGACGCTAAGGCTATGCAGAGCCATCTGGCAGGGTTACCTTCGCTATATTTCTGGCTGACCACTGACTTAAGTGCATTATGGCTACTCACCTCAGCTCCCCAGACTCTGCCCTCACAGCTCCCAAGGAAATTGATGGTATTTTCTGCCTTTCTCAGTATTGAAGTGCATAAATGAAAAATGCTGAATGAATCTCACTGGAACGATGGCTGCTTTGTTGTCTCTCCTTGGCAGAAAGCACAGAAGTCCAGAATCACTGGGGCTGGGCAAGACCTCTGGAAGCCACCTGGTCCAACCCCCCCGCCCCCCAAAAGGCCAGATTTAAAGCTAGATCCAGCATCAAACTTATGGCCAGTTAGATTAGGTCAGTTTGGGTTATGTTCCAAACTTTCAGGCTCTGCGGTGAAATAAAATAAAAGCAGCAGTAAGAAGGTGGAAAGAGAAACCTGAAGAAATCTGGAGATTCAGAATCAGGGCACTCACACTGTCACTTACTCTCTTGTCTCTGTAGTAGGGCCCTGGCATGAGGTAACACTCCACGCTTGTGAACGCAAAGTTCTTGTAACTCTACAAGCACAGCATATGCACTTGCACACAATACAACGTATATTCTGAAGCAACAAACAATGGGATCATATAGTCAGGGCTAAGGGCAGAAATGCTAACTCTGTGTTAGCTGTCCTATACCTCCATCCTACTCTGTCCAGTCATTCACATATGGCCATGTGTGACCAGGACACTTCTGCTGCTTTGTAACGTGTGGGCGCAGGAAATGGATTGTGGCAGAGCTGTTAATATTCCTGCTGCTCCTATCTACCTCTGCTTTCTAGAGCGTGCTTGGCTGGGAAGCTGACTCATTAAATAAGGAGCAGAAAGCAGCAATTTGGTGTTCTGAACTTGTCCCTACCTTCTTGACAAACACCTGTGCAAGTCACATCTTGCACCATCTCACACAGATGGCTTGCAGGCCAGCTCCCTCGTTTGCACAGCAACAGCACCAGGTTGATGACTCTATCATACACTGAAATGAGCTGACCGGGAAACCATCTCTTCAGCTATTTTTTCTCATGAATTGGAGAATCGCATTCTATTTTCATAGCTTTGAAATAAAATACCACATGCAGCTTGCAAAGCAAACAATGCTAAAATAATCGGGCACTTTTTAATCAATCATTTCACTGAGGACTACAGTTTAGCTTAAATATGTTGAAGAGGGACATGGCACGAGTAAAAACATGCATAGGAAGAGTTCATTTGTTGTGGTTTTTCATTCCCCTCAGCACGTCGTTGCTGTTTATTCTCTACACAAATCAATTTAAGAGGATCTGAGGGAATGGGAAAAGGTCGTATACCCATCTGTCTTCTGCAGTGTTCATTGAATGGGTTGGACCTTGAGTTATAGCTCTGCCATTTGAGGGGGGGAGGGAGAAGCTTCTTCCATTCTGAGAGACTAAAGGAGCCCTCAGTGTTCCCCTGCAGAGCACCTGCTGCTCAGCTCTGCCCAGTAATACCCTGGGTATTTAAATAGGTCTTACCCCGTGTCTGATAGCGCTCAGTAGTGAGTGCTTAGGGGAAAGAGGACAACAAAATGGAGTGACCTTTTCTTTGGTAAACTCTCCTAGCCCCTCACAGTCTGTGATTTAGGAACTTCTAGACCTTGAGAGTGGACCCAGGTGATAGTCTAGATGTCATCAATGCAGTCTAGTTCATCAGAAACACCAAATTCTCCAGCCTGGCTGATTTTCCTTCCCATAAACATTCAAGTAAGACATGGTTAAAGGCAAAACCTGTGCATTCAGTGTGTGTATGTGTATTTGGGTGGGGAAAGGAGAACCAATATGTCCTCATAGTGAGCAAGAGCTCAGGGGAACAAGCCTTGACCTTTGTTAGAGCAGCCGTGCTCTGAACTTCTGTCTAGCAGCTCCCCCTTGGCCTCAGGTGAAACCTCAGTAGATGACTCACCAGTTTAGTTCTGCATTTTGCCCATCAGTCTGGCTGGAGCCAGTGCCAAGTTTAAATGCTATACTTTCAGCTGGGTCCCATGAAGCAAGAACACTAACAATACTGGGAAGACCTTTGAAGTGTGCTACGAAATCCAAACAGCTGAGATTTAAACAGTGCCCCTTCCTCAGCAGCAGCCTGAGGAGAGGTGGCCTTAGTCCAAAGTGATCAAAGTGGAAAAGAAGTGGCTGGGGAGGATCTTCTTTGCTAGAATTGAATTGTCACCCATAGCTTGAAGTCTTTGGGCCAGTTTACCTCCTTGCCCACACAGGGAAATCTGTGCTCGAGAAACCAATCCACCCATGTGCCGATTTGACAGCCTTGCCTCCCCACACATAAGAGACATGATTGAAAGAAGGGTTTTGTCTCCCCTTATTAATAAAAGTGATGTGGTTTTGAAAAGTGAATACCTCTTAAGTTCAATGAAGTTTATTGAGAGACTGAATATTGTAAGAAATCAACATCTTGGGATGCCATGCCGTACCACTGGTCAGCAGATAGATCTTCAGGCTTTCTTTGCCAACAGTATTAATATTGAAATCATGACTAGGAGAAGGTTCCTCCTTAGAACACAGTAAGTGAATCTTCAGTCTTAGGCCATGAGGGCTGAAGTGGACGATCTCCGGTGTGGGGAGATGATCAAACTCAGAGAGGAGAAAGGAAGAAAAAACTGTCAAGAAATTGTGGAATGGTGACTGTAATACTGCTAATCTGTCTCCCTAGAGTCACACTGTCTGCTTACAACATGAACCTCTCAGCAATTTCAAAGATAAGTGAAAAATGCTTGTAAAAACTTCTCTAACAAACCCAGACATTACCTCAGAACAGACCAAGCAGCACCCAGTCCTTTACAAGTTACAGGTTTAAAATCCCACGCCTTGCTCTTTACCTTAATTGTGAGTGAGCACTGTAAGTAAAACTACTGTTTTGGGACATCTTCCTCCAGAATCCAAGAGCTGTTTCAAGCTGGCTACCCAATTTGGAAGGAAGAAAATGTGAAAACAGTTTCATTCTGGAGCATTGCCATGAGAAGTCATGTAGAGATGTTCCCATGATCTGCGAAAGCAGACCTAGATCAGAGAATCACTGTGCAGGAAAGATGATAGACATAGCTAGACTGAGAGCAGTGAGGGTGGTTAAACCTTTAAACCGGGGCCCAGAGAGCCTGGGACATTTCTGCCCATGGAAGATACTCCAGACTTGGCTGGAAAACGACCTGAGCTGTCCTTTTCCCTGGCTGGAAAAGGCCTACTAACTTTGAAAGTAGACCTAACCTTGAATTTGGTCCTGCTTTGAGTCTGCTTGATCTGATGACCTGTAGATGTCCTTTTCAACCTAGATTACTCGATGACCCTAGGAATCCAGGCAAGGTCAGCAGCACAGCTCCTTTCTATTTCTGTGCTTCTATTTTCCTCCCTGGCATTACCCTGGCTGGCCTATTTCGCTTGGTACAGGATGTCTTTCATTGTCCACGTCTATCATGTGCAGCATGATGAAGACCTTGACCAGACCCTCAAGGTGCTATAAAAGCAGTTTTATCCCTATGAAAAACAAAGGAATTCATCAGTTCATGCACAGCTGGCGTGATAAATCTGAGCTGATCTAAACAAAACAATGAAAACAAATATCACAAGTATATGCTCAGCTCTTTCTCTTATGTTGTAGAAGAATATCCAGTAATCTACACTCACACAAAAGGATGAAAAATACATCAGCTCTGAGAACAGCACAGTGGTAGCTACAGTAGCATGTTAAGTATGAAAAGAATGCACAGCATGAAGAGACAACTCAGTTTCAGAGACTGCCGCATGAGTACCCTGTTGAGGTTTCTTGGCACAGGTTTGGCACATTTTGCTAAATCGGTCATGGCTCCAGCACTTTCCTGAATGTCTATCTGTCACTGTCCTCCCCTGCCAGTAAGGCTTTTACACTCAGTGTTCATTGCACATGCATGTTTCCCTGCAACAAGAAAAAATGTATGTTTTAAGTAGCTTTTTACTTTCTCAGCATTTCAGAGAACATGGGGATAAAATAATAATAATGATAATAATAATAAAAAAGAGATCCAGAACTAGGTTGGCAAACATAATCACAAGGTATATTAAAAAGTTAAACATAGCTCGGTGCTTTGAAAATCAAGCACCACGGGACGCCAAGGATGTGTTGTCCCTTGGCTTTATGTCACTTTTTAAAAGGAACGCTGTAATTGAGTAATCAGCTTGCTGGTTGTCATGGCAATTGCTGCCTGCTGCTGCAGGGAACCGGCCTCCGCGCTTTGTCTGTGCTGTGCCGAGGGCAGCCACCCACTGTTGCTCCCCTCAGCATCCCTCAGCATCCCTGTGCTCGCAGGCTTCGGAGCCCCAGTGCTCACTGCTCTCGCAGCCAGAGCCCAGGACTCGGCATCCAGCAGCCAAGGGAATAAATATAACATGGGGGGATGAGGGCCTGGAGCGGGATTTGAGCTACAAATCCAATGGCACCTTCCACTGTCAGCCGGTGACTTGGGTTGCGCTGTTAAGTCATTTAGCAGATGGTAATGCTAGTGTCGTCTGGATGTCATGCTAGTGGGGGGCTCGGGGGGTTAATTCCAAATCTAAATGCAGTGTGGAAAGGGAAAAAGTATGTACAGGTTCCATACTGGGAAAGCTGTTTGTCAGTGGCCTTTACCTGGTGATTAAAGTCAACTCATGCTGATCAGCATTTAAACTTTTAACTGAAGGGCGGATCTGCTAGCAATAGGACGTGTGTGTATGGATGAAAGAAGGAAAACAGGTTAAGTTGAGGTTTCGTAAATGCACAAAGCGAAATGACTTTTTTATCCACTGCCGGAACTTCACCTGCTGTTTCTCCCAGGGAATCCTCTCATTGGGAGCTCAAGAGAAGGTTTTTGAAGAGTGTAATGACTGTATTTTCTAGAGAGAAAGGCACAAGAGACTAAATCACACAGTAAATGACAGATCTGTTCAATTGAGAATAACTCAAAATCTTCCATTTTGCTGGCCCCCCTCATTCCTAGCTGCTACATTGGCAATCCCAACGACACCAAACTTGAGCTATCACATGCTCAAGCATACTCTCAGATCTCTGCACAGGGCTTCTTTCATCGTACAGGGTGGAAATGTCCCGACTTCTCCTATACTGGATGGGAGAAAGCGACTGCATTCACAAATGACAAGCTGCCCAAGGCATCTAGACATGAAGTAATGTATTGCTGAGTATTACCATTTCAGTATCTTGTGCTGCCTATCACTCTACCCCTGGCACAAGTATTTCTGCCCTTACTGTCCAGAACATTGGTAGAAACTCCTGTAAATCTGCAATTTGACCCAAGAAAGTGGTTAAGATTCGGCTTTTCTAAGCATGCCTCCTATACTAGGTGTGAAGCGCAGCCCATGGAATAGATGTGCTTTTTATCCCACTCCCCTTCCAACATGATGGTGATGATGCAGATGGTCCGTATTAATGTGTTAATAAAATGGGTGGTACCTTAGCTCTGGCGCAGTGAGTCCCACACGTGCTGGAAAACACTCTTTGGTCACAAAGTGCCACTTTCAGATTTACAGCATGGAGTCCACTTCAAGGGCTGCTTAAAGATCATCAGCAAGAGACAGTGTTGCTATAGGCTCATGACCAGCTCAGAGCCCTTATGACTCTCGTGCAGAACTGGAGGAAGCTGGCGCAGTACTAAGCAACTGGGAGCAGAGTGATGCAACATTCCCAGTGAGGTCGCCCCTGACCTGAGGTCACCCCCAGAGACACATCATTGGAACAATAACCTAGCTTCATTTCTCCATGCAAGCGTCTGTTGACGTTTTGGCCTTTGGTCCCTAGTTGCAAACTGAGCACCTCTTTGATAAGAAAACAGATAAGTCATCTTGATAGGAAAACAGATAACGCATTTACATCCTTCTTCAGGCACCAGGATATTGTGACTATGACATATACAGAGAATCAAGGCAAAACTCAAAGTCCTTTAAACACAGATTAGCCAAACCATGATGGTTGGCTATTACAGTGCTATCACTCCACAAAAACTGAAGCTGGTATTAAAAAGAACCAATCACATATTACCTGTCCTCCTTAATGACCAAGCAAACAAGCTAAGAGAGACTAACACGTGCTTCTCAGTATTTTATCTTTTTCAGTCATGCAGCATCTTAGAGTTTCTGAAATAAGAGCAGATGAAAGACTGTTGTCTAAAAGATTTCTCCCTAACATGGCTGATGGCATCTCAAATTGTTTCGTGTTTGCTGCTTTCTACATACCCAAAGCATGTCAACATAATTCTGGAAATTAGTTCTCATTACTCAGCTGCTTCTACAAGAGCCAATGGAGACTGTATGATGCACTGTTGTTTTTCAGAATTTACATAAATAGTACTTTTGTTCCTCCTCCATTTTTAAGGTTAAAATGGTGTGTGGTTAAAAGCTATCTGGACTCCAGAGACATCTGCCAGCACAGCGTAAGAGAGTTAATATTAATGCTGATCAGATTTAAGTACACCATAACTCTTGACAGTGTCCTTTAGAAATTGGTCTTTGCATACGGGAAAAAATGTTCCCCCATTCGTAATAATCACATTTCTATTTGCTTCTCTAAGTTTAGCACACTTTGTTTTGGACACTGTAATGTCCTTAGCAGAACATGCAATGCTGAAGTCTATCTAGCAAGTTGGAACAGTGATAGCAATTTTAATTAATCACTGTAAGGTTCTATTTTGCATGAAGAAGGCTCAGCCTCTTTGACCCATTAATTAAATTGTGGAATTTACAGTTCCTTGAAAATGTTGAAGAAGCAAAAGATTAGACAGATCTGAGCTCTATTTGAAATGGAAATTGAGACACATCGACTGTGGATATGGAAGAGCTAAGTGAAATGTTAAAAAATGCTTTTAGTTCAACAGCCATCCACTAAGCCAAAGCCAATTGGAAACATGAACTTTCCGTGACAAAAATAATACAGCAGCAAAAGGCAATAGGTTAGACCTTTAGGGGTGAATTGGCCAAGCTCCTTTAATCCCAACAGAAACTCCAGCTTCCACAGCAAGGATTTGGTTTCCACATTTCTGTGAGTGAAACAATCTAAATTTTTCCTCTTTCTTAAGGAATTTAAATCCTTACATGTTTGGGCAATACCCTGGAGAAAAGAAGGCCAATTGATTAAAAAGAGAGAGCAAAGCATGTGGGTCCCTCTGGCCCCAGCTGAGCTCCTCGCTCACAGTATGTCTGCAGGCAAGTCACTCATATGCCTTGTGCTGCAAATGAAACTGCAGAGGTGGGCGTAAGCACCAGGCACTTATTGTAATTCAAAATCCTTCTCAGTGCCGAGGTAGGAAAAGTAAATATTTTATTGAAAAAGTAGTTGCTTATAATGTTAAATTCATCGATAAGGAGCCTCGGATTCCTTTAAATTCTTTCTATTGGTTACTAGGGTAAGAATCAGTTCAGTAAAACTAGTAGGTATTTCTTCTGGGAAGTTCTTGTGGAGTACAGTAGAGAATTGTATATATTTCTCTGTTCTATCTTGTAATATTAAATTAATTAACAAAGGCACCTGCTGTGGTTCTCACTCAGACAAACAACTGGAACTCTGACTTAGGTAAAGCACATTAACAAGAGACATACATCTCTCAAATCGCTATTACTTGTTTGCATTCTCAAAGCATTGAAAATATCTGTAATAAATGCACCATAGACATGGAATAAAAGATGCTGCCTCCTCAAACCTTGAAGCACTGACACCACTTGGGGAAAACATGAGGTGTGAGCTAAGTTCATGTGTTTGAGTTCAGTTGGGTTTGAGTATATAGCTCATGCCTGGCTGCGAGGCAGACTGGGAAGGAGGATTGAGCAGATCTGGGATGGCAGGAAGAAAGGTACACACAGGGATGGCAAAGCATCCAGTTCTAATGGTGGGATTTTGGTTTTCTGTTGATTTCCTGAAACTTCAGGGTTTGTGTCAATAAAAAACAAACAAATAAATACATAAAATATGCTTGACTAGGTATGGCTGTAAGGTAATGATAACATTTTCTCATCTACTAAGATTTTACACTTTTTCCCCCCCAAAAGAAGCCAAGAGAGACCTGCATTCAAATTGTAGTTGAGAAACTTCCTATCAGCAAAAGTAATTTCTTCACAAAATTTGAATAATTACCAGTATTTAGTATTAATCTACTTGTTTTTCACCTCAAGAGGCTGTCCATGGTTACTGAACTTATTTCTGTCCCAGCCACAGGTACATACCCTCCTGCTGCCATTCCTGGTACCCCCTATTGCCATCCTGTATGCAGAACAGCTCCAGGGCATGCATCTATCTCATCTCGGCCAGTGTCCAGGCAGATCAGGCATGCAGATATTTGGCTTTGTACTGTTTGGAGGCTCAGACTGCAGATGCATCAGTAACATCACTCAAGAAACTTGATTTTTTATATGAATTAAGAATGATTAGAGTGAAATTCTATTCTTCATGCTCGGATATTTGTTTTCTTAAAATCTTTCCTAAATACGATGATATTCCCCTCCCCCAGCCAGTGATATTTCCAGGATTTCGTCAGCCGGTCATTATGTCTAGGACATGTCTTTGGCCTCCTTACTTTTGGCATGACAGTATTAACAATCCATACAAAAACATTTATCCACATCTTAAGCCTTCTTGGCAGTATTAAATCATCTACCATCCCACGTATAGAAGCTGGTTGATGGATGTATGCAAATGCCTAGCGGTAGGGGAAGACGTTTTAATATACAGCCCCAGTAAATTACTGAGATTATTACAAGAAGAGAGAAGACATGATAAGTTGTTCTGTTGTTGACTATATATATTCCCAGGATACAATGGTGACAGACAGGCAGGCAGACAGATGTCTGTTTGGGATACCTATCTATCTGAGAATCTCAAATATATATAATGTTCTGTGGTTTTGTAACTTCTCAAGCTACATGAGCATTGCCCTCTTTCTAAGTCTCCTTCGTTTCTAATTTGAATGAATAAAGAAGTAAACCTTTCCATTTCTATTTGCTTCCTACAAATAGCTCCCAGCATGGAGTATGATGGAGAGCAGCGGTATTTAGTACCTGTTTTGCTGCTTGGGTACAGCTGCAACGTTCTGCATTGTACCTGCGCCTGGGAAAAACATAGTGCCCATGTGTTAGGGCAGTGCTGGCGAGTTCAAGGCCACTGGTGGCTCCAGAAGCCCGGGCTGCGAGACCGGACCCTGCTGCACCCCTGCCCGGCCGGCTGCCTGCAGACCCGGCCGGCGGGCAGCTTTGCTCCTGGGTTCCCCAGGAATCGCTTCCCGGCGATGGCAGCTCAGGCTGTAATTTCAAAAGTGGCAGCAGGTGGCGACGAGGAACACACAGAACAGTTCGGGTTCGCGGTGAAAAATTCCGTGGTCCCCAAGGTTGATGCGGTGCCCAGCGCATCCCTGGCTGCGGCCCCGCCGGGGGCGGTGGGAAGCAGCAGCTTCACCTTACCGGTGGCTCCTCAGCCACCAGCGCTATTTCCAGAAAGGGGATGGAGTAGGAGGAACCCCAAGTCGCATTCTGAAGTGCAGTTTAAGCTTTAGTTCTGGCTTGTTAAGAAATTTGAAAAAAAAACCCAAACCACAACATTCCTACAGAAAGGATGTAATTTTGTAGTAGGTTCTAGCAGCTTGCAGAAAACGATCTGTTTAATTCTCCACTTGAAATCCTTTTGGACTTCTCCGTAGAGGAAATACATGATGGAGCTGAAAAATACATTCCTGGAGTTGCAGCTGAGAGGGACAGGACAATTAATTTTCAATACCTTTATTCTTTTCAATTCATTTTTCTTATTATTATTCTTTTGCATTCAGTGGAGGATTTTTTTCAAACCGCTCAAGATGCTTTTCTGCTGTTATTTCACCGCCTGCTTTCTGAACCAATACCCAAGCACTTATGGGAGAAGATTTATGGATCTGGAAGCAGAAGGTTTGCTGTCAATTGGACTTGCTTTGCAAGCAGAGACCTGTGCCCGAGCAGGTCAGCAGGATGGATTGCATAAAAGAAAGAAAAATATATTAGTTTTGAAAAAGGAAAGTGAGATAGAGGGAGATTGCCTGCATCTGTTATTTCTACAATTAGCATCTGACTGTGCTCTGCATTTCGAGCAGATTAAGGTCTTCCTTCTCCTTTTTAATGACGACAACAAGAAAAAAATAAATCTGTTTAGTGGCTTTATTGGATATTATACTAGAACTTTGGGGCTTTTATTACACTTTCTGTCACCAAGTGTGCTTTATAAAGTAGAATTAAATCTCTTAAGTGACTATCAGAACTTGGCCTCCTATGCACAATAATAAAAATGCTTAGCATTTATGCTGCTTTTGACATGTCAAAGCTTTCTGCAGACCTTAAGTATAGCCACAGGAGACCTCTCCACGCTACAGATGTTAAGACCATCAGAGCTAGCAGGCAGTATTTTCCCAGCACATGTGTTTACTGGTGCCAGGTTGCAGGCAGCTGGCCCAGGCTGTGGGCAGGAGTGGATGCTGCAAGAAGGGGCTTCTCAGCAGAGCACAGGCACAACGGCTGGCCATGCACCATCCCAGTGCAGATGGCACAGCTGGCTGCTGTCCCAAGCTTTGTCTATACAAACCTGAGCTGCTGGCTCCCAGGAGCTGTCTGAAACCTCCTATGCTTGTATTTTTGACAAATCTTATTTACCCCTGCATCACACAATACAGGGGCAATCTTGAACTGGCCTGTAGGCTTGGCATCAGTTCAGAGCTCCTGCCAAGGAGCAAAAATGGAATAGAAATGAAGCCTGCATATGGAGCCCAGGCCACACGTGAGGTTTTCTCTACATGGTGTACCAGCTGCTGGCCCTACCTGTGGCCCCAGCTGCAATTAGGATGTGCAAGGACAGTGTGTTTGGCATCAGTACTGCTACTGAAACCCAGTGCTAGCATAGTCCTGCTGTCAGGGCTCATTGTCTATTTGAGAAATATCTGGGGGCAAAAGGGAGTTAAAGTGAGTAACATAACCAAAGAAAGGCTTAGATCAATATTTCAGGAAGCCATCTGTGCCGAGACAGCTATAACTGAAACCAGGCAGTTGAGCAGAAGAGCAAGTGGCAAAGTAGCTCTGTATATAGTAAGGGGACATTATTACTAGTCTCTGGTTTGGGTGACACCTTTTAGAAACATACATGTAATTCTTCCAGAACAGGAGGTCCACAATAGACCTTGGACTGGGGAAAGCCTTTAGGTCCTTTTCTTTAAATTTCCTTCCAAAAACCAAGCTCAAGAAAACAGGTTTTGGTTTCTACATGCATTCATTCAAAGGGGGATTTAGAGCATCAGTTACAATCCCTGTTGCTCACACTAAGAACAGCCTTAGCAAAGGTTTTCCCAAAGTACCTCCAAAGCAGTAGCCTGGACTTAGCATGTTCTGCTGAAACTTCCTGAAATCTTGCTCTTCTCTGTGGAATTGGGTTGACTTTACATGGCATCCACCTCACTGTGTAATATGAGGTCTGTTACTAGTCTGTAAAATCAATTAGCAACTTAGCACTCAATTTAAAAAAAAAAAAAAAAGCTGCTCATGTACTTATGACAATGTGTTAAACAATTTTTCAACTAAAGGCTTGATTGCTGGGGTGACCTCCCATCCTGTAAGGAAAAGAAAGTCCAAGATAGGAAACATATGCTTAAGACTTCTACTGTCAGTATTAATAAGATCAAGTATAGAGCAGTATCTGTGTAAGAGCAAGAAACAGCTACATAGCTGCAAAGCTGCTCATCCTCAAATTAGGGTGAAAGGGTTTTCCCTTGTGACCAGAAGACTGCATCTCTTATTCACTGACAATCTTTTCTGTAGTTATCTGGCTCTTGGGAAGCCTCCTCCACATATCCAGCTTACTATCACCATCTTCAGCAACGTTATTTTAAGGAAGCGAGCCTTCAAAAAACTAAAGTCATAGCAAATAATGCTCTTTTTTGTTCCTCTTGGTGATAACATAATTAGGTCTGGTTTAAGTCTGATTTTTCAGCTGTGATGGATATTTGCATGTGCCTGTGTGTGCACGTGCATATACACTTCTGTCAGAGACTGTACTGTGCGAGTTCTTGTGAAGTAAAAGAAAACCTCTTATTTATTTCTGTTTGCTTGCTAACCTTTTAAATCAGAAAAGATTGCTTAATGACAGCATCAGGCTTGAAAGCACTACTCATTCTGCACCCACTAGCTTGACTCATGGCTAGCCTGACTCAAACCTTTCAGGAAGACAGGAGTTCCCTGGGGTGTGCTGGACTCTAGCTTTTTGACAAATCCTTTAAAAGAAGCAAAACAGAACAAGGTCTCTTGGTACTTCCAGTTTGTCTCCACCCGAGCTTTGGTGAACAGTACCTTATCCTTGTGCTGTCTGAGCACTGTTTCTTCTAGAAGAGGCTGAGAGGCAAAAAATTCAGACTGTTTACATGAGTTAAAAGCACAACAGGGAAGGTCAGGGTGTGCTGAAGATTGGCTTCTGCATAGCGCAGAAACAACCACACAAACCTCAGACTACCCACTTTGAGTACCAGGAGCAGTCTAGATGCAGCAGCACAGAGATGACAGCAGGCTGCCAAACTCACTGACAAGGCAGAGTGAATGAGCTGTGTGCTGGGTTTAACGCTGCTGTAGCTTGACTGACTTGGCTTCTCGAGCTAGGCGTTATATTTTCACATCTCATCAGTGCCTCAGATAACTAGTCTCCCATTCCATGAAAACAATCAGATAATCAACAGAAAAAAAGAAAGGGGAAGATCTTGGGAAGCAGGAGCCATAGCGGGAAATAAGCAGAGAGCTGGTAGGTAAAGGTTTCTGGGATAAATATATGCTTTTCTTAAATACCTATGCACATAATCCACAGCACATACTTCTGAGAATATGGGCTGTCCGTGACATTGGCTAGTGCGTATCCCCAGCGCACTGCAGTCAGCTCTGTGGTGGTGTACTGTCGGTACTTAGGATAATAATTTCAAGAGAAGTTCTGTCCTCATGGTGGTTGAAGACATTTCTGTAGGCACTCCATTTACAAAACTACAGGGATGAGGTATCTTCCTGTAAGGTGGCACTGTTTCCTTTAGAGTCATTTGAATTCCTTCACTTAGTCTTTTCCCGTCTTTTATTCATGTGCTTCAGGTCCAATTTCCATTGAGTCTTCATTTCCTGTGAGTTTAACTACAGTCATCTGTCTTAAAAACTTATCTGTAGATTGAGACTTTATATTCCCCTCTAGTCTTTTATCATTTACATAAAAACAATTAGTAGGTGAAAATCTACCTACCTTTATACTGAAAACAGTTTCAATAAAACATTTCCTATGTACATAGGATGTTATAGTCTATTCCATTCCTGTAACTTTCCATAGGTACTAATAGAAGCAAAGGTTTCACACAGCTTCATGTTTGGAATACTCCTGTTTTTTTTATTCTCAGAGGGGTGTGTCATATGAGTTACATCACTGGTGTGCAGAAGGATCGGTTGGCTTTTTCCCATAATTTTCATGTCAACTTTTAGACTTCAAAAAGCGAAACACACACTACAGCTGGGCACCAGTAATTTTTAAAGTCTGATCCCGTGGCTTTTGCATTTAAAGACTACCACCAAGTTTCATTGCAGGAATTTTTCACTGTTCTGTTTCATTACCTTTACATCTCAATTCTTAGCTTTCTTTTTTCATTTTTTTCATTTTTTCATTTTTTCTTGAGTTATATTTTAAGCCTTATGCTGCATTTGTCTGCACAAATGCAGTAAAATAGGTTTAAAATTTACTTTTACCTACCAACACACTAATTTTATTTCTATCCACGTTTCAAAAGAGCAGATTTGTTTTCAGAGAGAAAATATCTATGATGCAATTTTTTTAAACTGTGGGTAACATGCTTCAGCCTTTGACAGCACTGTTAAAAAGATAAACCTATTCTGAAGCATTAATCTTTACCCTTCATGCGAAAAATAGTTTGGATTTATAAATGTCTAGACACTGATGAAAACTGCAGCAAGAAAGGGAAGGAAGAGTGAAGAGCAACATTTTCCAGGTTACCCCAAAATCCAAAATTATTCTTTTCTGGGAAGTGGCTTTCATGGAAAGAAACATGCTGGACCTATTAATACTCAGCTTCTGCAAGATTT